>NC_053026.1:531270592-531624926 GCF_003073215.2 Triticum urartu | reverse complement strand
GGAGTACGTATTTCTCACCGACATTACATTCATGTTCTCACACTCATGCCATTTGTCGGTGCTCATACTTTTTCATTGTACCATCCATGCTAGTTTATTTTATTTTCCAGCATTCTTCTTGTGTGTTTGAAAAACCTGAAGGAAAACCAAAAAATAGTTGTAGCTTTTAGCCAGTTTACTTTCCATGCCTGTAGTAGTAGTAATTAAAAAGAAAACCACAAAAGATCTATCGTTCTTCTTTTGCTTGTTGGGAGCTTTCTCGTGTAAATAGTTTTGTTTCTTTTCTTTTCTTTGGGGGTCGAGAGGAGAAGACCATGATGAAATTGTTAAGTGGCTCTTATTTGCATTATTGTTGATTTAACCAAGAGCCCATATTACCTTGTCTTCTCCCTTGTATTGAATGCTTGCAGATTCCAGCTTAGTCTAATGCACGTGCACTATTATTATTATGCACACCGTTCGGTTGTGCAAGTGAAAGGCAATAATGACGATATATGATGAACTTATTGAGATGAGAAAAGCTGGTATGAACTCGACCTATCTTGTTTTTGTAAATATGATTAGCTCATCGTTCCTGATTCAACCTATTATGAATGAAACATGTTTGCAATGACAATTAGAGATTATAGTTGCTCATGCCATGCTTAATTAGCTAGGAGTTTATAATGGTTTACCTTGCGTTTCAACATGCTATTAAAATGGTTGTGATGTGGTATGATAGGGTGGTATCCTCCTTTGAACGATTCGAGTGGACTTGGCACATGTTCACGCATGTAGTTGAAATAAAATCAACATAGCCTCCATGATATTTATGTTCATGGTGAATTATATCCTAATCATTCTTGCACTCAGTGTTAATTAATTTTAATGCATGTTCACGACTGTTGTCGCTCTCTAGCTGGTCGCTTCCCAGTCTCTTTATAGCCTTCACTTGTACTAAGCGAGAATACTACTTGTGCATCCACTTCCATAAACCCCAAAAGTTATTCCATATGAGTCCATCATACCTTCCTATATGCGGTATCTACCTGCCGTTCCAAGTAAATTTGTATGTGCCAAACTCTAAACCTTCAAATGAAATTATGTTTTGTATGCTCAAATAGATCATGTATCAACTAGGGTTGTCTATATCTTCCATGCTAGGCGGGTTATTCTCAAGAGGAGTGGACTCCGCTCCTCACTCACGAGAAAATGGCTGGTAACCGGGATGCCCAGTCCCATGCTTAAATTAAAATAATTGCAAACAAAACTCCCCCTGGATTGTTGATAGTTGGAGGCACCCATTGTTTCGGACAAGCCATGGATTGATGTTTAATGGTGGTAGGGGGAGTATAAACTTTACCATTCTGTTTGGGAATCGCCTATAATGTGTGTAGCATGGAAGATATCGAGATCTCTCGGTTGTTATGTTGACAATGAAAGTATGCCACTCAAAATATTATTTATCTCTATTTCAAAAATTGAGCTCTGGCACCTCTACAAATCCCTGCTTCCCTCTGCGAAGGGCCTATCTATTTACTTTTATGTTGAGTCATCATCCTCTTATTAAAAAGCACCAGTTGGAGAGCATCGTTGTCATTTGCATGCATTACTATTAGTTTACATTGAGTATGACTGTGACTGGATCTCTTTTACCATGAATTACAATGTTTAGTCAGTCCTTGATATTCAGAGGTGCTCTGCATTTATGTTTTGCGGTCTCAGAAAGGGCTAGCGAGATACCATCTTGTTATATCATATTATGATTGTTTTGAGAAAGTGTTGTCATCTGAGATTTACTATTATTGCTAGCTAGTTGATTATGCCATTGATATGAGTAAACCTGAGACCTAAATGTTATTGTGGATATGGTTAGTTCATAATCTTTGCTGAAAACTTGAATGCTGGCTTTACATATTTACAACAAAAAGATCAAACAGAGTTTGTAAAAGTTTTTCTTTATCACTTTTAGTTTGTCAACTGGATTTCTTGAGGACAAGCAAAGGTTTAAGCTTGGGCGAGTTGATACGTCTCCATCCTATCTACTTTTCCAAACATTTTTGACCTTGTTTTGGACTCTAACTTGCATGATTTGAATGGAACTAACCTGGACTGACGCAGTTTTCAGCAGAATTGCCATGGTGTTATTTTTGTGCAGAAATAAAGTTCTCGGAATGACCTGAAACTTCACAGAGAATTTTTTTGGAATATATAAAAAAATGCTGGCGAAAGAATCTACGTCAGGGGGCCCACACCCTGTCCACAAGGGTGGGGGCGCACCCACCCCCTGGGGCACGCCCCCTGCCTCATGGCCCCCCTGATGCTTGATACGTCTCCAACATATTTACTTTTCCAAACACTTTTGCCCTTGTTTTGGACTCTAACTTGCATGATTTGAATGGAACTAACCCGGACTGACGCTGTTTTCAGCAGAATTACCATGGTGTTATTTATGTGCAGGAGCAAACGTTCTCGGAATGACCTGAAACTTCACGGATCCACTTTTCAGAAAATAAGAAAAATACCTGCAAAAGATGAAGGCCAGGGGGCCCACCACCTTGCCACGAGGGTGGGGGGCGCGCCTGCCCCCCTAGGGCGCACCCCCTACCACGTGGGCCCCCCGTTGCCTCTTCGACTCCAACTCCACCTCCATATATTGAGTTTCGGGAATAAAAAAATGAGGGAGAAGAAATTATCGCGCTTTACGATACGGAGCCGCCACCAAGCCCTAAAACCTCTCGGGAGGGCTGATCTAGAGTCCGTTTGGGGCTCCGGAGAGGGGAATCCGTCGCCATCATCATCATCAACCATCCTCCATCACCAATTTCATGATGCTCACCGCCGTGCGTGAGTAATTCCATCGTAGGCTTGCTGGACGATGATGGGTTGGATGGGATCTATCATGTAATCGAGTTAGTTTTGTTAGGGTTTGATCCCTAGTGTCCACTATGTTCTGAGATTGATGTTGCTATGACTTTGCTATGCTTAATGCTTGTCACTAGGGCCCGAGTGCCATGATTTCAGATCTGAACCTATTATGTTTTCATCAATATATGAGTGTTCTTGACCCTATCTTGCAAGTCTATAGTCACCTATTATGTGTTATGATCTGTTAACCCCGAAGTGACAATAATCGGGATACTTACCGGTGATGACCGTAGTTTGAGGAGTTCATGTATTCACTATGTGTTAATGCTTTGTTCCGGTACTCTATTAAAAGGAGGCCTTAATATCCCTTAGTTTCCATAAGGACCCTGCTGCCACGGGAGGGTAGGACAAAAGATGTCATGCAAGTTCTTTTCCATAAGCACGTATGATCATATTCGGAATACATGCCTACATTATCCAATGAACTGGAGCTAGTTCTGTGTCACCCTAGGTTATGACTGTTACATGATGAACCGCATCCGGCATAATTCTCCATCACCGATCCATTGCCTACAAGCTTTCCATATATTGTTCTTCGCTTATTTACTTTCCCGTTGCTATTGCTATCATTACTACAAAATACCAAAAACATTACTTATACTACTGTTACCTTTTGTTACCGTTATCACTACTATCATATTACTTTTCTACTAAATACTTTGCTGCAGATATTAAGTTTCCAGGTGTGGTTGAATTGAGAACTCAGCTGCTAATACTTGAGAGTATTCTTTGGCTCCCCTTGTGTCAAATCAATAAATTTGGGTTGAATACTCTACACTCGAAAACTGTTGCGATCCCCTATACTTGTGGTTTATCAAGACTATTTTCTGGCACCGTTGCCGGGGAGCATAGCTCTATTCTTTGAGTCACTTGGGATATATATATCTGCTTATCATTATGAAGAACTTGAGAGATCCAAAAGCGAAGATCTATCCCTCAACTACGAGGGGAGGTAAGGAACTGCCATCTAGCTCTGCACTTGATTCACCTTCTGTTATGAGTAAGCTTGCGACACCTACACCTGCTTTTGCTATTCACTCTGATATGTCGCATGTTATTGATGATGCCACTTCTGCTATGCATGATACTTATGATGAAACTACCTCTATGCCTGATACTATTGTGCCACTTAGTGATTTTCTTGATGAACAACTTGCTAGGGCTAGAGAGATTGAAAATATTGAATCTGATGATACTGATGAAAGTGATTGAGGGAGTCCTGGATTAGGGGGTCTCCGGACAGCCGGACTATATCCTTTGGTCGGACTGTTGGACTATGAAGATACAAGATTGAAGACTTCGTCCCGTGTCCGGATGGGACTCTACTTGGCGTGGAAGGCAAGCTAGGCAGTACGGATGATTTTTTTTGAAAGCTCGGGACAGTGAGGGCAGCCCCCCACTGACTTTAAATTAAATCAACAAGTACATGTACAGCTCTGTGGTGTTACATTAGGATGTGTATGTCAAGCCCTCACCACCAGAGAGAGAGGGAATAAGAGTGTACAATGTGCAAGTATAAAGAATGCAACTGTTTTGTAGACTAGATGGAGGTGACAAAACTATCCACAAAAGGCACCCCAGCCTCCTTGATTCTGTACCTCATCATATGAAAATCGTTTTTGAACCTGAGGAGCCAGCCATCCACTGTAGGCGTCACCCCTCTGAAGTGCTTGTTGTTACGTTCCTTCCAAAGGCTCAGGGCCGCAATGATAAAGATCTCCATAAACATGGGCTTCGTCCACCTGTTTTTTGCCTCATGCACAAGTTGAAGCCTGTTTCCGCCTCTCATCTAGTCGACCCCTAGCTTCATCCAACATCTTCTGCTGAAGGCACAGTCGAAGAAAAGGTGCTCCACAGTTTCTTCCGGTGGGTCATCACAGAGGAGGCAAGTGTATACATCATCTCGTAGCTTCATACCTCTCCTCTTCAGCATGTTCCTGGTATTCAGCCTGTCCGCAAGAAGGAGCCACGCAAAAACCCTCCACTTATAGGTGCATTTTGATCTCCAGATCCACTTGAAAGCATCGTCCGCCACCACCCCACTTATTGGCAGTACGGATGTGGATATCTCCTCCTTTGTAACCGACCTTGTGTAACCCTAGCCCCCTCCGGTTTCTATATAAACCGGAGGGTTGTAGTCCGTAGGACAACATACAATCATACCATAGGCTAGCTTCTAGGGTTTAGCCTCTCCGATCTCGTGGTAGATCAACTCTTGTAATACTCATATCATCAAGAATAAATCAAGCAGGACGTAGGGTTTTACCTCCATCAAGAGGGCCCGAACCTGCGTAAAACATCGTGTCCCCTGCCTCCTGTTACCATCCGCCTTAGACGCACAGTTCGTGACCCCCTACCCGAGATCCGCCGGTTTTGACACCGACATTGGTGCTTTCATTGAGAGTTCCTCTGTGTCGTCGCCGTTAGGCTTGATGGCTCCTACGATCATCGATAAGGATGCAGTCCAGGGTGAGACTTTTCTCCCCGGACAGATCTTTGTGTTCGGTGGCTTCGCACTGCGGGCCAACTTGCTTGGCCATCTGTAGCAGATCAAAAGTTACGCCCCTGGCCCCCAGGTCAGGTTTGGAAGCTTAAACTACACGGCCGATATCTGCGGAGACTTGATCTTCGACGGATTCGATCCCCTGCCTTGTGCGCCACGCGGTCACGATGAGTACGATTTAGCTCTACCGTCGGACAGTGTTCAAGAAATCGCACCGACAGCCGCTCCGACCCTCAATTCGGAGCCAGTTGCACCATCCATGGACGGGTGGATAGACCCCGCCACGGAGGCCGTATCCTCCGTGGCGATCGAGCCAAATATCGACCTTACCCTTCACGAGAGCCGTGTTGCCAAACTGCCGGATCCTTCTCCGACCACGGACTCCGAACCGCCTGCGCCCGTTCCTGTCAAATCCGATTGGGCGCCGATCATGGAGTTTACCTCCGCGGATATTTTTCAGCACTTTCCCTTTGGCGACATACTGAACTCATTAAGGTCTCTCTCCTTGTCAGGAGAGTCCTGGCCGAACTACGTCCGGCAGGATTGGGATGCGGATGACGAAGAAATTTGCTGCCCACCCACCACCCACTTAGTAGCCACTATCGATGACTTAACTGACATGCTCGACTTTGACTCCGGAGACATCGACGGTATGGACGACGATGCGGGAGGCGAAGAGGAACCACTGCCCACAGGGCACTGGAAAGCCACCTCATCATATGACATATACATGGTGGACACACCCAAAGAAGGCAATGGCGACGGGACAGCGGAGGATGACCCCTCCAAGAAGCAACCCAAGTGCCGGTGTCAGCTGCGCCGCTCTAAGTCCCGCCAAGGCAAAAGTGGTGATACCGGCACCGGAGATAATAGCACTCCAGACAGTGCCGAAGGCAACAACAATCCCCTCCGGCAAGATTTAGAGCAGGAGGATGGAGAAGCCAGCCCTCCTGAGAGAGCGGTAGATGGAGAGGCGGAGGATGATAATTACATGCCTCCCTCCGAAGACGAGGCAAGCCTCGACGATGACGAATTCATCGTGCCAGAGGATCCCGTTGAACAAGAGCGCTTCAAGCGCCGGCTTATAGCCTTAAGAAAAAGCAGCAGCAGCTTCAAGCTGATCAAGATTTGCTAGCTGACAGATGGACTGAAGTCCTGGCGGCCGAGGAATATAAACTCGAACGCCCCTCCAAGAGTTACCCAAAGTGCAGGTTGCTACCCCAACTGGAGGAGGAAGCACCGAAACCTACATCCCCGGCGTATGACGCGGCTGATCGGCCACCTCGTGGCCGCGACAGAGAGGCATTCCAGCCAAAAGCTCAGCCCGCACCCCGACGCCATTCAAATAAAAAGGCATGGGGAAATACGCCAGACCTACGAGACGTATTGGAGGACAAAGAAAAACATGCAAGATTGATCTACGGATCACGAGGGCGCGCCACTATGCGGGACGATAATCGTCACGCCGGATACAGTAAAAGTAAGTCCGGCCAAGTCGAACACAGCGGGCAAGACTCATTTGAGCTGGGTCGCGATATAGCCCAGTACAGAGGCACCGCACACCCCTTATGCTTCACAAACGAAGTAATGGATCATCAAATCCCAGAGGGTTTCAAACCCGTAAATATAGAATCATACGATGGCACAACAGATCATGCGGTATAGATCGAGGATTTCCTCCTGCACATCCACATGGCCCGCGGTGATGACCTACACGCCATCAACATCCGCGACGAGTGGCTCGCCCAGCACCTTGGCCAGGAAAAGCCGAAATCTATGGCAGCCCTCATGACACTCATGACCCGCTTTTGTGCAGGAGAGGACAGCTGGTTGGCTCATAGCAATAACATATCAAAGAACCATGGTACTTCAGATACCATGGACGGCAACGGCAGGTCACGTCGCAACAAACATAAGCGCCGCATTAACAGTGACAATACCGAGGATACGGCAGTCAATGCCGGATTCAAAGGCTCTAAACCCGGTCAGCGGAAAAAGCCATTCAAAAGAAGCACTCCGGGCCCGTCCAGTTTGGACCGTATACTCGATCGCTCATGTCGAATACACGGCACCCCCGACAAGCCAGCCAATCACACCAACAGGGATTGTTGGGTGTTCAAGCAGGCCGGCAAGTTAAATGCCAAAAACAAAGATAAGGGGTCACATAGCGATGACGAGGAGGCGCCCCGGCAGCCGAACACCGGAGGACAGAAGAGGTTCCCCCACAAGTGCAGACGGTGAACATGATATACGCAACCCACATCCCCAAGAGGGAGCGGAAGCGTGCGCTCAGGGACGTCTATGCGTTGGAGCCAGTCGCCCCAAAGTTCAACCCATGGTCCTCCTGTCCGACCACCTTCAATCGCAGGGACCACCCCACTAGTATCCATCATGGCGGATTCGCCGCACTAGTCCTAGACCCAATCATTGACGGATTTCACCTCACTCGAGTCCCTATGGATGGCGGCAGCAGCCTGAACCTGCTTTATCAGGACACAGTGCGCAAAATGGGTATAGACCCCTCAAGGATCAAACCCACAAAAACGACCTTTAAAGGCGTCATACCAGGTGTAGAGGCCCATTGCACAGGCTCAGTCACACCGGAAGTGGTCTTCGGATCCCCGGATAACTTCCGAAGCGAAGAGTTAATCTTCGACATAGTCCCGTTCCGTAGTGGCTACCATGCACTGCTCGGGCGAATCGCATTTGCGAGATTCAATGCGGTACTGCATTATGCATATCTCAAGCTCAAGATGCCAGGACCTCAGGGGTCATCACAGTCAATGGAAACACAGAGCGCTCTCTCCGCACGGAGGAGCACACTGTGGCCCCCGCAGCAGAAGTGCAAAGCAGCCTCTTAAGGCAACCCACTAGTTCGGCAATTAAGGACTCGGACACCTTCAAGCGCGCCCGGAGTAATCGGCAACTGGACCGCCTGGCACATTCCGAGCTCGCATAGCAATGCGGCCCCACCCCGGTCCCAGCCAAACGGCGTAATCTGTGCCACGCGTGCATAATTACGCATTAAAAATACCATGGGCACAGGTGGGGAGGGGGGCATGACTACGGCACGCTCCAAGACGTGGCTTAAACCGCACTAGGGGCTTCCCGCTTTGTTATTTTTCTCTTTCTGGACTTTAATCTCTGGAAACCCTGTCCGGCAGCATGATTGCCGAACACATGATGCAGCAACCAAGGAGGCAGAAAGCTACGTCACACCACGGAACTCCCAGGTGGATTACGATAACGAGTGAAATATTTGCTTTAATAGTATTCCTCAGCTTGCCCTTGGAAGGGACATGTCAAACAGTCCTACTTTTTGCTTATCGCACTACTTGTATCATTCTGCTTTAACGCACCTTTTTGAATAAACAAGGCATATCATTAAGACTATTATTGCATTCTTCCTTTATATATATATAGGTTCATTCATGACATCTAGCACCCTACACTGGTACGGCCAATACGCTAGGGGCTTAGGCATACCCCATAATAAACCTGATAGTGCGGCACCCCGAACTTATAGCATTATATGCATCAGCTCCGAATCATGTCTTGGGTCAATAGTTGGGTTTACCCAGCTCCCATGTTTTGGTACCTTATGTTCTGCTATATCGGCTAAGGTAGCACTGGGAGAACTACTGCGATTGTGCCCCGGTTCTGCTGGGCTAAGCACCTCAGTAGAGAAAGCTAAAACTGACTGTCGTGATAAGGCGAGAGACTGGTCGCTGTTCGAGAGGTTTCAAGTCCCTAATGACTTATGCCGCTTAGAGCGAGGAGTCGGCCCTGTCCGGCTTAAGGCGTGTATAGCGCCCCGAAATCGGCCTTCCGAATACTAGGGGCTTCGCCGAAATTTAAAATTATAGAATTCTATGGCTAAGTGAGAGTGATAACGCATTATAGTCCGATTGCCTTGTTCGTTGTGCTGAGCACCTCCCTCGAAGGACCCAAAAATGGGAACAAGAGTGCTCAGGTTTATCCCGAACACCCCAGCACTCGTGGCGTGGGAGCAGAAGCCGACGACTAGCCATCTCTCAGATTTGATAAACAGTCGAACAGAAGGCAATATTTTAAATTCAAACAAGCGTTGCATAGCGCATATGAACAAGTTTTCATAATACAGGATTACACGAGCAAGTTTATTCAAATATCACATCTTTCGCACACTCGTCCGCTACAAGACGGGCACCCTTCAGGACACCCTCATAGTACATCTCGGGGTGGCGATGCTCCTTGCCCTCCGGCGGCCCTTCCTTCACCAGCTTCACGGCGTCCATCTTGGCCCAGTGCACCTTCGCACGGGCGAAAGCCCGGCGTGCACCTTTGATGCAGACGGACCGCTTGATGACTTCCAGCCATGGGCAGGCATCCACAAGCCGCCTCACCAGGCTGAAGTAGCTGTTGGGAAGGGCGTCGCCAGGCCACATCTGGACTATAAAGCCCTTCATGGCCTGTTCGGCCGCCTTGTGAAGCTCGACCAGTTGTTTCAGCTGGTTGCTCAGAGGCATCGGGTGTTCGGTCCTAGTATACTGAGACCAGAACAGCTTCTCCGTTGAGCTTCCCTCCTCGGCCTGGTAAAACTGTGCGGCATCCGACACGCTGCGGGGCAAATCTGCGAATGCTCCTGGAGAGCTCCGGATTCAGGTAAGTAACAAGTAATTTACTTTCACATGCTTGCTTTGCATATAGAATGCCTTACCCACCGCTATCTTCTTCATCGCATCAATCTCTTGGAGGGCCTTTTGGGCTTCAGCCTTGGCACTCTTTGCACTCTCAAGGGCCGCGGCAAGCTCGGACTCTCACATCTTCAAGTCAAGCTCCAACGCCTCGTGCTTCGTCACGAGAGCGTGGAGCTCTTGCTGCACCTCGCCCACCCGTGCCTCTTGTTTTTCCCACTCGGTGCGCTCCTGGGCCGCTTTGCTTTCGGCCTCGGATAGCGCTTGCTTCAGGGTTGCCACTTCGGTCGTGGCCCCTGGCAAATTAAAGATGATCCTGTCATTTTGCAATCGCATCCCTTTTATATATATACATATCTATAGACTAGGTATTACTTACCTTTGTTCTCCTCGAGCAGCCTCTTGGCAAGGCCGAGCTCTTTCTTGGACCCTTCGAGGACCTGCTTCAGTACGGCGACCTCCGCAGTCAGTGCGGCAGAGGTCAGCAGTGAAGCCTGCATACGCATATAGACATACTTATATTAGACTCCTGCAGATATTAGTTGATCCTCTATTCGGCTTTTCTTTTTGAACACCAAACAGAGCATCAGGGGCTACAGTCTATGCGGTAATATTTTTCCTATATTTCAAATACTTACCTCAAAGCCTGTTAGTAGGCTGGCACAGGCTTCTGTCAGTCCGCTCTTGGCGGACTGAATCTTCTGGATCACCGCACTCATAATAGTGCAGTGCTCTTCGTCGATGAAGCGCTGTGAAGCGCTCCCAGCAGATTGTCTGGTGCCTCTGGATGGACAGAGGTCGCCGGCATGGGCGTCTTGCCCCTTTTGGAAGGAGGCCGCCTGCCCGAGTCCGGAACCACTGGAGGTTCCGGCGCAGTGTTCGGCTGAAGGCCAAACTCGGAGCCCTTGGGAGCCTTACCCCATCTGCTCCCGGAGTCCGGAATGTCGCCTTGAGGCGCCTCCGGGATTGTCTCCCCTCGACCCGGTGCCTCTTGAGACAGCACCTCGGCATTGTCCATAGGGCAAGGGGAGGTGGCAGTCGGAAGTGGATCGCTATCCATATCCGACGAGTCCAAGGAGCCGCCCGACGAAGATACGTCGATACGGGCTTGGGGCAGTCTGCATAATCATATTCGGCGTTAGGAGAAGCAGTACGACAAAGGTATGCTATGAGTTACTCTGGTATCCGAATACTTACGACTTCGTCAGGGGCTTGGCCCTGAGCAGCCACTCATCTTCGTCTTTGGCGGCGGTGGTGGAGCAGTCCGGAAGGAGAGTCCTTCCCTTCTTGGACCCTTCGGCCCCCCGGTTGGGGCGGCCTTCCTTTTCTTGTCTCCCCCGGCTAGAGGGGAAGCATCTTCATCTTCCTCCTCGTCTTCGTGGGAGGAGTGCGATGCAGAGTCATCGGACGATGAGTCTGATACCACCTGGCGTTGGGAACTCTTTCGGGTTCCCTTGGCCTTCTTCTTGGTCTTCTCCGGCACCTTGTAAGGAGCCGGAGTCAGTATCTCCGTCAGGAGAGCGTCCGCAGTGTCTTCGGGCAGAGGGGCCGGACAGTTGATCTTCCCCGATGCCCCCACTCAGTCCTGTCAAAGGCATGGGAGCTCAGACCCCGCACGTGTTTAAGCTATGGGAAATAAAAATCCTACCAGATGTACAAAACTTACCGGATTCGCAGGGCGCTTCGTGCTTAGCCCGCGGTCCTCGGTGAGAGAGGGAGGAACATCGGCGCCCTTGAATAGCACCCTCTAGACGTCCTTGTGCATCGTGTCGAAGAGCTCGCTCAAAGTCTGGTGCTGGGCCGGGTCGAACTCCCACAAGTTGAAATCCCGTTGTTGACACGGGAGGATCCGGTGGAAGAGCATGACCTGGACTATGTTGACAAGCTAGAGCTTCTTGCTTGCCATATTCCGGATACATTTCTGGAGTCCGTCCAGCTCCACCAATGAACCCCAGGATAGGCCCTTCTCTTTCCAGGAGGTGAGCCGCGTGGGGATTCCGGATCGAAACTCGGGGGCCACCACCCAGTTGGTGTCGCGCGGCTCGGTGATGTAGAACCACGCCGATTTCCACCCCTTTATGGTCTCCACAAAGGAGCCTTCAAGCCATATAACATTGGGCATCTTTCCCACCATGGCTCCGCCGCATTCCACTTGTTGGCCTCCCACCACCTTCGGCTTGATATTGAAGGTCTTTAGCCACAGGCTGAAGTGGGGCCGGATGCGGAGGAAAGCCTCACACACGACGATGAACGCCGAAATGTTGAGGATGAAGTTCGGGGCCAGATCATGAAAGTCCAGCCCGTAGTAGAACATAAGACCGCGGATGAATGGATGGAGGGGAAACCCCAGTCCGCGGAGGAAGTGGTGGAGGAAGACTACCCTCTCGTGAGGTTCCGGGGTAGGGACGATCTGCCCCGCAGTGGGCAGCCGATGCGCGATATTCGTGGCTAAGTATCCGGCTTCGCGCAGCTTTTTGATGTGTCCCTCTGTGACGGAGGAAGCCATCCACTTGCCTCCCGCTCCGGACATGTTTGGAGAAGGTTGAGGAGAAGGATGTGGACTTGGGCGTTGGAGCTCGAGTGCGCAAGAACGTATGAGCAAGGAGGAAGAAGGCATGGGTAGAAAAAGGTTAAACCTTATCCCTTTATAAGGGCGGCCGAAACTATGCGCCCCCACTAGCCTAGTAAAACTCGCTTATCCCTCAAGCGCCATAATTGATGGCACGGTTGGGTTACCCACGCCCGTATTGATGAGAATCCCGTAATAAGGGGGACACGATCTCTGCTTTGACAAGACGTGTCAAGAAACTGCCTCGCGTTATGTGCGGGGCTAGTTAAAGAAAAACGGTTCGAATAATCACTGAGCAATGGCATGATGTCATGTTGCCAAAACGTGTCAGCAGATTAGATTTGTGGAAATATTATTCTCTCTACGGTGGTATGTGGAACTTATTTTGCAGGGTCGGACACTACCCTTTTATTCAAACTCTTCTGTGGTGTATCCGGAGGAGGAACCCGCCTTGCAATGCCGAAGACAACACTGCACGCCGGACTCATCGTCATTGAAGCTTGGTTCAGGGGCTACTGAGGGAGTCCTGGATTAGGGGGTCTCCGGACAGCCGGACTATATCCTTTGGCCGGACTGTTGGACTATGAAGATACAAGATTGAAGACTTTGTCCCGTGTCCGGATGGGACTCTACTTGGCGTGGAAGGCAAGCTAGGCGGTACGGATATGGATATCTCCTCCTTTGTAACTGACCTTGTGTAACCCTAGCCCCCTCCGGTGTCTATATAAACCGGAGGGTTTTAGTTCGTAGGATAACATACAATCATACCATAGGCTAGCTTCTAGGGTTTAGCCTCTCCGATCTCGTGGTAGATCAACTCTTGTAACACTCATATCATCAAGAATAAATCAAGCAGGACATAGGGTTTTACCTCCATCAAGAGGGCCCGAACCTAGGTAAAACATCGTGTCCCCTGCCTCCTGTTACCATCCGCCTTAGACGCACAGTTCGGGACCCCCTACTCGAGATCCGCCGGTTTTGACACCGACAGTGATGATGAAGAATTACTTGTTACTCCTAAGGGTTATCTCTTTGATCAAGAAGCTTCATTAGCTATTTTAGCGTGCCAAAATAGAACTGAACTCAAAATATTATTAGCTAAATGGAGTAAGCAATCTTTAAATGCTAGAATGAAACCTGACCCTGCTTTTGCTACTTCACCTATATTTGTTACTGACGAGGATTATGAATTCTGTGTTGATCCTGATATAATTACTTTGGTTGAATCTGATCCTTTTCATGGTTATGAATCTGAAACTGTTGTGGCACATCTTACTAGGTTGAATGATATAGCCACCATGTTCACTAAAGATGAGAGAACTCGTTACTTTTATATCCTTAAAATATTTCCATTCTCATTAAAGGGTGATGCTAAGATATGGTTTAATTCTCTTGATCTTGGTTGTGTGCGTACTCCCTAGGATATGATTTATTACTTCTCTGCTAAATATTTCCCTGCTCATAAGAAACAAGCTGCTTTAAGGGATATATATAATTTTGTGCAAATTGAAGAAGAGAGTCTCGCACAAGCTTGGGGGAGGCTTCTCCAATTACTTAATGCTTTGCCTGATCATCCTCTTAAGAAAAATGAGATACTTGATATCTTTTATAATGGACTAATCGATGCCTCCAGAGATTACCTGGATAGTTGTGCTAGTTCTATTTTCAGGGAAAGAACACCGGATGAAGCTGAAATTCTATTGAATAATATGTTGACAAATGAAAATAATTGGACACCTCCGGAGCCAATTCCCGAGCCTATTCCTAAACCAACTCCAAAGAAAAGGGGTATTCTATTTCTCAGTCTTGAAGATATGCAAGAGGCAAAGAAATCTATGAAAGAAAAAGGTATTAAAGCTGAAGATGTTAAGAATTTACCTCCTATTGAAGAAATACATGGTCTTAATTTACCGCCTGTTGAAGAAACATATAATCTTAATCCATTACCTATTGAAGAAACTCATTGTCTTGATAACCCGACATAGGTTGTAAAGGTAAATTCTCTCTATAGATATGATAAAGCTGTAATCCCATTTACTAAGTTTGCTAGCCCATGCTTAGATGAGTTTGATAAATTTATGGCTAAGCAAGAAGACTTTAATTCTTATTTTGGTAGACAATTGAAATACAATTCAAATATGCTTGAACACTTAGGAGATTATATGGCTAATGTTAAAGGTGAACTTAAACTTATTAGTAAACATGCTTCTATGGTTACCACTCAAGTAGAACAAGTACTTAAAGCTCAAAAATTACTTGCTCAATGAATTGACTAGTAAAGATAATGATAATGCTGTTAGAGTGGCTACTAGAACTGGTAGAATGACTCAGGAACCTTTGTATCCTGAAGGCCATCCTAAGAGAATTGAGCAAGATTCTCAGAGAAATAATATAGATGCACCTCGTTCTTCTAAAAAGAAGAAAAAGAAAAATGATAGGACTTTGCATGCTTCTAGTGATCCTATTGTTGAAACACCTGAGAATCCAAATGATATTTCTATTTCTGATGCTGAAACACAATCTGGTAATGAACCTGAAACTAATGATAATGTTAATAATAATGGTCATGATGATGCTCAACCTAGTAATGATAATGACATAGAAATTGAACCTGTTGTTGATCTTGATAACCCACAATCAAAGAATCAACGTTATGATAAGAAAGATTTTGTTGCTAGGAAACATGGTAAAGAAAGAGAGCCTTGGGTCCAGAAACCCATGCCTTTTCCTCCCAAACCATCCAAAAAGAGGATGATGAGGATTTTGAGCGCTTTGCTGAAATGATTAGACCTATCTTTTTGCGTATGCGATTAACTGATATGCTTAAAACCAATCCTTATGCTAAGTACATGAAAGATATTATTACAAATAAAAGAAAGATACCGGAAGCTGAAATTCCCACCATACTTGCTAATTATACTTTTAAGGGTGGAATATCAAAGAAACTTGGAGATCTAGGAGTACCCACTATACCATGCTCCATTAAAAGAAACTATGTTAAAACTGCTTTATGTGATCTTGGAGCCGGTGTTAGTGTTATGCCTCTCTCTTTATATCGTAGACTTGATTTGAATAAGTTGACACCTACTGAAATATCTTTACAAATGGCTGATAAATCAACTGCTATACCTGTCGGTATTTGTGAGGATGTGCCTGTTGTAGTTGCAAACGTTACTATTTTAACGGATTGTGTTATTCTTGATATTCCCGAGGACGATAGTATGTCTATTATTCTTGGAAGACCCTTTTTGAATAATGCAGGGGCTGTTATTGATTGCACTAAAGGCAATGTCACTTTTCATGTTAATGGTAATGAGCATACGGTACACTTTTCGACGAAACAACCTCAAGTTCATAGTATCAACTCTATTGGAAAAATTCCATCGATTATATTTGGAGGTTTTGAATTTCCTCTTCCTACTGTCAAGAAGAAATATGATATTCTTATTATTGGGGATGTGCATATCCCCGTTGAGGTAACATAGTGTTATTCGAAATTTCTCCGGTTTCATGTTATTCGGAATGAGTTCGTTAACAAGACTTGATCAACCTTGTTAGTGGATTCCTTTTGATGATCATGAGATGGATGAAACTAGAAGGCACAACCTTCTGTACCCCACTTTTACTTTCCATTATTTATATTAAATAGAATAAAAATAAATATTTTTCTGTCTGTTATATGATTATCCATGCAATATAAAAATACCTTGAAAATAAAATTTCTCCAAATGCCCTGAAATTTAAATAAGATTTTTTCTAGAATATTTGAGGATTTATGGAACTGAGAACACACCAGGGGGGTCAACCACCTTGCCACGAGGGTGGAGGGCGTGCCCACCTCTCTAGGGTGCGCCCCCCTGCCTCGTGGGCCCACGGTGGCCCTCCTCCACTTATTCCTGCACCCACACACTTCATCTTCCTCCCACAAACACGAATATCCAGCTCAAACCCGAGTCCAAGCTCGTTTTGCTGCCATTTTCGATCTCCTTGCTCAAAGCACCTCTCACAAAACTGCTTGGGGAGATTGTTCCTTGGTATGTGACTCCTCCATTGGTCCAATTAGTTTTTGTTATAGTGCTTTATTCATTGCAAATTTGTGTTGCTTAGGTGACCCTGTTCTTGAGCTTGCATGTCAAATTTATATGGTCAAAAGTAGTTTTGATGCATGATATAGGCCCTAGGCACTTGTAGGAGTAGTTGCTATCAATATTATTGAGTTTGGTTTACTTTTATTTTGAAGTTACTAAAAATTTCAGAATTTTTCAGAAAATGATGAGGGGACTTTTGAGGGGCTCATCGAGCCAAAGCTCGAAGGAAAAGACACCAAAGCCTAAGTATAATCTGCCTCGCATTGCGGAGGTTCGGGCGTGTGAATGGCCTTCCGAGGATTTCTTGAGAGCAGACGGGATTTATGAAGATTGTCATGAATTGGCCCATAATGCAGGCCTCACCGCTTTCCTCCACGACCAATGCGATCAGTATCTCTTACTCACAAATACCTTTGTGCAAAACTTTCATTTTCATTCTAGGAACTCAACACCTACGGCGGAGTTTCATTTATATGATGAGCATAAGGAGATGTCACTTTATGATTTTTGTCGGATTTGTCTAGTCCCTTTAGAGGGCAAGACAGAGGAACCACATCGTGATGATGTGGAGGGTTTTATTGATACTGTCACTGTAGGGGAAACAAGGAAGGTTTCTGATGCATGAATCACTAGCATACATTTTCCTGTTTTACGTTACTTTGCATTATTTGCTAGTCGTTACTTAATTGGTCGCGGAAACTGTGGAAACCTTAGTATCCCTGATATTATTATTTTTCTCCAAGGTTTATACGGTGATAACACTTTTAGTATGGGCGGCATTATTGCTAAACGGTTAAGTCTGAACCGTACCAAGGGCCCCATCTTTGGAGGCATCTATGCCTCACGCCTAGCTGCACACTTTAACATACCTATTAGGCATTCTGAGAAGGAAGAAAAGGTGTTGCCTTGTGTTTATTTAGATTATAAAAGTATGGTGGCACATGATTTTATTGTTAATAATAGGGAAGGAGAGCTTAAATATCAATTGTTCTTTAACAAACATCATCCTGAGACTATTACCCTGCCTGCTCCTTCTTTGTTTGATTTGTCTGTAGGCACGTACCTTGTTCCATTGAAGGCTATTCACGCCTACCGAAACCCTGCACCAGGCGAGGAGCCAGAGCCGGAACCACAAATTGATCCTTCACGACAGTCTAATTGCCAGTGGGATCCAGAGATGATTGTCAGCCAGTGGCAAGCTGAGTCTTCCTCTTCTTCCTCACAGTACGACCCCAACTACTATTATGGATATCCACCAGGCCAGCCGTGGCCATAGACCAACTTAGGCCAAAAGCCTAAGCTTGGGGGAGTACGTATTTCCCACCGACATTACATTTATGTTCACACACTCATTGCTAGATGTCGGTGCTCATACTTTTTCATTGTATCATCCATGCTAGTTTATTTTCCTTTTTATGCTTTCTTCTTCTGTGTTTAATAAACCTTAAGAAAAAACAAAAAATTAGTTGTAGCGTTTAATTAATTTACTTTCCATGCTTGTAGTAGTAATTAAAAAGAAAACCCCAAAACATTTCATGTTCTTCTTTTGCTTGTTGGGAGCTTTCCCATGTAAATAGTTTTATTTCTTTTCTTTGGGGGTCGATAGGAGAAGACCATAATTAAATTGTTGAAGTGGCTCTTATATGCATTATTGTTGATCTGATAAAAAAGCCCGTATTGCCTTGTCTTCTCCTGTTTATTGAATGCTTGCAGATTCCAGCTTAGTCCAATGCACGTGCACTATTATTATTATTCACATCGTTCGGTCGTGCAAGTGAAAGGCAATTATGATGTTATATGATGGATTGGCTGAGATGAGAAAAGCTGGTATGAACTCGACCTCTTTTGTTTTTGTAAATATGATTAGTTCATCGTTCCTGATTCAGCCTATTATGAATAAACATGTTTGCAATGACAATTAGAGATCATAGTTTCTTGTGCCATGCTTGATTAGCTATGAGTTATAATGGTTTACCTTGCGTGCCAACATGCTATTAAAATGGTTATGATGTGGTATGATAGGGTGGTATCCTCCTTTGAATGATTTAAGTGACTTGACTTGGCACATGTTCATGCATGTAGTTGAAACAAAATCAACATAGCCTTCACGATATTTATGTTCATGGTGGATTATATCCTACTCATGCTTGCATTCGGTGTTGATTAATTTTAATGCATGTTCATGACCGTTGTCGCTCTCTAGCTGGTTGCTTCCCAGTCTTCTGCTAGCCTTCACATGTACTAAGCGGGAATACTGCTTGTGCATCCAAATCCCTTAAACCCCAAAGTTATTCCACATGAGTCCACTATACCTACCTATATACGGTATCTACCTGCCGTTCCAAGTAAATTTGTATGTGCCAAACTCTAAACCTTCAAATAAATATCCTGTTTTGTATGCTCGAATAGCTCATGTATCAACTAGGGTTGTCTGTATCTTCCATGTTAGTAAGGTTATTCTCAAGAGGAGTGGACTCCGCTCCTCACTCACGAGATAAATGGTTGGTCACCGGGATGCCCAGTCCCATGCTTTATGCAAACTAAATCAAAATAATTGCAAACAAAACTCCCCCTGGGACTCTTGTTAGTTGGAGGCACTCGTTATTTCGAGCAAGCCATGGATTGATGCTTGTGGTGGAAGGGGGAGTATAAACTTTACCATTCTGTTTGGGAACCGCCTATAATGTGTGTAGCATGGAAGATATCGCCATCTCTTGGTTGTTATGTTGACAATGAAAGTATACCGCTCAAAATATTATTCATCTCTGTTTCAAAACCGAGCTCTGGCACCTCCACAAATCCCTGCTTCCCTCTGCAAAGGGCCTATATATTTACTTTTATGCTGAGTCATCATCCTCTTATTAAAAAAAGCACCAGTTAGAGAGCGCTGCTGTCATTTGCATTCATTACTATTAGTTTACATTGAGTATGACTTGACTGGATCTCTTTTACCATGAATTACAATGTCTAGTCAGTCCTTGGTCTTTAAAGGTGCTCTGCATTTATGTTTTGCGGTCTCAGAAAGGGCTAGAGAGATACCACCTTGTTATATCATATTATGATTGTTTTGAGAAAGTGTTGTCATCCGAGATTTATTATTATGCCTCGCTAGTTGATTGTGCTATTGATATGAGTAAACTTGAGATCTATGCGTTATTGCGAATGTGGTTAGTTATAATCTTTGCTGAAAACTTGAATGCTGGCTTTACATATTTACAACAACAAGAGCAAACAGAGTTTGTCAAAGTTTTTCTTTATCACTTTCAGTTTATCAACTGAATTGCTTGAGGACAAGCAAAGGTTTAAGCTTGGGGGAGTTGATACGTCTCCAACGTATCTACTTTTCCAAACACTTTTTCCCTTGTTTTGGACTCTAACTTGCATGATCTGAATGGAACTAACCTGGACTGACGCTGTTTTCAACAGAATTACCATGGTGTTATTTATGTGCAGGAGCAAACATTCTCGGAATGACCTGAAACTTCACGGAGCCACTTTTCAGAAAATAAGAAAAATACCTGCAAAAGATGAAGGCCAGGGGGCCCACCACCTTGCCACGAGGGTGGGGGGCTCGCCTGCCCCCCTAGGGCGCGCCCCCCTACCTTGTGGGCCCCCTGTTGCCTCTCCGACTCCAACTCCACCTCCATATATTGAGTTTTGAGGAGAAAAAATGAGGGAGAATAAATTATCGCACTTTACGATACGGAGCCGCCGCCAAGCCCTAAAACCTCTCGGGAGGGCTGATCTGGAGTCCGTTCGGGGCTCCGAAGAGGGGAATCCATCACCATCCTCCATCACCAATTTCATGATGCTCACCGCCGTGCATGAGTAATTCCATCGTAGGCTTGCTGGACGGTGATGGGTTGGATGGGATCTATCATGTAATCGAGTTAGTTTTGTTAGGGTTTGATCCCTAGTGTCCACTATGTTTTGAGATTGATGTTGCTATGACTTTGCTATGCTTAATGCTTGTCACTAGGGCCCGAGTGCCATGATTTCAGATCTGAACCTATTATGTTTTCATCAATATATGAGTGTTCTCGATCCTATCTTGCAAGTCTATAGTCACCTATTATGTGTTATGATCCGTTAACCCCGAAGTGACAATAATTGGGATACTTACCGGTGATGACCGTAGTTTGAGGAGTTCATGTATTCACTATGTGTTAATGCTTTGTTCCGGTACTCTATTAAAAGGAGGCCTTAATATCCCTTAGTTTCCGTAAGGACCCTGCTGCCACGGGAGGGTAGGACAAAAGATGTCATGCAAGTTATTTTCCATAAGCACGTATGACTATATTCGGAATACATGCCTACATTATATCAATGAAATGGAGCTAGTTCTGTGTCACCCTAGGTTATGACTGTTACATGATGAACCGCATCCGGCATAATTCTCCATCACCGATCCATTGCCTACGAGCTTTCCATATATTGTTCTTCTCTTATTTACTTTCCCGTTGCTATTGCTATCATTACTACAAAATACCAAAAACATTACTTTTACTACTATTACCTTTTGTTACCGTTATCACTACTATCATATTACATTGCTACTAAATACTTTATTGCAGATATTAAGTTTCCAGGTGTGGTTGAATTGACAACTCAGCTGCTAATACTTGAGAGTATTCTTTGGCTCCCCTTGTGTCGAATCAATAAATTTGGGTTGAATACTCTACCCTCGAAAACTGTTGCGATACCCTATACTTGTGGGTTATCAATGCTCCACCGACCTCAACTCCAACTCTATATATTCATGTTCGGGGAGAAAAAAATCAGGGAGAAGGATACATTGTGTTTTACGATACGAAGCCGCCACGAAGCCCTAATCTCTCTCGGGAGGGCTGATCTGGAGTCAGCTCGGGGCTCCGGAGAGGGGAATCCGCCGCCATCGTCATCATCAACCTTCCTCCATTACCAATTTCATCATGCTCACTGCCGTGCATGAGTAATTCCATCATAGGCTTGCTGGACGGTGATGGGTTGGATGAGATTTATCATGTAATCGAGTTAGTTTTGTTAGGGTTTGATCCCTAGTATCCATTATGTTCTGAGATTGATGTTGCTATGACTTTGTTATGCTTAATGCTTGTCACTAGGGCCCAAGTGCCATGATTTCAGATCTGAACCTATTATGTTTCCATAAATATATGTGAGTTCTTGATCCTATTTTGTAAGTCAATAGTCACCTACTATGTGTTATGATCCGTTAACCCCAAAGTGACAATAATCGGAACAATTACCGGTGATGACTATAGTTTGTGGAGTTCATGTGTTCACTAAGTGTTATTGCTTTGTTCCGGTACTCTATTAAAAGGAGGTCTTAATATCCCTTAGTTTCCAATAGGACCCCGCTGCCATGGGAGGGTAGGACAAAAGATGTCATGCAATTTCTTTTCCATAAGCACGCATGACTATATTCGGAATACATGCCTACATTACATTGATTAAGGGGGGGAGAGGGGGGGCGAGACCCCCCCCCCAACGATCGCGCAGTCCCTTGAAACATAAGAGATGATCGCTACTTTTTTTACCTGTGTGCTTGCCTGCAGCCTGCTTCGCCCCCCTATTCCCCATTGGCCTTTGTATAGGCGTATAGCCCATGTAACCAGTGCAGCCCATTGGACATTTACAGGCTAAAAGCAAAGAACTGGGCCGAGCAGGCCCTGCACACCACGGCATGCTACGATTTACAGGCCCCCAAAGTATTAGATGACAATGCTAGCACGCTATGCACGCACGTTGTCAGTTCGTTCGACTCTTCGTCTCCAAAAAAGATCGAATCTCTGACTTGCGACTGCCTCCAGCGCTCGACGCCAGGTCACCGGCGCGCCACCAACGCCCATCGAGAAGCCAGGATAGGAAGGGGACGCCGCAACGCCCAGAGAGGCACCGATCCATGGATACGTTGCCGGCAGCCCGGAGGCCGGAATCCTGGACACAACGACGGCGGACGACGGGCAGCCGGGCAGGATAAGCGGCAGCAACACAAGGTGAAAAGGTAATTTATTTTCACATGGATTAGTAGTTCATGCCTTTAACAATTGTAGAAGTATAATCATCCAAACTACAGCCCTTAATCATCAATATAAAATTTTCAATTGTTCTGTGCTTGTGTAGACATGAAGAGAAAGAGAGAATCAATTCATAATTTTTTCAAACCCATTGGTTCAAGCTCTCGGCCATCAGAACAAGATGCTACTGCAGACAATGTTCAACCTAGCGAACAGAATCACCCAAATTGTACTGATGGTGATGCTCAAATTGATCATGTTGTTTCTGTGCAAGAAGCTATGAAAGAAGATACAATTATAACCACAAGTTATGACCGAGAGCCTGCTACCTCTTGAGCACTTGCGTTGGTTTTCCCTTGAAGAGGAAAGGGTGATGCGGCAAAGTAGCGTAAGTATTTCCCTCAGTTTTTGAGAACCAAGGTATCAATCTAGTAGGAGGCCACGCATGAGTCCCTCGCACCTACACAAATAAATAAATCCTCGCAACCAACGCGATAAGGGGTTGTCAATCCCTACACGGTCACTTACGAGAGTGAGATTTGATAGATATGATAAGATAATATTTTTGGTATTTTTATGATAAAGATGCAAAGTAAAATAAAAGGCAATAAAAATAACTAAGTATTGGAAGATTAATATGATGGAAAATAGACCCAGGGCCATAGGTTTCACTAGTGGCTTCTCTCAAGAGCATAAGTATTCACGGTGGGTAAACAAATTACTGTTGAGCAATTGATAGAATTGAGCATAGTTACGAGAATATCTAGGTATGATCATGTATATAGGCATCCTGTCCAAGACAAGTAGACCGACTCCTGCCTGCATCTACTACTATTACTCCACACATCAACAGCTATCCAGCATGCATCTAGAGTATTAAGTTCAAGAGAACAAAGTAATGCTTTAAGCAAGATTACATGATGTAGAGGGATAAACTCATGCAATATGATATAAACCCCATCTTGTTATCCTCGATGGAAACAATACAATACGTGCCTTGATGCCCCTACTGTCACTGGGAAAGGACACTGCAAGATTGAACCCAAAGCTAAGCACTTCTCCCATTGCAAGAAAGATCAATCTAGTAGGCCAAACCAAACTGATAATTCGAAGAGACTTGCAAAGATAACCAATCATACATAAAAGAATTCAGAGAAGATTCAAATATTGTTCATAGATAAACTTGATCATAAACCCACAATTCATCGGTCTCAACAAACACACCGCGAAAGAAGATTACATCGAATAGATCTCCACAAGAGAGGGGGAGAACTTTGTATTGAGATCCAAAAAGAGAGAAGAAGCCATCTAGCTAATAACTATGGACCTGTAGGTCTGAGGTAAACTACTCACACTTAATCGGAGGGGCTATGGTGTTGATGTAGAAGCCCTCCGTGATCGATTCCCCCTCCGGCGGAGCTCCGGAAAAGGCCCCAAGATGGGATCTTGTGGATACAGAAAGTTACGGCGGTGGAATTAGGGTTTTGGCTCCGTATCTGGTAGTTTGGGGGTACTTAGGTATGTATAGGAGGAAGGAGTACGTCGGTGGAGCAACAGGGGGCCCATGAGGGTGGAGGGCGCACCTGGGGGGTAGGCGGGCCTCCCTACCTCGTGCCCTCCTCGTTGATTGCTTGACGTAGGGTCCAAGTCCTCTGGATCATGTTTGTTCCGAAAATCACATTCCCGAAGGTTTCATTCCGTTTGGACTCCGTTTGATATTTTTTTTGCGAAACCCTAAAATAGGCAAAAAAACAACAATTCTGGGTTGGGCCTCCGGTTAATAGGTTAGTCCCAAAAATAATATAAAAGTGTATAATAAAGCCCAATAATGTCCAAAACAGAATATAATATAGCATGGAACAATAAAAAATTATAGATACGTTGGAGACGTATCAAGCATCCCCAAGCTTAATTCCTGCTCGTCCTCGAGTAGGTAAATGATAAAAACAGAATTTTTGATGTGGAATGCTACTTGGCATGTTTTCAATGTAATTCTTCTTAATTGTGGTATGAATATTCATATCCGAAAGATTCAAGATAAAAGTTCAATATTGACATAAAAATAATAATACTTCAGGCATACTAACTAAGCAATTATGTCCTCTCAAAATAACATGGCCAAAGAAAGTGCATCCCTACAAAATCATATATTTAGTCGTGCTCCATTTTCATCACACAAGAATGCTCTCATCATGCACAACCCCGATGACAAGCCAAGCAATTGTTTCATACTTTAGTAATCTCAAACTTTTTCAACCTTCACACAATACATGAGCGTGAGCCATGGATATAGCACTATGGGTGGAATAAAATATAATGATGGGGGTTATGTGGAGAAGACAAAAAAGGGAGAAAGTCTCACATCAACGAGGCTAATCAATGAGCTATGGAGATGCCCATCAATTGATGTTAATGCAAGGAGTAGGGATTGCCATGCAACGGATGCACTAGAGCTATAAATATATGAAAGCTCAACAAAAGAAACTTAGTGGGTGTGCATCCAACTTGCTTGCTCACGAAGACCTAGGGCATTTGAGGAAGCCCATTGTTGGAATATACAAGCCAGGTTCTACAATGAAAAGTTCCCACTAGTATATGAAAGTGAAAAAACAAAAGACTCTCTATCATGAAGATTATGGTGCTACTTTGAAGCACAAGTGTGGTAAAAAGGATAGTAACATTGTCCCTTCTCTATTTTTCTCTCATTTTTTTGTGCCTTCTCTTTTTTATGGCCTTTCTCCCTTTTATCCTCAGTTGGGACAATTCTCTAGAAAATGATGATCATCGCACTTCTATTTATTTACAACTCAATGATTACAACTTGATACTAGAACAAAGTATGACTCTATATGAATGCCTCCGGCGGTGTACCGGGATATGCAATGAACCAAGAGTGACATGTATGAAAGGATTATGAATGGTGGCTTTGCCACAAATACTACGTCAACTACATGATCATGCAAAGCAATATGACTGATGAACGTGTCATGATAAATGGAACGGTGGAAAGTTGCATGGCAATATATCTCGGAATGGCTATGGGAATGCCATAATAGGTAGGTATGGTGGTTGTTTTGAGGAAGATATAAGGAGGTTTATGTGTGAAAGAGTGTATCATATCACGGGGTTTGGATGCACCGGCGAAGTTTGCACCAACTCTCAATGTGAGAAAGGGCAATGCTCGGTACCGAAGAGGCTAGCAATGAGGGAAAGGTGAGAGTGCGTATAATCCATGGACTCAACATTAGTCATAAAGAACTCACATACCTATTGCAAAAATCTACAAGTCATCAAAAACCTAGCACTACACGCATGCTCCTAGGGGGATAGATTGGTAGGAAAAGACCATCGCTCGTCCCCGAGTGCCACTCATAAGGAGGACAATCAAAGAACACCTCATGTTTCAAATTTGTTGCATAACGTTTACCATAAGTGCATGCTACGGGACTTGCAAACTTCAACACAAGTATTTTTCAAATTCACAACTACTCAACTAGCACAACTTTGATATCACTACCTCCATGTCTCAAAACAATCATCAAGCATCAAACTTCTCTTAGTATTCAACACACTCATAAGAAAGTTTTTACTAGTCTTGAATACCTAGCATATTAGAATTATTTAAGTAAATTACCATGCTATCTAAGACTCTCAAAATAATCTAAGTGAATCATGAGAGAATAATAGTTTCTATAAAACAAAACCACCACCGTGCTCTAAAAGATATAAGTGAAGTACTAGAGCAAAAACTATATAACTCAAAAGATATAAGTGAAGCACATAGAGTATTCTAATAATTTCCAAATCATGTGTGTCTCTCTCGAAAGGTGTGTACATCAAGGATGATTGTGGTAAACTAAAAGGCAAAGACTCAAATCATACAAGACTCTCCAAGCAAAACACATATCATGTGGTGAATAAAAATATAGCTCCAAGTAAAGTTACCGATGGAAGTAGACGAAAGAGGGGATGCCTTCCGGGGCATCCCCAAGCTTTGGCTTTTAGGTGTCCTTAGATTATCTTGGGGTGCCATGGGTATCCCCAAGCTTAGGCTCTTTCCACTCCTTGTTCCATAATCCATCAAATCTTTCACCCAAAACTTGAAAACTTCACAACACAAAACTTAAAGTAGAAAATCTCGTGAGCTCCGTTAGTGAAAGAAAACAAAACACCACTTCAAGTTACTGTAATGAACTCATTCTTTATTTATATTGGTGTTAAACCTACTGTATTACAACTTCTCTACGGTTTATAAACTATTTTACTAGCCATAGATTCATCAAAATAAGCAAACAACACACGAAAAACAGAATCTGTCAAAAACAGAACAGTCTATAGTAATCTGTAGCTAACGCAAGATCTAGAACCCCAAAAATTCTACAATAAATTGCTGGAAGTGAAGAATTTATCTATTAATCATATTCAAAAAGAATTAACTAAATATCACTTTCCAAATAAAAATGGCAGCAATTCTCGTGAGCGCTAAAGTTTCTGTTTTTTACAGGAAGATTAAAAAGACTTTCCCCAACTCTTCTCAACGGTTCTACTTGGCACAAACACTAATTAAACACAAAAAAACACACAACCAAAACAGAGGCTAGAAAAATTATTTATTACTAAATAGGAGCAAAAAGGAAGGAATAAAAATAAAATTGGGTTGCCTCCCAACAAGCGCTATCGTTTAACGCCTCTAGCTAGGCATAAAAGGCAAGGATAGATCTAGGTATTGCCATCTTTGGTAGACAATCCATAAGTGGCTCTCAATATAGATTCATAAGGTAATTTTATTTTCTTTCTAGGAAATTGTTCCATGCCTTTCCTTAACTGAAATTGGAATACAATATTCCCTTCCTTCATATCAATAATTGCACCAATCGTTCTAAGGAAAGGTCTACCAAGAATAATAGGACATGAAGGATTGCAATCGATATCAAGAACAATAAAATCTACGGGCACATAGTTCCTATTTTCAACAATAATAACATCATTAATTTTTCCCATAGGTTTCTTAATGGTGGAATCCGCAAGGTGTCGGAGTAAATAGCCATGGGTAGCCTAGCCGGCTTCCCCTGGCCCTTCTGAAAAAATTACGAGCCCGTCCGGCTCTCAAGAATCCAAGACATGGGGCCGCCTTCCCCTTGCTGGCTGTCACCCAGGCCGGCTGCCGGAAGGCGACCCGACTTTAGCCCTTGCAAAAGAAGCCACGGGAGGGCCGGCTTCGAGAAGCCGGCCACGAGAAGGCCGACTCCAAGAAGCCGGCTCCCACAAAGCGGTCGAGACCGTACCCTCAAAGTTTGCATCCACCTAACGGCGATGTGACAGGGCGCGGCTACAGTAAAGCCTGCCACCCCCAAATCCCGGACCACGACCAGTACAGTGCGCCGTACGGGTGACCATGACCCGTCCGGCGCAACACTGTTGCCATGCTGACCCTGATGCCATCCACGATGGGCTGCTAGTACGGCCCACGGGCGGTGGGCCCCTTCAGGCAGAGAGACACCCGAAGGCGGCCACGCCTCCCCCAGTCGGCCCAAGACAGAGTCGGCTCCCCGCAGCCGGCTTGCCGCCTCCCTCGAAGGAGACGCCCCATTAAGGAGACAAGACGCGGTGAGGCTACAGCGATCGCCCGCCGGGCGGCGGCACTGTAGCCACGCCTACCTCGATGAAGCCCACGTCACCAAGATGGGGCAACAGTAACCAGCCGCCGACCAGGTCCTGGACAGCGGGGCCTGCCTGTCGACCAAGGGGCCGGCAGCAGGCGGGACCCACCAGTCGGTGGGCCCCAGCAGCCGGCGCAGAAGCCGGCGAGCGCAGTCACAGACGGCTGGGCCCCACGCCCAGTCGGATTACCATTGTACCCCCGGGGGGTAGGCCTATATAAACCCCCCGGGGCACCCATGCAAAGGGTTGGACCCCCAGCTAGTTTTAGACACCACACAAGGAGAAGAAGCAAGCTAGCCGTGCCCTTCTTCCTCCTCCCACCGAACAGCTCAAGGAGCATTGTGTAGCTACTTGTCCATCTAGTGATCATGTGGAGACCCCGCAGAGCAGCAGTAGGGGTGTTATCTCCACGGAGAGCCCCGAAGCTGGGTAAGATTCGCCGGCGTGCATGTCTTCGCCTCATCCCGTTTCCAGGCACCGACGACGTCTTACTAGCTCCCACAATGATAAGCCACCCGTTGGCATATGTCGCACCTACCACCCGACATTTGGCGCCCACCGTGGGGCCAGGTGCACCATCGTCTGGTGACCCGTTCTGGACGGGAACCCTCTTCCTCCCCAGCGAGCGCAGCCAGCCCGGCACGCCTGATGGCGCTTGCCCCGACACGCTGCAAGGCGTCACCAGCATCTGCGCGGCGAGCAACCTCGCCAATCTCCTCGACGAAACCCTCATCTCTGACGAGCTCGCCTCCGATGCGGGCACCGACCACCTCGACAACCTCCTCGGCCAGCTCCATGTCTCCAGCGAGCCCGCTGTGGATCTGGAGTCGGTTGGCTCCACCGACCCGATGCCTGTCGACTCTGACATGGCCTCCTTCGACACCTTCCCCACCAACGTCGCGATCTACAACGACCCGCTTCCTCGGACCGACGGCCGCGATACTGTCACCACCGAAGTGATGGTTATCGGCCACGGCGGCCCGGCCGATGAGAGCGCCCACGATGCCCCGCACGCGGCGGCCCACGATTTGTCCAGCCCCCTCCCGGCTGATGCCGACGACGAAGCACTGAAGGCGCGCTGCCTCGCCCTCCTCGCAGAGGGCCGGAGGCTGGCTTCCATGAGACGCCTCACTGAGGCCTACCAGCGCGAAGCTGACCGTGCAGCCTTCGGCACGCCGGCCCCGGGCGGGCCAAGCCGGGCCGGCCTTGTCAAACAACGCGGCGCCGTCATCGCCGACATGCTGGGATCGACCGCCCGGTCTATGCCACTCCACTCGAGAACTTGCGTGCCGCCCAGGCGGCCGTGGACAAGTTGGACGGCTTGGAGGCCGAAGAACTCCCCCACATGACCCGGCGCATCCAGCAACTGATTGACGCGGCCGCACGGCGGCACAAAGCCGACGCCCGCGCGGGAAGCCCTCCCCCGCGCCGAGATCACGGCGCGACGTCCCGGACACCGACTACAAGCAACACCCGCGCGCGGTGCGAGAAAGAGCCGGCGGCCAGCCGAAGCCGGACCCGAATCTCCATCGAGCGAGACGCGGACGGCCATCCCCGAGCCATGGAATGGCGGGGCAATCCACCTCCGCCTCGACCCCGTGGAGAGAGATATCCCACCCCGCCGCCAGTGGCGCACCCGACTCTCAGCGGCCGACTAGATCGCCGCGAAGGAGTCGGCGGGAACGACGCCCGCCATCGGATCGACCGCCTGGCGCGATCCCTGGCGCTGGAAGAAGAAGATGATGTCGGCCCGCCTTGATTCGGCCCCCGCATCCGCGACGAGCCTTTCCCCAAAGGGTTCTCGCTCCCAAGAGACATGCCCAAGTACAACGGCTCCGTGAAGCCGGAAGATTGGTTGATCGACTACTCCACGGCGGTCAGCATAGCCAACGGCAACCGGCGCGTTGCCGTGAAGTACGTGCCCCTCATGCTGCAAGGCACGGCGCGGACCTGGCTCAACAGCCTCAAGCCTCTCAGCATCAACAGCTGGCTAGATTTCATCGAAGCCTTCATCCGCAACTTCACCAGCACCTACAAGTGGGCCCCCAAGCCCAGGCAGCTCTCCCTGTGCGTACAGGGCCCAGCCGAGTCCACTCGCGACTACCTCACGCATTGGGCCGAGCTCCGCAATTCTTGCGAGGGGGTGCACGAGGTGCAAGCCATCGAATACTTCACTGCCGGGTGCCGAGAAGGTACCCTCCTCAAGCACAAGCTCCTCTGCGACGAGTCGACTACCCTCGACGAGCTTCTGGACATAGCAGACAAATACGCCACCGCCGACTCTTCGATGAAGACCAAGCTCCGGGTAGATGCGTCCGGGAAAGTACTCAACCTGGCGCCCAAGATGTCGGCAGGGGATTCCGGCCGACGCCCACACCCGAACGACCACAAGCGCAAGGGCCCTGCGCTGCCTCCCGCCAGTCGGCAGGTGGCCACGGTTGAAGATGCGCTGCCTGAAGGGCGATCCGCGCCCAAGAAGCCCAAGGGCGGCCGGCCGGCTTGGCAGCCGGCTTTCTCCTACGAGCAAACTCTCGACGCCCCGTGCAAATTCCATAGCGGCGCGAAGCCGTCCAACCACACAACCCGGAAGTGCCATTGGCTCACCTGAATCTCTAAAGGCGAGGGGCTTGCGCCGCCTCCGCCTGCCGGCCCGCCGCCTCCGGCCGCTCGGCCCGCAGTCGGAGCCGTGCACGACGAATTCCCCGACGAGCAAGCAACCTACATCGTCTTTACAAGCCAGCTCGAAGACCGGCGCGGCAAACGCCGAGAGCACCAGGAAGTCAGCGTGGTCGCTGCCAACCCCGCCGGACACATGCATTGGTCAGAAAAACCCATTAGCTGGAGCCGGGCCGACCATCCAGAGGTGATGCCGTCTCCCGGCTCTTATGCGTTGGTCCTGGAAGCCACCCTCGCGACGGACAGACGCGCTGCCCGCTTCTCCCGCGTGCTGATAGACGGCGGGAGCAGCATCAACATCCTGTACCGTGACACCCTAGAGAAGCTAAATGTCAAGACGAAGCAGCTCATGCCTACTCAGACAGTGTTTCATGGCATCATACCCGGCTTGTCCTGCGCCCCGATTGGCAAGATCAAGATTGATGTACTCTTTGGGGACAAGGAGCATTTCCGCCGGGAAGCAATCTGGTTTGAAGTGGTGGACCTGGAGAGCCCCTACCACGCGTTGCTTGGCCGACCCGCCTTGGCCAGGTTCATGGCAGTTCCCCACTATGCATACCTCAAGATGAAGATACCAAGTTCCAAGGGCGTCATCACCGTAGCCGGCGATTACAAGAAGTCTTCCGAGTGCGCTGCTGCCAGCAGCCGGCTGGCCGAGTCCCTTGTGATTGCCGAAGAGAAGAAGATGTTGGACCAGGTCGTGGCCATGGCCAGCAAGCAGCCGAACCAGTCCTCCGACCCCAAGGAGTATGATGCCCAAGGATCTTTCCAGCCGGCCAAAGAAACCAAGAAGATACCCCTTGACCCCGAGCACCCCGAGAGGTTTGCCGTCATCGGGGCAAGCCTGAACAGCAAATAGGAAGGCGAGCTCGCCGATTTCCTCCTTGAGAATCGAGACATCTTTGCATGGTCCCCCAAGGACATGCCGGGTGTTCCGAAGGAATTCGCCGAGCACAAACTACACGTCCGAAAAGACGCGAAACCAGTCAAGCAGCCCCTCCGCCGACTATCAGAGGAAAAGAGAAGGATTGTAGGGGAGGAGATAGCCCGGCTTCTGGCAGCCGGCTTCATTATGGAAGTCTTCTTTCCAGAGTGGCTTGCCAACCCGGTCCTCGTGTTAAAGAAGAACAACAAGTGGCGCATGTGTATAGACTACACAAGCCTCAACAAGGCCTGCCCTAAAGATCCCTTTGCCCTGCCGAGGATTGACCAAGTGATAGACTCCACGGCCGGATGCGAGCTGTTGAGTTTCTTGGATGCTTACTCAGGATATCACCAGATAAAACTAGATCCGGACGACCGCCTGAAGACCGCCTTCATCACGCCATTTGGAGCCTTCTGCTACCTGACTATGACATTCGGCTTAAGAAATGCCGGTGCCACTTTTCAGCGTTGCATGCAGAAGTGCCTCCTCAAGCAACTCGGTAGAAACGCTCACGTCTACGTGGACGACATTGTGGTGAAGACGGAGAAGCGCGGCACCTTGCTGGAAGACCTCAAAGAAACGTTTGAGAACCTACGCCGGTTCCAAATCAAGCTCAACCCCGAGAAATGCGTGTTCAGAGTGCCAGCCGGCCAGCTCCTAGGCTTCCTGGTCTCCGAACGCGGCATCGAATGCAACCCGGTGAAGATCAAGGCCATCGAGAGAATGGCGATCCCCACCAAGCTTCGAGACATCCAAAAGTTCACCGGATGCTTGGCCTCCTTGAACCGCTTCATCAGCCGGCTCGGAGAGAAAGCTCTCCCCCTCTACCGCCTCATGAAGAAGAGCACTCACTTCGAGTGGAACGACCAGGCCGACCAAGCTTTTCACGAGCTGAAGAAGATGCTGGCCACGCCGCCCGTCCTAGCGGCGCCGACTGAGAAAGAGCCCATGCTCCTTTACATTGCCGCAACCAGCCGGGTGGTCAGCACCGTCATCATAGTCCAACGCCCAGAAGAAGGAAGAGCCCAGCCGGTCCAGAGGCCGGTGTATTATTTAAGCGAGGTGTTGTCCGCTTCAAAGCAGAACTACCCGCACTACCAGAAGATGTGTTACGGCGTGTACTTCACCGCCAAGAAGCTGAAGCCCTACTTTCAAGAGCATCCCGTCACGGTCGTATGCACCGCCCCGCTGGCCGAGATCATAGGCAGCCGGGACGCATCCGGCCGGGTGGCGAAATGGGCCATTGAGCTGGCCCCTTACACAATCTTCTACCAGCCCCGCGCCGCCATCAAGTCCCAAGCACTGGCCGACTTCCTCGTCGACTGGGCCGAGACCCAGTACCTGCCGCCGGCTCCCGACTCCACCCATTGGCGCATGCACTTTGACGGGTCCAAGATGCGCACCAGCTTGGGAGCCGGCGTCGTCCTTACCTCTCCCAAAGGCGACAAGCTCAGATACACGCTGCGGATTCACTTTGCCACCTCCAACAATGTAGCCGAGTACGAGGCACTCATACACGGGCTCCGGCTTGCCAAGGAACTCGGCATCCACCGGATTCTATGTTATGGCGACTCAGACTTGGTGGTTCAGCAATCATCCGGTGACTGGGACGCCAAGGACGCAAATATGGCAAGCTACCGCTTCCTGGTTCAACAACTCAGCGGATACTTTGAAGGATGCGAGTTCCTCCATGTACCGCGAGCCGACAACGAGCCAGCCGATGCCCTGGCTCGAATAGGCTCCACTCAGCAAGCAATACCAACCAGCGTCGCTCTACAACGCCTCCTCAAGCCATCCATCAAGCCGTCTCCAGAGTCTGATTCCATCTTCATACCGCCTGACCCCGACGCGGCCGGGTCCGGCTCAAAGAACCAAGCAGGCGACCCCGGGACTTCAGTAGTCGGCCTGGGGACTTCGGCAACCGGCTCGGGGACTGCCACACCCGGCTCGGGGACTGCAGTAGCCAGCCCGGGGACTGCACCAACACAACAGCCGGCGGCCGACTCCAGCATTTCACCACCCAGCCCGCCCACCCTGGTGGCAGTAGCCACATTGGCAGTAGGAGAAGTCGCGGCTCCGTCATGGGCTCAGTCCATCCTCAACTTCCTAGTAAACCAAGATCTGCCCGGCTGACGAAACAGAGGCAAGACAAGTCCAACGTCGAGCCGGAGCATACACAATCGTCAACAGAGAACTCGTCAAGCGCAGTGTCACTGGAGTCCTCCAACGGTGCGTCGAGCAAGAGAAGGGCATTGCAATCCTCAGAGACATTCACCAAGGAGAATGCGGCCACCATGCGGCTTCAAGATCACTCGTCGCCAAAGCCTTCCGCCATGGTTTCTTCTGGCCGACTGCTTTGGATGACGCCAAATAAATTAGTTAAATATTGCAAAGGGTGCCAACTCTTTAGCTCCAAGCAACACATGCCGGCTTCGGCACTCAAGACCATTCCCCTCACCTGGCCCTTCGCCGTTTGGGGACTGGACATGGTGGGCCCATTCAAGACGGCGCACGGCGGCATGACGCATTTGCTCGTCGCCGTGGACAAATTCACCAAGTGGATTGAGGTAAAGCCGATCAAGAAGCTGAATGGGCCGACTGTTGTGACATTCATCGCAGACATAACAACTCGGTACGGCGTGCCACACAGCATCATCACCGACAATGGCACGAATTTTGCCAAAGGAGCCTTGGCACGTTTCTGCGCAGCCCAAGGTATCCGGCTGGACTTAGCGTTCGTCGCCCACCCGCAGTCAAACGGCCAGGTCGAGCGAGCCAACGGCCTCATCCTCTCCGGCATCAAGCCCCGACTGGTCGTACCACTGGAGCGTTCAGCCGGCTGTTGGCTCGATGAGCTGCCAGCTGTCCTCTAGAGTCTGCGCACTACCCCAAACAAGTCAACCGGCTTCACTCCTTTCTTCCTCGTGTACGGTGCCGAGGCGATCATCCCAACCGACATCGAGTTCGACTCGCCCCGGGTAACCATGTACACGGAGGCGGAGGCCAAGGAAGCACGAGAAGACGGCGTCGACCTGCTGGAAGAAGGCCGGCTGTTAGCCCTCAGCCGGTCTGCCATCTACCAGCAGGGTTTGCGCCGCTACCACAGTCGGAAGGTCAGGCCAAAATCTTTCCAAGAGGGCGATCTTGTGCTCCGGCTGATCCAGCGAACAGCCGGCCAGCACAAGCTCTCGGCCCCTTGGGAGGGCCCCTTCGTCATCAGCAGAGCTCTAGGAAACGACTCCTACTACCTAATCGACGTGCAGAAACCAAAGGCACGAAAGAGAGACGACTCCGGCAAGGAGTCGGAATGACCATGGAACGCCAACCTCCTTCGAAGATTTTACAGCTGAAATGCAGTATGTATCACGCTAACTTTTGTACTAAATACGAGATAATAGGCCCCCCGAGGAGGGCTCGGGGACTGCCATCTTTTATCTATGAATGAAAAGTATCATGCTTATGACCTTGTCATTTCATTTACTTGTTCCGTCCGGCACCGGGTTCGACTAGTCGGCCCGGGGACTGGCCGACTGGAGTTATATTAGAAGTCCTACCCGCAGTCAGACAAGTAGGGTGCCGACACCCAGGCTTAGCTCTTGCCAAAGTCGCAGTTCGAAGAACTGGCTGTCCGGCTGGCAAGAGTCAAAAGCAGGAAAGGATGCCCACACGAAAAATGGCCAGGGACCAACGGACTAATATAACGAAAGCCGGTTTGCCGCCTACCACCGACCGACTACCAGAGTAGCCAGCCGGCCAGTTTCCATTCACTTCACTTCAATCCAAGAAAGCTCGAGTACTTGCCTCCCCAAAGAGGGAAGGCGACAAAGGAAAAAGCCTAAGGATAAAAAGCATACGCGAATGGAAACCAAACATGCACATAATAATATTTACATAAAAGACCTCCAAGAGGCCAGCATTCAACATAGTTTGGATACACCCCTAGTGGGTGGAACTGCGAAAGCTTAATAAAGATTGTTCAAAAGGCAACAAGCAGGAAAAATAAGGACGGCAGGTCAAGCTGGCGGAGCGACCGACGAGCCGGGCTGGTCGGCGGAGACGGTTGTGCCGGCTGAAGAAGTGGCCGGCTGGCGAACCTCGGCTTGATCACCGCCTCCTGCAGAGGGCGCGCTTCCACGCGCCTCGTTGCTGGAGGCACGGTCAGCCTGAGGCCGGCCGGTTGTTCCACTAGCCGGCTCGATGTCTTCACCGTCCTCTTCTTCGTCATCCTCGCCCTCGTCGCTGGAGGCGATCTCCTCTACCGAGTCCTCGCCCACCGCCGGGTTCAGCCCGAACCACTCCTCCGGCTGCGCAACGCCGTCATCATTGATTTCAGGTGCAAAAACGCTGATGTCGGTGCACTCGGCGATCGTCGAAGCACGCCGGGCGATAGCCGGCCGCACCTCCTCCAGCTCCGCATCGGCCTCCAGCCGCCAAGTGCGCAGCTGGTCCAGGTTCAGCCCTGGGTACCAAGCTCGAACAAACTCCAACGCCCGCCCGGCTCCAAGACGGGCCGACGACGCCTTCCAAGCTTCAAAGCGACCGACTGCGACCTCCAGCCAGTCGGCAGTCCGGCTTCGCGTGCGGGGGATCGTCTCGCCGGGCCAGAGGGCGGCCAACACCTGCGCCCCGGCACGTTGGAGCCGGCGAAGCATCCGGTGAGCCGGCTACAGCCGCGCTTGGACAGCCAAGAGCTGCTCCTCAAGCGTCTGATTCACGTCCGGCGCGATGTTGACCCCCGCCTGACGGCGCGCCTCGCGATGGGCCTCGATGGTTCGGGCGGCGAAGGCGGAGTAGCCGGGAAAGTAGTCTGCACAAGAAAAAAGGCAGCAGCACAAGTCAGGCCAAAAACCAGGCGGCAAGGGGCAGGAGAGGAGCGAGGAAGGCGGCTTACCGTCGATCAAGTCCTCGATGCGGCCGAAGCCTTCATCCAGCGCTCGCCGGGTCTCAGCCCAGCTCGCTGCCTCGGTCTCAAACTCTGCCTTCAGGGCAGCCTCGCTATCCCGCGCTTTCTGCAGGGCCGCCTTGTGGCTCTCCTCTTGGTCAGCCAACTTCTTGGCCAGGCAGTCATGCTCCTGGACCAAGTCAGCGTACTCAGCATCCTTGGTACGAAGGGCGGCCTGCGCTTCGCCGAGCTCCCTCCTCAAGTCAGCGTTGGCCCCTGAAGGCACGAAAGAAAAAAAAACCAATAAGGAAAAAGTCATCAAGGAAGATCCGACCCGACTGCGCAGCAGTCGGCCCGAATCTCGGGGACTACACCCAGTGGGTGCGATGACACGCCCCCACAGGAGACAGACAAGATCAAGCACTTACTTCGGCTGTTGGTCAGGTCGTCGGTCTTCCGACCCAACTCCTGAGCCTGGGAGTCAAAGGCGGCAGCACGGGAGTTATGATATTCCTGGAAGTTCAGACAGGAAGCAAAAATAAGGTAGTCATCAAGAAAGATCCGATCCGACTGCTCAGCAGTCGGCCCGAATCTTGGGGACTACACCCAGTGGGTGCACTGACGCGCCCCCACGGAAGAAATCAAGAGACCAAAGCGGCCAAGAATGAAAGACTTACCCGGATGGCGGCCCGCGTCGACAGGAACTCCTGGGTGTACTGCTGCAGCAGGGTGGCCTGAGCTTGAAGCCGGCTCCGGACCTCTTGAGCCGCCACATTCAGCTTGCCAGTCCCCCCGCTGGGAGTCCAGTCGGACGTGGCGGTGCTGGCCGCCTCCAGAGCCTCCGCCGACTGGCCGGCGCCCGCAACTCGGCGCGACTCCGGCGGAGCGGCGCCTCCCCCTGCGCGCCAATGCGTCACCGGCTGCACCTCGAAGCCGGCTCCTTCCTCCGGCTCACCCCCGGTCAGCTCCTCTGGCGCCACTGACGATTGGCCGCCTTGGCCCGCTCCGGTTGGCGCTGCCGGCGGCGCTCTCCCCACGAAGACCACGAGGTCCTCCCTCCTCTCCATCAGCGGCGGGTCTTGGACGATTTCCTCCGCCAGGGGCAATGGGGTGTCAGGGGCCACGGCTTGTAGGGGAATGGGGAGCAGCGGAGGCTGGTTACGTGAACCCTCCGCTTCCGTTTCCGCGGTCGCCGCCTCCGCCTGGGCCTTGGCTGCCGCGTCGGCCTGCTCCCTCGCCGCCTGGGCGGCCGCTTTTTCCGCCGCCTCATGCCCCTCCCGCGCCTCACGGGCGTTCCGCTCCGTGGCCTCCCTGAGGTCGGTGCGGGGGTCCACGCGGCGGGAGCCCGAAGACCCTCCAGTCGGCCCAACTACGGAGCCGCCCGGACCCCGCTCAAGGGAAAGCGGCGCCCTGTCCAGCGAGCGGGAAAAGGTTAGGAAGAATGTTCGAACAAGAGAGAACGATGAAAAGCATGCGACCAGGCAATCGACGACTTACACTGAGACCGCCTGAGGCTGCTTCACCGCCTTGCGGAAGCGGGCCGCTTTCGCGGCCGCCTCATCTCGTTTGGTCGCCGCGGTGGCGCCTTTGGACTTCTTCGGCCGACTGCCGAAGAGGGTTGACGCGGCCCGGCGCTTCTGTGTGCCGCCGCTGGCAGCCGGCGCGGTGGACAAGCCCGCGCCCTGATGGTCGGCCGCCGGCTGGCGACGCGGGGCGACTTCGGCTTCGGCATCATCCGGCCAGTCATCGAAGCTGGCGGTAAGCCCTGTGCCTCCGGTCTCGGCGTCGTCCCCCACGACGGCGTCTTCCATGGCGGCCGCCCCCAAATCCGGGTCGTCGACGTCGTCCACCGTGCGGTCGGGGACGTACTGGCGTTCTATCCCTGCTGCCCTGGTCGTCGGCGGAAGAAGGGAGTTCTGCTAAGAAGAACCGACCGATCAAAAGCCGGCCATCATAAAGCCGGCTACCAACCAAAAGAAGAAAGAGAGGAAAGCTTACCACGGGCGGAGGGTTGGCGCGAGAATACGGCACCTTGCCGTATCGCCAGTCCTCGGCGAGCTTGCAATTGGAGATATGATTTACCATGTACGACACCTCCGCATGAGGCATCTCCCTGGTGCTCAGCCGGCTTGGGTTGAAGCGGCCGCTCATCTGACACATCATGTGGGGCCGGCTTTGGAGAGGAAGTATCCGGCGCTCCACGAAGGCGGCCACCAAGTCGGCCCCGCTCAGTCCTTCTGACTGGATTATCACCCGAAGCCGGGAGACGGCAGCGTTCCCGGCCTGAGATAGTGACCTGGACCGGAAACTCCATGAGGGCTGCCTCCCAGCTGGCGGGCCGGCTACGTAAGCCGGCAGGTTGACGTGGTCTCCTTGCTGGGCGACGTTCTTCACGTAGAAGTACGACTTCTGCCAGATCTTCACCGACTGGATCAGGGGGATGGACGGAAACGGGTTGTTCTCGCCCGACCTTCTCATGGTGATGAAGGCCCCGCAGGGGGCGGGCACGCCTGCGACGACGTGCCGAGTTTGCTCTGGAAGAATTCCCCCCAGAGCTCCAGCGTGGGGAGCAGCCCCAAGAAACCTTCGCAGAGAGAGACGAAGGCCGACGGCAGCATCACCGTGTTGGGCGTGAGGTGATGCTGCTGAAGATTGTAGAACTCGAGGAAGGAGCACAGGAATCCACTCGCCGGAAGGCCGAAGCCGCGCAGGAAGTGCGAGCGGAAGACGACCCGCTCGCCCTCCTCCGGTGCCGGCGAGATCTCCGTCTCTGGCGCCAGGCGGACCCGCACGAGGTTGGCGTCGGGCAGGCGCCGAGTCTGGCGGAGGAACTCAACATGGTCCTCATGGACGTTGGAGCCGTCCCACGAGCTCGACAGCGCCATGGGAGCAAGACGATGTGGTGGCGCGGCGGCGCTGAGACGGGAGGCTGCGGCGGCAACGAGAGGAAGAAAGGAGGACGAGAAGGGGCGGAGCGAGAGAGAGCGTGCGAACCTCTGTCTCTCCCCCTCCTCCCCCTACTTATAGGCTCGCGTGGCGGAGCCGAGGAGGCGCGGCGTGGGGAAACGTGGGGATCGATCGTGCCCACTCCCCCACGTCCCGCGTTTATTGCGCCCTAACGGCGAAATAAAATCGCCAGGGGAAGGCGAACGGTCTACCTGGGCCGCAGAAGATCAGCGTTCGGGCCGAGGCCTAGGAGTGGCGGGCCCGGGCCTGCGGCGGCATCCCGTCGCGCGCGTGCGCTGGCAGGGTCTCACTACCACGTGGCCCGCGGGAGGGCCCGCGGTCAGCATGCGGGTCGACCACTTTCCCGCCTGCGAGACACGGGGCTCCCCGAAATCGGCATACACCAGCAAAGCCGGCTCTTCAGGGTAGGAAGCTGACCAAGCTTCTCGTCCCTTTGTCCGCCTCGAAGCTCGATCAGCTTCGGGGACTACTGTCGGAGTAAATAGCCATGGGTAGCCTAGCCGGCTTCCCCTGGCCCTTCTGAAAAAATTACGAGCCCGTCCGGCTCTCAAGAATCCAAGACATGGGGCCGCCTTCCCCTTGCTGGCTGTCACCCAGGCCGGCTATCGGAAGGCGGCCCGACTTTAGCCCTTGCAAAAGAAGCCACGGGAGGGCCGGCTTCGAGAAGCCGGCCGCGAGAAGGCCGACTCCAAGAAGCCGGCTCCCACAAAGCGGTCGAGACCGTACCCTCAAAGTTTGCATCCACCTAACGGCGATGTGACAGGGCGCGGCTAAAGTAAAGCCTGCCACCCCCAAATCCCGGAGCACGACCAGTACAGTGCGCCGTACGGGTGACCATGACCTGTCCGGCGCAACACTGTTGCCATGCTGACCCTGATGCCATCCACGATGGGCTGCCAGTACGGCCCACGGGCGGTGGGCCCCTTCGGGCAGAGAGACACCCGAAGGCGGCCACGCCTCCCCCAGTCGGCCCAAGACAGAGCCGGTTCCCCGCAGCCGGCTTGCCGCCTCCCTCGAAGGAGACGCCCCATTAAGGAGACAAGACGCGGTGAGGCTACAGCGATCGCCCGCTGGGCGGCGGCACTGTAGCCACGCCTACCTCGACGAAGCCCACGTCACCAAGATGGGGCAACAGTAACCAGCCACCGACCAGGTCCTGGACAGTGGGGCCTGCCTGTCGACCAAGGGGCCGGCAGCAGGCGGGACCCACCAGTCGGCGGGCCCCAGCAGCCGGCGCAGAAGCCGGCGAGCGCAGTCACAGATGGCTGGGCCCCGCGCCCAGTCGGATTACCATTGTACCCCTGGGGGTAGGCCTATATAAACCCCCCGGGGCACCCATGCAAAGGGTTGGACCCCCAGCTAGTTTTAGACACCACACAAGGAGAAGAAGCAAGCTAGTCGTGCCCTTCTTCCTCCTCCCACCGAACAGCTCAAGGAGCATTGTGTAGCTACTTGTCCATCTAGTGATCTTGCGGAGACCCCGCAGAGCAGCAGTAGGAGTGTTATCTCCACGGAGAGCCCCGAAGCTGGGTAAGATTCGCCGGCGTGCATGTCTTCGCCTCATCCCGTTTCCAGGCACCGGCGACGTCTTACTGGCTCCCACAATGATAAGCCACCCGTTGGCATATGTCGCACCTACCACCCGACACAAGGTGCAAGTTTAAAGAGCAATCATCAAAATCACGGAAACCTAGCAAATCACACAAAGTCTTTGGAATCGTGGAAACACTAGCACCCAAATCACACAAAGCATAGCATTCATGATCTTTAATTTTAATTTTAATAGTAGGTTCCCACTCATCATAAAGTTTTCTAGGGATAGAAACTTCCAACTCAAGTTTTTCTTCATAAGATTGCATCAAAGCATCAACGATATGTTTAGTAAAAGCTTTATTCTGACTATAAGCATGAGGAGAATTTAGCACGGATTTCAACAAGGAAATACAATCTACCAAAGAGCAATTATCATAATTAAATTCCTTGAAATCCAAAATAGTGGGTTCATTAATATTTAAAGTTTTGACTTCTTCAATCCCACTTTTAACAATTTTAGCATCAAGATCTAAAGACTCCGAATTTTTGGAACGCCGTCTAGGTAAAGGTGGATCATATTCAGTCCCATCATTATCGAGATTCATATTGCAAAACAAAGATTTAATAGGGGACACATCAATAACTTTTAGATCTTCATCTTTATTTTCATGGAAACTAGAAGAACACGCTTTTATAAAAGCAATCTTTCTTAGCACGCATCCTACCGGTTCTTTCTTTGCACTCATCAATGGAAATTCTCATGGCTTTGAGAGACTCGTTGATATCATGCTTAGGTGGAATAGATCTAAGTTTCAAAGAATCAACATCAAGAGAAATTCTATCAACGTTCCTAGCCAACTCATCAATCTTAAGCAATTTTTCTTTAATCAAAGCATTGGAATTCTTTTGCGAAGTAATAAATTCTTTAATATTAGTTTCAAAATCAGGGGGCATCTTATTATAATTTCCATAAGAATTGTTGTAGGAATTACCATAATTATTAGAGGAATTACTAGGATACGGCCTAGGATTGAAGTTTCCTCTATACGCGTTGTTACCAAAATTATTCCTACCAACAAAATTCACATCCATAGATTCATTATTATTCTCAATCAAGGTAGACAAAGGCATATCATTGGGATCAGAAGAAACACTTTTATTAGCAAATAATTTCATAAGTTCATCCATCTTTCCACTCAAAACATTAATTTCTTCTATCGCATGCACTTTTTTATTAGTAGATCTTTCAGTGTGCCATTGAGAATAATTAACCATAATATTATCTAGGAGTTTAGTAGCTTCTCCTAAAGTAATTTCCATAAAAGTGCCTCCCGCGGCCGAATCTAAAAGATTTCTAGAAGCAAAATTCAATCTGGCATAAAAAATTTGTATAATGATCCACAAATTCAAACCATGTGCAGGGCAATTACGTATCATTAATTACATCCTCTCCCAAGCTTGTGCAACATGTTCATGATCAAGTTGCTTAAAATTCATAATATCATTTCTAAGAGAGATGATCTTAGCGGGAGGAAAATACTTAGAGATAAAAGCATCTTTGCACTTATTCCACGAATCAATACTATTTTTAGGCAAAGACGAAAACCAAGCTTTAGCACGATCTCTAAGCGAAAAGGGGAATAGCTTCAATTTAACAATATCATTATCCACATCTTTCTTCTTTTGCATATCACATAAATCAATGAAGCTATTTAGATGGGTAGCGACATCTTCACTAGGAAGGACGGCGAATTGATCTTTCATGACAAGATTCAATAAAGCAATATTGATTTCACAAGATTCAGTATCGGTAAGAGGAGCAATCGGAGTGCTAAGGAAATCATTGTTGTTGGTATTGGTAAAGTCACATAATTTAGTATTATCTTGAGCCATCATGACAATCAAGCAATCCAACACACAAGCAAACAAGAAACGGGCAAAAAGAGGCAAACGGAAAAGAGAGGGCGAATAAAACGGCAAGGGTGAAGTGGGGGAGAGGAAAACGAGAGGCAAATGGCAAATAATGTAATGCGGGAGATAAGGGTTTGTGATGGGTACTTGGTGTGTTGACTTTTGCGTAGACCTCCCCGGCAACGGCGCCAGAAATCCTTCTTGCTACCTCTTGAGCACTTGTGTTGGTTTTCCCTTGAAGAGGAAAGGGTGATGCAGCAAAGTAGCGTAAGTATTTCCCTCAGTTTTTGAGAACCAAGGTATCAATCCAGTAGGAGGCCACGCACGAGTCCCTCGCACCTACACAAACAAATAAATCCTCGCAACCAACGCGATAAGGGGTTGTCAATCCCTACACGGTCACTTACGAGAGTGAGATCTGATAGATATGATAAGATAATATTTTTGGTATATGTTAAAGATGCAAAGTAAAATAAAAGGCAATAAATATAACTAAGTATTGGAAGATTAATATGATGGAAAATAGACCCGGGGGCCATAGGTTTCACTAGTGGCTTCTCTCAAGAGCATAAGTATTCACGGTGGGTAAACAAATTACTGTTGAGCAATTGACAGAATTGAGCATAGTTATGAGAATATCTAGGTATGATCATGTATATATGCATCACGTCCAAGACAAGTAGACCGACTCCTGCCTGCATCTACTACTATTACTCCACACATCGATCGCTATCCAGCATGCATCTACAGTATTAAGTTCAAGAGAACAGAGTAATGCTTTAAGCAAGATGACATGATGTAGAGGGATAAACTCATGAAATATGATATAAACCCCATCTTGTTATCCTCGATGGCAACAATACAATATGTGCCTTGCTGCCCCTACTGTCATTGGGAAAGGACACCGCAAGATTGAACCCAAAGCTAAGCACTTCTCCCATTGCAAGAAAGATCAATCTAGTAGGCCAAACCAAACTGATAATTCAAAGAGACTTGCAAAGATAACCAATCATACATAAAAGAATTCAGAGAAGATTCAAATATTGTTCATAGATAAACTTGATCATAAACCCACAATTCATCGGTCTCAACGAACACACCGCAAAAGAAGATTACATCGAATAGATCTCCACAAGAGAGGGGGAGAACTTTGTATTGAGATCCAAAAAGAGAGAAGAAGCCATCTAGCTAATAACTATGGACCCGTAGGTCTGAGGTAAACTACTCACACTTCATCGGAGGGGCTATGGTGTTGATGTAGAAGCCCTCCGTGATCGATGCCCCCTCCGGCGGAGCTCCAAAAAAGGCCCCAAGATGAGATCTCATGGATACAGAAAGTTACGGCGGTGGAATTAGGGTTTTGGCTCCGTATCTGGTAGTATGGGGTACGTAGGTATATATAGGAGGAAGGAGTACGTCGGTGGAGCAACAGGGGGCCCACGAGGGTGGAGGGCACGCCTGGGGGGGGTAGGCGCGCCCCTCTACCTCGTGCCCTCATCGTTGATTGCTTGACGTAGGGTCCACGTCCTCTGGATCATGTTCGTTCTGAAAATCACGTTCCCGAAGGTTTCATTTCGTTTGGACTCCATTTGATATTCTTTTTCTGCGAAACCCTAAAATAGGCAAAAAAAACAGCAATTCTGGGCTGGGCCCCCGGTTAATAGGTTAGTCCCAAAAATAATATAAAAGTGTATAATAAAGCCCAATAGTGTCCAAAACAGAATATAATATAGCATGGAACAATCAAAAATTATAGATATGTTGGAGACGTACCAGAGCCCGGGCGACATCTTCAAATTTGGCAACTTCCTCCCGATGAGCATGATGCTGCTAGGCGTTTTTATATATCTAAAGGGGCTTATCAACCAATCTTAAAGCCACATGAGTATGAATTTACTGGGACAGGGGCTGGCCGTAGGCGATTTCAAAGTGATTGGTTCACGAATCATTGGTGGTTGGAGTATTCACCTCTAAAAAATTGTGCCTATTGTTTGCCTTGTTTTCTCTTCTCAAAGAAGCCAATTGGGAAGTGTGGTTCAGATACGTTCACAGTGAGCGGATTTGATAAGTGGAAGAAAGTTAACAATGGAAATAATGTGCTTTTCTCAAGCATATGGGCACTACTCCCAGCTCGGCTCACAATTTTGCAGCTCGGTGTTATGAAAACTTGAGAAACAGAATTAATCATGTTGATGAGGTGATGAAAAAGCAAACTAAGAAGCGGGTTCTTAATGCAAGACTAAGGCTAAAGACTTCCATTGATGCCACGAGGTAAGCAAGAAGTATTTAATTTCGAACATTAAGAATTTCCTTATACTGGACATCTAATAATTATTCTATGTTGATTGCATCAGGTGGCTAATGTTTCAAGCATGTCCCTTCAGAGGAAATGATGAGTCTGAGGATTCCAAGAACCAAGGTAATTTCAAGGAAATGATTAAGCTTTTAGCTTATTACAACAAGGATGTACATGAAGTTGTACATAATGCTCCAAAAAAATGCAAAGTACACCTCAGCAACTATTCAAAAGGAAATTGCTAGCATATTTGCTGGAAAAGTGAAAACCTCAATTAAAGAAGAACTTGGTAATAGAAAATTTTCTATCTTGGTTGATGAATGTAGATATGAGTCTAAAAAAGAGCAGATGGCAGTAATTCTTCAATTTGCAAACATAGAAGGGGTGATAAGAGAACATTTTCTTGATCTTATTCATGTTAGAGACACTAGTGCTTTGACTCTCAAGAACACAATTATTGTCGTCCTAGTTGATAATGGGTTGAATGTGCAAGATATTAGAGGCCAGGGATATGACGGGGCAAGCAACATGAGGGGGCAGTGGAATGGGCTGAAAGCTCTAATTCTCAAAGAGTGCCTTATGCATACTATATCCATTGTCTTGCACATCAACTCCAATTGGCTCTTGTTGCTGCCTCAAGGGAGGTACATGAGGTCCATAATTTTTTTCAGCATGCAAATTTCATTGTAAATACAGTTAGTGCATCTCCCAAACGCAATGATGAGCTGTTAGAAAATCAGGCTGCTGAAATTGCTAGTGAGATTGAATTGGGAGAGCTTGACACAGGAAGAGGGGCCAATCAAATAGGTTCTTTACAAAGGGCCGGAGACACGAGATGGAGTTCCCACTACAAATCTATCAAAAGTTTGTTAAAGATGTTTGCCACAACTGTTACAGTGCTAAGAAGTGTAGCAGCTGATCGTTGAGCTACAAGGAACTCAAGAGGTGATGCCGGAGGTGCGTTGAAAATCCTACTAACATTTGATTTTGTGTTCATTCTACACTTAATGGAAAGAATCATGAAAATCACGGATGTCTTCTATCTCAAACTTCAACATAAATCTTTGGACATTGCAAATGCATTAGATTGTGTTTATAACACAAAGGTGTTGCTTGGTGAACTAAGAGAAGATGGATGGGACAACCTTTTTGAAGATGTGAAATCCTTTTCTGTGAAACATGAGATTGACATCCCGGACATGGATCAAAAGTATGTATCTTTTCCTATCTCTTTATGATTATATAAATTACAATGTAGAGATTTAGCCACTTACATACTTCTCATCAATGTTTAGATCATGCAACCAATTCTTATTTTTTAATATATATTAATTTTAGGTATGTTGATGTGACAAAATCTCGAAATAAACATGACAACACCACATTTATCCATCATTACAAAGTAGATGTGTTTAATGTTGCAATAGATCAACAAGTGATAGAGTTGAATGATCAATTTAGTTCTCAAGTTACTGAGCTTCTAGATATTTGTTCACCATTGAACCCGAGGCATGATGCCTTCAGCAAGTCAAAGATATGCAGACTAGTGGAGAAATTCTATCATGCAGATTTTTCTAGTCAAGAGAGAGATCGGTTGGAGTGTGAGCTACCACATTTCCAGCTTGATACATTCAACCATCTAGAGATCAAGAACTGCAAATCACTTGCTGATCTAACAAAAGGGATAGTTAAGACTGGCAAGTCTTCTGACTATCCAATGGTTGAGAGGTTGTTACGATTGGTGATAACTCTTCCGGTGTCAACTGCAATAGCAGGGCGAGCCTTTTCTGCAATGAAACTAGTCAAGACGCGGCTTCCAAGCAAAATGGGAGATGATCTTATTTGTCATTGCAGCTAGTTTACATTGAGAAGGAACTTGTAGCCAAGTTTAGCTCTGAAGAAATAATTGATATCTTCGATACGGGTGCTCGTAAAGCAGAATTCAAATTGATAGAAATGTAATTTATTCTTACTATTGAACAACAGAGATATATTTACTATCTAGATGTCCTAAATCCTATTACTGACTATGTTATCTTTTCATATATCCTATGATTCTTTTACGGCAAATATATCCTATGATTTTGAAGCTTTTGGTTCTTGCCCCCCCCCATCTCAATTTTCTGGCTCCGTCCCTGCCGGTGATGACTATAGTTCGAGGAGTTCATGTATTCACTAAGTGTTAATGCTTTGTTCCGGTACTCTATTAAAAGGAGGCCTTAATATCCCTTAGTTTCCAATAGGACCCCGATGCCACGGGAGGGTAGGACAAAAGATGTCATGCAAGTTCTTTTCCATAAGCACGTATGACTATATTCAGAATACATGCCTACATTACATTGATGAACTCGAGCTAGTTCTGTGTCACCCTATGTTATAACTATTGCATGAGGAATCGCATCCGACATAATTATCCATCACTGATCAAATGCCTACGAGCTTTTCACATATTGATCTTTGCTTAGTTACTTTACCATTGCTACTGTTACAATCACTACGAAACCAATACTATTACTTTTGCCACTGCTACCGTTACTTCCATATTACTTTGCTACTAAATACTTTGCTGCAGATATTAAGTCTTTCAGGTGCGATTGAATTGACAACTCAACTTTTAATACTTGAGAATATTCTTTGGCTCCCCTTGTGTCGAATCAATAAATTTGGGTTGAATACTCTACCCTCGAAAACTGTTGCGATCCCCTATACTTGTGGGTTATCATCTATCGGTGGAACCGGTCTCATGAACGTGGTCATGTAAGGTTGCTCTAGGCCGCTTCATCCAACAATACCGTCGAATCAAAATAAGACATTGGTGGTCAGCAGTATGACTATCACCGCCCACAACCCTTTGTGTTCTACTCGTGCATATCATTTACGCATAGACCTGGCTCGGATGCCACTGTTGGGGAACGTAGCATGCAATTTCAAAAAAATTCCTACGCTCACGCAAGATCTATCTAGGAGATGCATATCAACGAGAGGGGAAGAGTGTGTCCACGTACCCTTGTAGACCGAAAGCGGAAGCATTTGTTAACGCGGTTGATATAGTTGAACTTCTTCACATTCCGACCGATCAAGCACCGAATGTACGACACCTCCGAGTTCTGCACACGTTCAGCTCGATGACGTCCCTCGAACTCTTGATCCAGCAAAGTGTCGAGGGAGAGCTCCGTCAACACAACAGCATGGTGACGGTGATGGTGAAGTGATCCGTGCAAGGCTTCGCCTAAGAACTACATGAATATGAACGGAGGCGTAAATTATGGAGGGGGCGCCGCACACGGCTTGGAACAATTGATGTGTGTCGTAGGCGCCCCTCCCCCATGTATATAAAGGAGGGAGGGGGAGGATGCCAGCCCTAGGCGCACCCAAGTAGGAGGAATCCTACTTGGGCTCCTAGTTGGATTCGGTCCCCGCCCTTTCCTTTTACCGGAGGGGGGGAAGGGGAGAGAGGGGGGGAGAAGGAAAGGGGGGCACCTCCCCCTCTCCTAGTCCTATTCGGCCTCCTTCCCTGTGGGCGGCGCGCCACCCCTTTGTGGGCTGGTGTGCCTCCCTCCTATGGCCCATATCTTCCCCCGGGGGGTTTCGATAACCCCCCCCTCCCGGTACTCCGATATGTACCCGATACATTCTGGAACACTTCCGGTGTCCGAATACTATCATCCAATATATCAATCTTTACATCCCGACCATTTCGAGACTCCTCGTCATGTCAGTGATCTCATCTGGGACTCCGAACAACATTCAGACACCAAATCACATAACTCATATAATACAAATCGTCATCGAACGTTAAGCGTGCGGACCCTACGGGTTCAAGAACTATGTAGACATGACCGAGACACCTCTCCGGTCAATAACCAATAGCGGAACCTAGATGTTCATATTGGTTCCCACATATTCTGCGAAGATCTTTATCGGTCAAACAGTAATGACATCATACGTCATTCCCTTTGTCATCGGTATGTTACTTTCCCGAGATTCGATCGTTGGTATCTCCATACCTAGTTCAATCTTGCTATCAGCAAGTCTCTTTACTCGTTCCATAATGCATCATCCCGCAACTAACTCATTAGTCGCATTGCTTGCAAGGCTTATTATGATGTGCATTACCGAGAGGGCCCAAAGATACCTCTCCGATACTCGGAGTGACAAATCCTAATCTCGATATATGCTAACCCAACAAACACCTTCGGAGATACCTATAGAGCATCTTTATAATCACCTAGTTACGTTGTGACATTTGATAGCACACAAGGTATTCCTCCGGTATCCGGGAGTTGCATAATCTCATAGTCAAAGGAATATGTATAAGTCATGAAGAAAGCAATAGCAACAAAACTTAACGATCATTATGGTAAACTAACGGATGGGTCTTGTCCATCACATCATTCTCTAATGATGTGATCCCGTTAATCAAATGACAACACATGTCTATGGTTAGGAAACTTAACCATCTTTGATCAACGAGCTAGTCTAGTAGAGGCTTACTAGGGACATAGTTTTTTGTCTATGTATCCACACATGTATCAAGTTTCCAGTTAATAAATTCTAGCATGAATAATAAACATTTATCATGATATAAGGAAATATAAAATAACAACTTTATTATTGCCTCTAGGGCATATTTCCTTCAGCAAGATAGAGGTGCTCGGAGGCAGGCGCATTGACCTGGAAAGTTCACAATTTCCCCAACTCCACTGGTGGTACTTGATGTAGATTAGATGTCAACTAGGCTGTCAAAATTCAGAATCATTGGTCGTCCTCGGCGCACGGGAGGGGTGGGGGACATGCTGCCTCATCATCAGAACGCATGGGTTGCGTGTGCATCGCGTCCATGGTGCGCCGCCGCATCGGATAGCTGCACGGTAGAGACAAAATGAGGGGGATTTGTGAGAAGTACGCACTAGGTACGCAGCTGCATCGGATCCCTAACCTCAGCTACCACCGACGAGCCTCTGGTGCATCTGCCGCCTGCTATCCTTGCCCGTCGTCGCCGCATGAGAGAGGGGGAGTGGGGAGAATGCGCGTGAGAGAGAGAGAGGGAGTGGGCCGCCTATTTTGTGGGGTCATATTGCCACGTTGTCGTGGACTGGTCAAAACCGCGCCTAGTCTGCACCCAGACCGGGTCCGCCGAGAGAAGGGACAGATTTTGTCTCATTTCGTAAGTTTGGGATGCACTTTGTCCAGTATTAGAGTTGGGGGACGAAAAAAAGACTCAACGAAGAGTTGAGGGACGAAAAGTATACTTTTCTCTATGTAATATGTAAGTGTTAACAGTTTGTCAACATTGTGTTGTAATGATATACCACAACTTACATGCAAAGCACGTGCAACTCACTATTACTTTAAAGTTGCTAATGATGGTGCCCTCAGTGGCACCACTGTGCCATGACAATTCACATTTTCTTAGAGTTGTCGACTTCCGCTTCTACTAGCTCGTTCAGATCCAACGATAGTCGGTCAATGGCACACACGTGCAGCTTCTATCTCCGATCTTCCTCTTCCTCCTCCTCCTCCCGCAAGACACATGTGCCGGCCATGTTAGAATCCCTTTCCAGGCTAGCGAGACATAAGGACCCAATCCAATCTGGAAAGGAATCCGCGAAAAAAGAGACAAGAAAGCAAAAACTTCTCGTGGTTCATGGCAAATTGAATTAGCTTAACAGAAAGCTCCCGTCTTTATAAAATCAACGATGATTGCACCGCAACAAAAATACAAAATCATTGTACTATAACAACAAACTAGATTGAATGGTCGAGAAATTCGAGCAAAGATTCCAATGACAAAACACAGGGGCATTCATCATGTTGCTTTGTTGCATCTTCTTGAGCGTGTCATTTGTGCTCCGCGCGGTCTCTAGCCATATCTTCAATAACCTACCCAGTGATTGATAATGGTGACTTGTTTGGGAAGTTGTCAGAATCATCTACATAGTAAATGCCACTACTATTTAGGAACAAGTCTTCTTTTCTTTGTTCACTTCTCTGCTGACAAAAAGGAAGTTTAGAATATTTAATATCTAGATCCATTGGGGAACAAGATAAGCTTCGGTAACCCACAAATAACTTGGCGCATATTGAAACAATAAAGCCCTTTCAAACCATGGGCATACCTATTCGTTATAAACAATGATAAACAACAACATCTAGGATGCCCATATAAGAAGATAACGGCAAACTGAATGTAATCTGATCACATACCTTAGAACTATTGTCAAGTTGATGAAAATAGGAGCGGCAAGGGCAGACTAAATACTCCAAAACCATCTGCATTATATTAAACTATATAAGGGCTATATCTTTGATACAGTCTTTGTCGTGCATGTTGTTGCTACTTCTTGAGCTTGCGTTAATTTTTCTCTTGAAGAGGAAAGGGTGATGCAGCAAAGTAGAGATAAGTATTTCCCTCGGTTAAGAACCAAGGTATCAATCCAGTAGGAAATACAAGCAAGTCTCCAGTATATGCACCTGCACAAACTAACAAACACTTGCACACAATGCGAAAAAGGGGTTGTCAATCCCTTCACGGTCACGAACAAGAGTGAGATCTAATAGAGATAGGTATAAAAGATAAATAAAATACAAAATAAAGTAAATATAAATAAATTGCAGCAAGGTATTTTTGGTTTTTTTGGTTTATAGATATGAAAATATATGATGGAAAATAGACTTGGGGCCATATGTTTCACTAGAGGCTTCTCTCTTGAATAAAGCATACGGTGGGTAAACAAATGACTGTTGAGCAATTGATAGGAAACGCATAATTATGAAGATATCTAAGGCAATGATCATGAATATAGGCATCACGTCCGTGACAAGTAGACCGACTCCTATCTGCATCTACTACTATTACTCCACACATCGACCGACTCCTGCCTGCATCTAGAGTATTAAGTTCATAAGAACAGAGTAACGCCTTAAGCAAGATGGCATGATGTAGAGGGATAAACTCAAGAAATATTATATAAACCCCATCTTTTTATCCTTAATGGCAACAATACAATACGTGCCTCGCTGCCCCTTCTGTCACTGGGTGAGGACACTGCAAGATTGATCCCATCACAAAGCACCTCTCCCATTGCAAGAAAACCAATCTAGTTGGCCAAACCAAATCAATAGATCGGAAAGAAATAAAAAGCTATCTAATCATGCATAAAAGAGTTCAGAGAAGACTCAAATAATATGCATAGATAATCTGATCATAAATCCATAATTCATCGGATCTCAACAAACGCACCGCAAAGAAGATTACATCGAATAGATCTCCAAGAACATCGAGGAGAACATTGTATTGAAGATCAAAGAGAGAGAAGAAGACATCTAGCTACTAGCTATGGACCCGTAGGTCTATGGTAAACTACTCACGCTTCATCGGAAGGGCAGCAAGGTTGGTGTAGAGGCCCTCCGTGATCGAATCCCCCTCCGGCGGAGTGCCGGAAAAGGCCCCAAGATGGGATCTCACGGGAATAGAAGCTTGCGGCGGCGGAAAAGTATTTTTTGTGTGCCCTCTGGCATAGGGGGAATATTTGAGGATTTATAGTGCGAAGATTAGGGTTGGAAGGGCTACGAGGGGCCCACAAGCCCTAGGGGCACGCCCCCACGGCTTGTGGCCGCCTCGTAGGTCTTCTGGCCTCCTCTCCGAGTCTTGTGGGTTTCTTCTGGTCCAAGAAAAATCACCGTAAATTTTTATTCCATTTGGACTCCGTTTGGTATTCCTTTTCTATAAAAGTCAAAAACAAGGAAAAACATAAACTGGCACCAGGCACGAGGTTAATAAGTTAGTCCCAAAAATAATATAAAATAGCATATAAATGCATATAAAACATCCAAAACAGATAATATAATAGCATGGAACAATCAAAAATTATAGATATGTTAGAGACGTATCAGTTGTTGCTTGATAATTACTAGGTTATAGCCTAGCAACTAGTTTGGCTCGCAAAAGTGCAGGAGTTGCGGCAAGCAGTAAGCTTTCCCCTTAGTGAAAAACCAAGGTATTAAATACAAATAAAACTTCACTTGTGCCCCAAAAAACACTAACAAGGGTGCCAACCATCCTGCCTTTGCTAGTTAAACAAGCTACTACCATCTCAGAAATCCTCGATCCGGCTGTTACAAGGCAGGATTTAAGCAGGTTTCACCAATTCTTCCCTTTTGAGGCTCGGTTTTAGGCTAGTTTCTTTGTTTTCCTTTGTCTGTTTTGCCTGTTTTTCACACCAACAAGCATCGGGGCTGTCACCCAAGGCATCCTAGTAACATGTGTCACGTGACTCAAGTCTAATTAGTGTGACGCATGCATCCACTAATACTTGATGCTCACTGGCGGTGTCCTGGACTAGGGGGTACTCACCACGTTGTCTCCCGGTCAGTTAGATTGGGCCAAGGACCCCCATGACCGTATACTCATGGGCCAGTTCAGACAGCTGCCACATACAAGGAAGATTCCACAAGACTTGGTGGTCAAGATAAGGACTCCTCCCCCACCGGCGTATTCGGCTAGGACTCTTGTTATCCTAGGCCTCTGGTGCATTATATAAATCGAGGTCAGGCTAGTCGATAGAAGATATACAACAATCATACCATAGGCTAGCTTTTAGGGTTTTAGCCTCTATGATCTCGTGGTAGATCAACTCTTGTAATACTCATATCATCAATATCAATCAAGCAGGACGTAGGGTATTACCTCCATCAAGAGGGCCCGAACCTGGGTAAACATCGTGTCCCCTGCCTCCTGTTACCATCGATCCTATACGCACAGTTCGGGACCCCCTACCCGAGATCCGCCGGTTTTGACACCGACATTGGTGCTTTCATTGAGATTTCCGCTGTGTGATCGGCAAAAGGATCAATGGCTCGCCCGCAGGTCAAATGCGACGTCGGCATCTCCGTCACCGGCTCGACTGGTCACCTTGGCTCGACCGAGGACCGTGCTCCATCTCCGATCGTCATGTTCGGACGGGGCCTTCTTCAACATCAACTCCGATCTCTATCATGATCATAGACCATGGAGCTCGAGGGCTCAATGTCAACATTGCCCTCGCGCGGCCGTGCTGTTTTTATGGACAGCGAACTTGTATTCGCCGTCACCACCTCCTCGAGCGTCGGTTTGACGATTGCTTCAATGGAATAGTACGGAATTACGTCTACAACAGCCATGCAAAATTTCATCGAGTTCCGATGGAGGAATCACCGACAATCTACGATATATCGGAGCCCTGTCAAATCTGGACAGGAATCTGGACGAGTTTAGGGCGTAGTCTCTAGAGCCCAGCTCGGAGGTCCTTTGGAAGATCCAACCATTCATCTACTGCGGAATTCCCATATCTACCACCCCTCCAAATTTCAGCTCAATCCGACCGTCCAAACTTCGGGAACCTTCCGATTAGTGCATCACTTTTCAGATCTGTTTTCTACGCGAAAACGAATCCGACCCGAGTTCGTCTTTTTTATGAACGAGATTTCGGACATCCTTTTTGAAGGAAATTTTGTATGGGATATTGTGTTTTGTTCCCGAACACATCCCACTAACTTTAAAATCTTTTAAACATGATCTCCACCATCATGCTGGTATCAAACCAGTCCGGCAATATTACTCCATGGCTACCGACCTGCACTAGACACGTCGTCACTTTGTTGAGCCGAGCTCAACTTCTTCAGATCATCATCTCGGTGAGCCGAACAGGAGTTCAGCATCACCAAGGATAAATCATCACCAACATCGCCGCCCCATGGAATACATGGAGTGGGAACACAGGCATCGCCGTATGGTCACTTCATCAAACTGGCATTGACCGCGTCACAAGTTACGACCTGCGTCGGCATGGCTGCACTGTTGCTTCTTCAAGCCGATGTCCATCACGCCGAACTGCTTCAACACCTCGACTAACATGGCAGCTGCAACGTCTCCTTACCGACCTGCTCCGTCTCCTCGGCTAGACCGAGGGCTTCACCATCTCTTCAACAACTTACTTCGGAGACTTCGGCGTCACCAGCCGACCAGCTTCATCACATTAGCTGGACCACGGGCTTTTCCTCGGCGAGCCAACCTTTGCCAGCATCGCCATGCCACCGCTTCATCACCCATCAGGCAATGGGTGTTCGGATCGAGTCCCATGTCTGGGAGTAACTTTTCTTCAGATTGCTACAACAGACAAATCAGGTGTTATTAATCCTAGTTTTTTTCTTGCCTAGGTTTATTTTTCCCAAGGAATTATTACTCCGGTTTGTTTCATCATCTATACACAGGTCTATCAAATGGTGGCCGCATTAACAACGGTGGCATAACGGTTTGGTCAGTTTCCATATACAGTTCGACGCATGCCGCATCTGGAACTCAGACCGGCCTGCGAATTCGGGCTTGGCCACACCTTCACCGCGTCATGCTGATGCCCTGCATCGACATGACTTCGGCGCCAGGCCACATCTCTTTCAGTAAATTATTTTTGCAAAAAGCAATTATCCTTTTTGGACCGCACTATTTTATGTGTGTAGGTGATCGACTTTGACTGTGTCACGTGGTCTCTTCGGCAAGCCGATGCCGTCGTCCTAATTGGCGTAAATCGGCTCGCGCGATCACCTTGTTGGTCGTGTTGCCATACCGACGTGTTCGGTTGCCTCGGGGACTTCGGCATCGCCGAGAGAGCTCTACCTCATCGAGTGTTCGGCGCACAGGCCATATTTCTTTTATTACTCACTTTGCATAAATTATTGATTATGCAACAATTTTTTTTATTATTCCTATTATCTCCGGCTTGCACTATTTTCTGTGCACAGGTAGATAATCCGGGCAGCGCTGTCACCGCGGCGTACCGATGTACCACGTCACCTCGGCTGACCGGGGGCTTCGTCATCACTTCATTAACACACGCTGGGGGCTTCGGCATCACACTATCGGCCTGCTCCGTCGCCATGGTCGGGCTGGGTTTTCACCTCGCCCATCGACTATGCTGTGTCACCACTTCATCAAGCCGAGTTCTCTACTCGGACATCTCGGGACTGGCTTGGGGGCTGGGATCTCGTCCCGCCACAATCTCGGCATGCGTCATCAACATCGAGCACATTAACCAGCTAAGTCGCTTTCATGCTCAAAAACTTTCAGTTTTAAATTTTGTTCGGTTCGACCAAGCATTATACTTTTCGGCACAAAGTTGTTTGGGACAAAGTTCCTTGTCATAACTTTGTTTGTGACTCGCATATTCAAATACCTCGTTTACTTGGGGGCTTCCTTCATGGAGCTTTCCCTCTTGCATATGATTATACTTGTACGGCTTCGTTCCTTGTTCGTGTATTACGCCACAATATGCACCATATTGACTTAAGCGATTTGCAAGCTGGGTTGCCTCGCTCCTATGTTTACCCCTACATTCCCGATTGTTCGGCTAGGGAGTAAAGGGAGCACCTCTGCGATTGTCACGATCGGGTCATCTGAGCCGGACCTTAGACCGGGTGAAGCCAAAAGCTAGCGCTCTTATTGTTTTCAATTATGATCGGCACACAACGGAACTAATGAGTACAAAAAATCTATTGCACAAGTCTCATAGTAATAATGAGCACCGAAGAAAGGTATCGGTGGGGGTACTATTTTCTTCGAAGATGCTTCTTACACTTCGTCAGTAATATATCATAAGTTCCCTGAGCGTGCTTTGTCTGTTACAGCCTTATGGCCTGATTGCCTGGTTATCGGAAACACCGTCGATATTCTCGACAGGTGGAGTACATAACACTCTTTGGCCCTTGACCGAAGAGGAAGAAGCCGACGGTCGGTTAAGACGTGTATAAAGTTAGGGTGAACACATATATGATATAAGTACTTTGGTACATACATTCATTATACATAAAATTCTTTTACCCAAGTCACTTGGGGGCTCTTAAATTTATATGAGCCGTTTTATAATAAGTGTTCTTCTTCTTAGTCGTTGCAAAGTTTTTATTATTATTATTATTATTATTATTATTATTATTTATCACTCCTTTTTTCGACACGAGTGTGTGGTCACTAGCCGGGAGCCTAATTTCTCTCTCAAAGCCGCTAGAGTTTAGTTTGCTAAGCTGGTCTAACGAGCAACACTCCGCCTACGGGATAGGAGGCTGCAGCCGTAGGCTGGCCCGCTTGAAGTCTTGAGATCGGATGTGTCATATTAATGCACGACATAAGCAAAAAGTAAGACCAATTTTCGGATTGGCACCGAACACTTGATCTTGTTCGGATGTCAAGTTTTTACTGACGTTTTTTGGTTTTCCAAGCTTCTGGCACTTTTAAACTATTTGTGTGTTTTCAGCACAAGTCTCGCAGTGCAACGCCGAACACCTTTAGAGATTCAGCAAAAACATTCTCGGATATTGCTAAATATGCATCGGTTTCGAATTGTGTCTTCAGTCAATAGTTGGGTTGCCCGGCTCCTGCGTTTGCCTCCTACGTTCCGCTTTGTTCGGCTAGGTGTGCAAAGGGAGAACCACTGCGATTTTGCTTCCAGCTCACAGGGTTAAGCACCTCAGTGGAGAAAGCCGAAAACTGACTGTCACAATAAGCGTAAACTGGTCAGCGATCCGATGACTATGTTAAATGATGGGCCATTCATAACATTGGCCGAAGTGTTTACGGCTTGACCTCGACTGTCGCCGAACACTACCGGAGGCTAGTAACTGGCCTCCCAAACTAAATCCTCAATATTTTGCTCTTACATTAGAGTCGAGGTTTCATGATCATGCTTAGCATGAAAACCCAAAGAAAGGAACCGATAGCGGGACTATTTTCTTTGGAAGACATTTCTTATGTTAAACAGTAATATAACATATATCTCTGCGAACCTTTGTTTATAAAACCGTATGGCCAGATTGCCTTGTTTGTCGTAAATCTTTGCCCTCATAAAGGCTTTATAAAGTAGTACAAACACTCCTCGGCTAGTGGCCGAGGAGGTGGAAGCCGATGGTCGATCAGCAAAGTTTTGTACAATGCGGATCCGAGCATTAATGACGTAAAGTACTTAGATACATAGAGTCATTACACATAATTTGTGATTTTACTATGGATATCGATCCTTAATTCGGCCACCCGTGCCCGCATTAAGGCTCGGGGGCTACTGGGCTTCCCGCTCATTATTTATAAATATTAAAGGGCACATCGATCCTATGATCTGGTGTTGCCACCCGACCAGTGTCTCGGGGGCTACTGCGTTGGCAATCCGGTGCAGAAAATTTAAGTGCAATATAGTTTTCGAGGAGATTATGATCCTCAGGTTGGTCGGCCGCTGTGATAGCCTGGCTTATTAGGGATGATAGACTACTCATATCAATAAGGAATTCCTTCTTTTCCGGGAGCCCATTCAGACAGAACTCCAAAGTTAAGCGTGCTCAGCTTGGAGTAGTGTCAGGATGGGTGACCGACCGGGAAGTTGCTCCCGGGTGCGCACGAGTGAGGACAAAGTGCGCAGAAAAGACTAGTATTGATCTATGGGGCCAGTCTAGATCTCGCCAGGAGTACCGACCACCGGCGGGTGTGTCCAGGGCGTTCCAAGTTGGTATCAGAGCCGACCCTCGCGGTTACACGGATGGTTGCGGACAGGTGCGTGGTCATGTTGTTCATGACGTTTGTGACCCGTTATGGCACCCGGCATGGCACACGTACCGGACTGGAAGCACAGACGTTTGTGCCAAGAGGGAACGTTCCTGTGGCCCGACGAGGACGTCGGTTCCTCTGAGTGGGGGTGTATGTGATAGCCTGGCTTATTAGGGATGATAGACTACTCATATCAATAAGGAATTCCTTCTTTTCCGGGAGCCCATTCGGACAGAACTCCAAAGTTAAGCGTGCTCAGCTTGGAGTTAAGCGTGCTCAGCTTGGAGTAGTGTCAGGATGGGTGACCGACCGGGAAGTTGCTCTTGGGTGCGCACGAGTGAGGACAAAGTGCGCAGAAAAGACTAGTATTGATCTGTGGGGTCAGTCTAGATCCCGCCAGGAGTAACGACCACCGGCGGGTGTGTCCGGGGCGTTACAGCCGCACCCAACCTAAGTCTCAAGGACTCTGCACACCGCTTTTTGTGTCCCGAAGTATTCTGCCGAGCTAGGAGTTGATCCTCAGACCGATTTTGCAAATCAACCTGAGTCTCAGCGGCTACTGGGATCAGCGGTCTTATGTCATCCTTCAGGTGCATCTTGGGTTTTAGACCGATACACACCTTGAGGGCTACTAGCTATATATCTCGGCAGAGAATAAATTGCACCAATAAAAAATATTGACAAAAATCGGCCCACAGTCGGGGTGGTGCACCACCTCGGAAGCAGTCCGGCATAAAGCTCGGGCGCTAGTGGCTGGCTCCATAGAGGGCATTTCTGGCATTGGAGCTCCTTCAACTTTTTTGAACCAAGGTGATTTATGACACCTCGGATATAGTCCGGCATTGGAGCTCGGATACAGTCTGGCGTTGGAGCTTGGACATAGTCCGGCGTTGGAGCTCGGATACAGTCCGGCGTTGGAGCTGGACATAGTCCGGCGTTGGAGCTCGGATACATTCCGGCGTTGGAGCTCGGAAGCGGTCCGGCATTGGTGCTCGGCTGCAAAAGATACCTCGAATGCAGTCCGGCGTTAGAGCTTGGACGCAAGAGGACACTGCCTCCTGGGAACAACTTCGAACCCGAGGTGTGGCATAAAAATAACAAGGCATTGATAAAGGCCGGAAACTTAAAGGGGCTCCTCGGATACCCGACGTGTAAACTCGTCGAATGCATTTCGGCGATCCTCAAGATCGAAGATGAGAAGATTTGTTGAACCAGTTTTCAAGACCGACAACCGAAGATGAAGAACAATTCGGAAGAATCGAGGAGTGTCCCCAACTTGAAGACCGGTTCAAGGGGGCTACTGACGGTGTCCTGGACTAGGGGGTACTCACCACGTCGTCTCCCGGTCAGTTAGATTGGGCCGAGGACCCCCATGGCCGTATACTCATGGGCCAGTTCGGACAGCTGCCGCATACAAGGAAGATTCCACAAGACTTGGTGGTCAAGACAAGGACTCCTCCCCCACCGGCGTATTCGGCTAGGACTCTTGTTATCCTAGGCCTCTGGTGCATTATATAAACCGAGGCCAGGCTAGTCGATAGAAGATATACAACAATCATACCATAGGCCAGCTTCTAGGGTTTTAGCCTCTATGATCTCGTGGTAGATCAACTCTTGTAATACTCATATCATCAATATCAATCAAGCAGGACGTAGGGTATTACCTCCATCAAGAGGGCCCGAACCTGGGTAAACATCGTGTCCCCTGCCTCCTATTACCATCGATTCTAGACACACAGTTCGGGACCCCCTACCCGAGATCCGCCGGTTTTGACACCGACACTCACTACCAGTAGAAGGATTGTCTTGCACTCTCTAGGTTGGGGATCTCTTCCATTGTGTTTGACGGATGATGCTGATGTATGCATGCCATTTCTCCCGTGTTTTCAGTTTCAACCTCAGTTGTTGTTTGCTTGCTTATCTGTGGAAGTTATGTCTTGTTTGTATGTGTTGTTTGTCGATGTGGTTCTCTAGTGTTGTTGTTCGTTGTTCTTGTCTGAATAAAAAGGCATGCAATGTCTGCATGCTTCTTACTATTATAGTTACTACCAGTAGACCACCATGTATGTTTTTAAGAGTGGGGTTGTGAGACAGTCATGTGAATGTTTGATTAGCATGGTGATGTAACGCGTTACTAGTACCCAACGACCAATCTCAAGCGATTATCTTGTCGATTAACACTATGCTTTTCTTCTTTAATCTTGGTCCTACCCCTGCTCTTCTATCTCATGCAGAACGGAGCATTCGATGTTGCCAATGTTGGAGATGATATACTATGTGAGTATTTGATCTACCGGACCGGGTACACGGGAACGGAACGGACAGGACGAAGCTAGATACAAATGTCTATGGTGTTAGCTTTTGTTGTAGTGGGGTCAGCCTATGTATACTGTAATAGTAGTTAGCACTTATTTGGTGAAGGATTTGCAAAATGTGACTGGTGTCAGCTAACACCAGTCCCTAGAGCGACAGAGGCTAGATTTAGTGGTGATTGATGCAGTAGATGGGACTAATACAGATTGTTCAACATGCATGGCACACCTTTATCGCGAGCGATTTTCTTTAAGGCCCCACGGTATGCGTCGGTCGGCTGATCTTTGGAAAACATCGACCGGGTCGCGAGCCGTTTGATGCGTGTGATGCCCACTGTGCGATCGTCCCTACCTCTGTCCATCTCTCGTTGCAACACAACTTGTATTGGAAATCCTATTTCAACACGACCCATGTTGCAAACCTCATTGCAACATGATCCATGTTGCAAAGCACCCCTCAGCACCTCCGTGAGTCCCCGGCGACGATTCACAACAACGCTAGCTAGCAACACTTTTTCGTCGTCCCCACGGCATGTCTTGTAGCACCACTTGCAACGGATGTCGACCACCACACACCACTCGCAGCAGCACCGGTTGCAACATCATAGACATGCAACACTGAGCACCGGCGGTCGGGCTCCCCTGCACTGGCCAGTCCTTGTAGCATTGGCGAACCGTCCTACAACATCGGTGGAACCGTTGTTGCACCCGTCTCCTGCGTGAACCAGTCAACGCACAGCCTGCAACACCAACAATTATTCAGCACGCACCCCTAACTCGGAGATTGGTATGGCTCCACGATCTGTATCACCGCAAGTCCCAGCATCGCCTCCGCTTTCACAACAATGACTCTACCGCGAGCCCTCCACCGGCGACATCCTCATCGCCACTCGCTGTAGTGCCACGCGGTTGGCAGCACACTAGCGACCTCTCGCGGTGGCACCCCCTTGCAGCATCGCCATGGTTTCATAGCGATGGCTCTGGTCGTGCTAGCTTGCAACATAGCGGCGGGGTTGGGGGGGCTCGCAACAGCAATGGTGGTCCTGTAAGTACCAATGGTGATGGTGCTTCAATGGTGGATCTGTCATGTTTGACGTTTGTGTTTCCCGTGTTTTCTGTTTCAACGTTAGTTGTTGTTTGCTTTTGCTTATATTTGGAAGATATGTCATGTTTGCACGTGGTGTTTGTCGATGTGGTTCTCTAGCGTTTTTGTTCTTCGCCTTAATAAAAAGGACTGCAATGCGAAAATGCTCTTTAGAGCTCGGGCTCCATGGAGTCCGAGTTTGACTTGATCAAAATTCAAATTTTCATGTTTCAAAATTTTTTGAAAAAAAATACACACATACTTAGAGACATAAAGCATATGTGTGTAAATTTTCAGGACGAAACACCTTAAAATGAGTGCTACACAAAAAGAACAAATCTGAGGCTTTTTAGTAGATGCACTATTCATTCTCAAAGTCCATGAATTTTTCTTTTTTGCACAGATCGCATTTTACGGTATTTCATCCTAAAATTTTACATACATACACATAACATGCTTGTTTACTTGTATGATTTTTTTTCAGATTTTTTAAAAACTGAAAAGTGCGAATTTTGAATTTTTCAAAAAATCCGGCCATTCATGGAGGCCGAGCTCCAAAACGCCCCTGCATGTTTCTCACACCTTTGACGAGCAGCTCAGTGGGCCGTCAAAGGCGGCCTGCAGGCCCATCCATCTACACCAGCCACATTACCGGAGTAGCCCAATGAACTGATGAGTCAATCAGCCCAACAACCCTCTCTCTTCCCCCCTGCTGTTCCTGACGAGTCAAACACCCGAACAGCAGAACCGGACGCCCCGGCGCGCCAGCCGGATGGCGCGAAACTCAAGGCGGCGGCGACGGCGGCGGCGGCTTGTGGTACCGTGGAGCTGGCCTCATTAACATATGACCGGGTAAACTACGCCCACGGCATGGCTGGCGACCTCTCCTCCGTCCACTGGAAGTGCCACCAGGTCAGCTTCTGCCCGCCTGCTTGCACGCCAGGTGCTTGTGTTTATTCCCATCCGTTTCTAGCTGGAGTAGCAACCTAGTGACCATTGAATGACCGAGCGTGGACGCCCCCTCACGCTTGCTCGGCTCCCCTGCGTGCTCCCTCAATGCAAACATTGTTACCCAAACCTGCCCTTTGTTTTAGTGTTACTTTTTACACACAAAATCAAGTTAGTGTGTGTGAGCTCACCGTATGCATGTGTAAGCGAGTCATGCCGAGTTTAGCGCGTCAGCATTGCCATGCTGATCCCGACTGGTAGGCGTAGTGGACGCTGGATGACGGTGCATTCCCATGGTAGGGATGGCTGGAGTAGATTGGATTGTGATCCTTTTCCTTGGCATTTTCTGTTGAATTAAAGCTGACCAAGTTGTGTTTTGGGGTATGGATTGTGATCCAAGAAGAAGAAGAAGAAGAAGAAGAAGAAGAAGAAGAAGAGAAGAGGTAGGGTGGTAACTAGTAAGAGCTGCATCCACCCTTGCTTACCTTCAACATACTATGGGAATGGGATTCACATAAGAGTTTAAGCAACAGTCCAGCTGTGTTTTTGTCCAAAGCATGTAAAATCTGACCAAGTCCTGCCCAGCGGGCCTACTTTCAATCGGTATATATGCACATGTAAACAACATAGACAACTAGGTCATTCGATGCAAATCAAATTAAGACGTGCTTCTGTAAATACGGCTAGAGCGTTGCTGCCTAGGTACATGAACCATATTCGATGCAACTAGGTCATTCGATGCAAATCAAGTTAAGACCTGTGGGGAGTTACTGACCTATGTCTGGCTCCTTCTGTCCAACATGGGGATGGAGACCTTGCCAGAGAGACTGCTGAGGACGGAGCTTCCAAGCGGATAAGGAAATGCCTGCTCTGCTCCATTGACTTCCCAGGTCAGCACCACCACGGGAGAAGACATTGTTTGACAAACGATGCTTACATATGGAGTCGATTTCTCCCCCGTATTCCATCTTAATCGGTGCTTATTTGCTTTATCTGTGGAAGATTTGCCATTATGTTTCACTGTGATGTATGTATGTTTCCTAGTGTCTGTAAGTCTGAATAAGCTTGAGACATGAGAGCCACGCAATGTTTGTACTTTTCTATTTTGTTCCTCTTTTGTGGGGATACATTTCTTGTTACAATGTGTGTAAGGATGGTGTGGGGCATTTGATTGCCCTGTTAATATATTACTACCCAAATATAAGAATGTCTGTAACTACTATTGCAATGTCGCTCTAACTGAAAACAGAGTGTTCAGTGATGCCAAGTTTGGGGATTCTCTGCATCAGATAGTTGTGCTGAGCTTTTGCGCAGAACTGTTGACAGTCACCTACTGACCATGATTTTTTTCTTCTTCTTCTGTAAACTGTAATAGATGCATAATTGGTGGTGGCAGGCTAGCGTATATCCTGGCCTATGGTAAGTTCTCAGGTGTGTACATGCATTTTGTGCATCTGTTGGATCTTAAAAGATAGCCTGAACACAAATTTTGCTTGTATATTTTCAGTTTACAGATGGCTGGATCTGCTCCTCGATCTAGCAGGATGGACGTAGCTACCTACTTGATTCAAATCATTACTTTGCTTCCTCTGCTGGAACCTGGGGTTGAAGTTGGGATTCTGCATCTGGTTAGTCGATTGGACCAACATCTATTTTTAGTTTTGAGTTTTTTGCAAAGGAAACGATGCTAGCTTTGTTTTTGTCTGCATTTTAGTGGAACCGTCGGCTTTATTCATTCATTCAACCTAGTATTATCTGGTGAAAATGAAATACAAATAATGCTATCAGGTTTCATACATATATGTCAGGTCGGCCCTCAATCACAGGCCAGGGATGGCCATGGTTTTTCCGCTTCAGAGTTGAGCTGGATGCCCGTGCAGTGCACGAGTCTCCTGAACACAATGAGCATTCCGTGGTCTGTCGTCTGTTCCAGCAGCAACGTTCATACGTTGTTGTCCACTACTCCAGTGCAGCAGCAGCCCGAAAATAATGGAGGTACCATACGCATGACGATTTTAAATACCTTGTTCATATTGCATCGATTAATTGAGGTATATACTTACAAGTTTTATACTATTTCATGACGATACAGAACGCATGATATTCGTGCACAGAACGCATGCTATATCGTGCACCAAAACGTATGTGTACTGACCCGCAAAAAAAACTTATGTGTAGTGGCTGCTGCTAGTATGGTACCAATGGACTCAGAGGGAACAACTTGTCTATATATAAATGAAGCCATCGCCATGTCCTTGCATTTGCACCTTACATCCAAGTAGTCCTCCCCAAACCGCACTAGCGATAATAATGTCACTCATCTCCACAGCACTTGTGCTACTTGTTCCCCTAGGTCTTTACTTGTACATGTGGTCTAGTACTCGTAGTAGATCAAATGACCCAGCATCAGTGCTCCCCACAAAATGGCCAATAGTAGGCATGCTCCCTGGTCTCGTGGCCAACATCTACAACTTCCATGAGTACAGCTATGCGCTCCTCGCCGGATCAGGCCTCAACTTCAATGGGGACGGCCCGCCTGGGGCCGGGATGCGGTTCTTCATCACCTGCGACCCTGCCAACATCCAGCACATCTTCACAACCAACTACTCCAACTTCCCCAAGGGCGCCAAATTCGCCGCCATATTCGACATCATGGCTGGTGGCTTCTTCACCATCGATGGCGAGCTGTGGCGCTTGCGCCGCATGAAGTTCGTGGGCGTGATCAGCAGCCCACGGTTTGCTGACCGTGTGGCAGCTCATTGCCATGACAAGGTGAAGAACCACCTCCTCCCGTTGCTTGCCCGCATGGCGAGCACCAGCACTTCATTCGACATGCAAGAAGTAATGGCGAGGTTAATGTTTGACATCACCGCCATGACAGTCTTTGGCGTTGACCCTGGCTTCCTGTCCTTGGACATGCCTCCGATTGACGCCTCCCTTGCCATGGACACAGTCATGGAGGTGGGATTTCTCCGACACACCATGCCGGCCTCTTTGTGGAAGACATTGAGGTGGCTAAATATTGGTCCCGAGAGAAGGCTCCACGAAGCGAACAGAGTGCTCCGCAGGTTTGTCGTGGATACGATGGAGAGGGGGAAGACCAACGGAGGCCAATATGAGGATGAAGAGGTTGTGGGGGATATTTTATCTCTCTACATCAATGACCCAGACTATGCTGACGATGACTTGCTCTGTGGGACACTCATTAGCTTCATGCTCGCTGGGAGGGACACAATCGGCACAACTCTGCCATGGATATTCTACAGCCTCGCCCAGAACCCTAATGTCGTGTCAATCATCCGTAATGAACTCTCACCTATTGCAGCGCACAAAGTAGCCCATGGCATGGGTGCCACGGTCATCTTTGAGCCGGAGGAGACCAAATCTCTGGTCTATCTGAGAGCCACCTTGTATGAGACTCTCAGGCTATACCCACCAGCGCATATGGAGCGCAAGACGGTGGTTGCCGATGATACCATGCCAAGTGGACATGAGGTGTACGCCGGTGATGCCATCTACATCTCTCTCTACTCCATGGGAAGAATGGAGAGCTTGTGGGGTAAAGACTGCCTTGACTTCAACCCAAACAGATGGCTCTTGGAGGATAGCAACAAGATCAAGTACGTGCCATCTAACAAGTTCCTGGCCTTCAACTCGGGCCCAAGGATGTGCCCAGGCAAGGAAATCGCAGTTGTGCAGATGAAGACCATCATTGCCGCAGTCGTGTGGAACTTTGACCTGGAGCTGGTGGAGAGCCAGAGCATCCAACCAAAGCTATCTTGTTTACTGCAGATGAAAAATGGGCTCATGATGAAGCTGAAGAAACGAGAAGCGTAACACAAACTTTCTTTTGTTGACCAGGGTTTGGGATTTCCCAGCATGTGTGCCACAATTGTCTTAGAATGCGTGTGTGGTGTACGTGTGTGTCCATATACATATTTTCGCTTTCATGTCGGACAACTTTATTCACGGCAACGGGTGGATTTTTTTTATGAATAATTGCCTGAGAAATCAGCTATGGCTTGGATGGTGCAAATGTTCTTGGAAATCATGTAGAAAAAAAAAATACCGGAACATCATGATAATAATGTAAGATTATCCAAGTAAATGACCGAAAATTTAAGGAATTCAGTACATATATTTTTGGTAGTGAATGGGTGTGTGCATCGTATGATGCAGAGGCCGAGACGATGCCTCCTTATTGAGAAAAAAAATATTTGTTGTAGCAAGCTGAACTGTTTGTTTTTCTTGCCAGGCACACAGACATATATTTTTCAGCGTATGCCTCTCTCCATGTATTTTTTAGTACTATAGTTTTTCTTTTAATTATATATTTGTTACTCTGAAAATACTTTTACCATCTATATCATCAATCTATTTGCAAATCTCAAGCACCAAATTCAATTAAGAATTGCACAAGGATGTTTTGGTGGCATATGTAAGGAGTTTTTAATTTTTTTTGGCTATATCGGTCAATTGCCCGCGCCTTGTCTTTAGTGTCTTTAGTACTGTAGTTTTTTTGGCCATACCAGCTTCCCTCGCCAACTGCCGGTCTGTTGGGTGCGCTAGCTTCTGGCTGGAATTGACTGGCCATGCTGGAAGCCTACTGAGAGCGTATTTGGTCTGTTTACCTGGTGGGATTCTTTGCCCGCGATAATTGGCACAACCGGAAGACATGCGTCTTGATTTTCTTCAATTGCAAAAACTTTGTTGATCAAATTTGGTCCATGAAGCCCTGCAACTCATATTTTGCCATTACAGAGCTGATTCTTAGGTATGTGAAGAAAGGGTGGGAAGATCAAATCAAGGACCCGGGCAGTTACTGGAAGTTCAACGATCGCAGGGGGGCAGTGGATGCTTCATACGAACAAGTGCGACCAAGATCTGGGTTGCAGCTTAAGGAGGCCATTCGATGAGTGTTCTTCTCTGGCACACCACCATGGATTTCTGCTTCTACTACATTACATGGGCACATCAGCAGATCGCCGATGTACCACTGTTCGGTGTGTTCACGATGCCTCTGGTGAAGGCCGTGGGTGTGCTGTCTGGTGCGGAAGATCTCCTCACCACAGTAGATCCTTAAGGATGATAAGACAATCCATGGAAGGTGATTGAGGCCTGTGGGTGGATATGTTCTGCTTCTCCTCGGCCAGTAGCAGTAGGTGTCGAGGGTACCTACACGGCAAGAGTTTGGGCACCATGGAGGGGAGCTGCTCACATATACTCCTATTTGGCTCCTGTCGCTCATGGGGATGGAAACCTTGCCCGAGAGGCTGCAGATGACAGAGCTTTCGAGTGGACAAGGAAATGCCGGCGCTGCTCCATCAACTTCCCAGGCCAGTACCGCGAAGCCGTTTTTGAAAATTGATGTTTTTCTATTCTGCATTTGCTTATTTTTGGAAGCTTTTTGTAGTTCATACATTGTGGTGTTCCATTTGTCGCTGTTCCTCTTCTTCGGAACCGGCGACGGTAGCGCCCGTGGGTGTCGCGATCTTTCCTGAAATCATCATTGTGGAGGTGTGGTCACCCCTCTCCCCGCGGCCTTGGCTCCGGAGGGAAACCTCTGATCATCTGGATCGGGTGATGGAGGCGTCCTAGCGCCTTTCTCCTCCTTGGGGGCATCGTCTTGAAGCGGACTGCAACTAGGAGACCGATGGTTGTTGGTGGCTGGTTCGTCGAGGCCAGGGGGTGTCAATGTCTGTTTGGCAATGATGATGGCGCCAAGATGAGTTGGGGTCATGGCTCGGGCTCTGGTAGTCGGTCTATCTGGCGTGTCCGATGCGCTCTTCCATGGTTGCTTGGTTGTTGTGGAGTCGAAGCTGCGGTGGATTGTGTCTAGGTGGTGACGGCACTCGGCGGTCGTTCGCGGAGGTCTTGGCCGGCGCAAGCCCTGCATATTTCCCTTGCAAAGATTGTCGTCAAAGTCGAAGCTGTCGTTCGCTGGCGCGTGTGGCCATCTGTTGGCATGTGGCCAGGTTGGCTGGTGGTGTCCATTTTCTGGGCTGAGTTGTACCGGTTTTAGCCCGGTTTTCCGCAAATTAACCTGGCAATTCTTACTCTTATCAATGAAACGGCAAGTCTTTTGCCTCGTTTAAAAAAAAAAATTAACTATGTGAATTTGTGATCTGTCAGTCGACATCTCAGAGCGAACAAGATCCACGGCCTCATGAAGCTGCTGCTGCCCGCGCATATACATCTCGGCGTCAAGATATACTTCCAGCTGAATAATAATTATCTGAGCAAAGCACTAGTCCAGTTTGATGCCTGGCAGTCTGTTGGGTGATGTGTTGTTTGAAGTTTGAACTACTACGGCAGAGAATAACCTGCTAAACTCACCGCAAAAAATAAAAGAATAACCTGCAAAACTATTGCTTTTTCTTCTTTGTGTCTGTATTACCAGTTCACCGTTCCACTCTGATCTGATCTGATCTGATCTGCTGCCGCACAATTGTGTGGAGCTTGGATACATAACAGCTTTTGGTTCATGTCTACAGCTCGCGCTGTTTTTTTCTACAGGAGATGTGAAGGAAGACTCTGGCCGACAGTATTCATGTTATGATTACACTGATCCTCTCTTGGTTTAGCTCTTTGAAGTAGTAGCTTAGGTACAGAAGATTACAAGAATTGGTAGGAGTTCTTCGGTGCAGGATGAACACAAGAACAAGTGGAAGGGAAAGTAGGTACTGTTCACCGTGATCCTCTGGATGACTCGCCTCTGGTACTCGCCTTGCTTAAATAGCGTGGCCCTTCGGGTGTAGCTGGTTGGCCCAGTCCGGCCCAGTGAAGCGGGGGTTGGTCCGCGGTACACGCTTGGCCCGTGTACCGCGCGTGTCGTTGGCGCTGTGGTGGGTGCCTTTCCTGGCAGGGGCGCTAACATCCCCTTCTCCTTGTGATGAGGCTTGACCCCAAGCCTCCGCTTTTGGGAAGCGAGCTTGAAGCGCCAATTTGTCTTCCCAGGTGTCCCCCATGGATGATGGATCAGACCAGCGCACCTTCACTTGCTCCAGCATAGTGCCGTTGCTTCTGTTGCGCCACCTCGTCTCCAGAATTGCCATGGGAACAGCAAGTTCATCAGCACAGATAGGGAGATCGGAGTGCACTTGCATACCAGGGAGGATCGCCTGACGTAGCTGGGATACATGGAAGACGGGGTGCACTGTCGCGTGCGCCGGGAGCTGAAGTCGGTAGGCCGCGTCGTTCACCTTGGCGATGATTGGAAAGGGGCCATAGAACTTGAACGAAAACTTGTGGTTTGCCCTTGGGGCCACCGACGTTTGAATGAACGGCTGGAGCTTCAAGAACACTTGATCACCTACTTCAAAGGTTCGCGGTGAGCGCTTCTTGTCTGCCTGGTACTTCATGTATTGCCTCGCTCGATTTAGATGTTGTTGCAGCAGATTTTGAATCACTGCCCTCTCCTCCAACCAAGTGTGCAGGGCCGGGACGGAGCAGGCATTTGCAGAGGAGAGGCCCCAATGGCGAGGTTCGTGGCCAAATAAAGCTTTGAAAGGAGTCATTCCAATGGCAGAGTGGTGGGAGGAGTTATACCAGAATTGAGCCAATGGTATCCAGAAACTCCATCTTTTCGGGCAAGCATGCGTGAAGCAGCGCAAGAAGGTCTCGATGCATTGGTTGACGCGCTCCGTTTGGCCATCGGTCTGTGGGTGATTCGCCGTGCTCAATCTCAACTCGGTTCCTGCATACTAGAATAGCTCTTGCCAAAAATGATTGGTGAAAACCGGATCGCGATCTGAGATCTGATACAATAGCTCCTAGAAATCCATGAACTCTGTAGATTTGCTGCATATAGAGCTGCGCCACCTTCGCAGCCGTGTATGGGTGTGACAGAGGCAGGAAGTATGCAAACCTTGTCCGTTTGTCCACGAGGACCCACAAGCAATTGTACTTGCCTGATTGGGGAAGTCCAGTCACAAAGTCCATTGTGATCATCTTCCAAGGTTGCCGCGGAATAGGTAAAGGTATGAGTAGTCCAGGTGATGCTGCACGGTCTGGTTTTGCTTGTTGACATGTCTGACTGCATTTGACATAGTGTTGCACTTGCAGCTTCATCTTGGGCCATGCAAACAGTTGGCGTATCCGACGATATGTGGCCGAAAACCCTGAATGACCCCCCATAGGGCTGTCGTGAAACGCCGCCAATATACGCTGTTGTATGACAGTGCTTCCTCCGAGCCAAATGCGGCCGCGGAATCGAAGGAGCCCCTGGTGCAATGAGAATCTTCCTTTGGGATCGTCGCGGACCGCCAATTGTTCAAGTAGCCATTGGGCTTGGGGATTACTGTTGTAACTGCTTGCAATATCCTCGAGCCACGCTGGTCTACAATAGGATATGGTTGCTAGTGATTCAGAGAAGTTGGCTCGTGACAGGGCGTCTGCGGGTGAGTTTTCTTTCCCCTTCTTGTAACGGATAGTGTAGTTCAGTCCCAAGAGCTTAGTAAAAGCTCGTTGCTGCCAGGGAGTCGTGAGCCGTTGTGTTTCCAAGTGAATAAGGCTGCGTTGATCTGTATGAATTGTGAACTCCGAGTGCTGCAACTATGGCCTCCATTGGTCAGCCGCTACGATGATCGCGAGATATTCTTTCTCATATGTCGATAGGCCTTGGTAACGAGGGGATAGAGCTTTACTCATGAATGCGATAGGGTGCCCATTCTGATGGAGGACTGCTCCCACTCCTTTATCACTTGCATCGGTCTCAATAGAGAACGGCATAGAGAAATCAGGCAGGGCGAGCACGGGGGCCGATATCAACTGCTGCTTGAGAAGTTGGAAGGCTGTGTCGGTGTCGTGTGTCCAAACAAATGGGACCCCTTTCTTCAGTAATTGGAACAGGGGCCTCGCGATGATGCCAAAGTTGCGCACGAATCGGTGGTAGTACCCTGCAAGCCCCAAGAAGCTACGCACTTCCTTGACATTGGCAGGTGTTGTCCAGCGTTGAACTGCTTGGATCTTGGTTGGTTCTGTAGCCACCCCTTGAGCACTGACCACATGCCCCAAATATGTGAGCTGTTCTTGACCAAACGCACACTTGGATCGCTTAACTTTCCAGTGATCACGCCTCAGCAGCTGAAGAACCTCTTTCAGATGTTGCTTGTGATCTTCCAAGGTCTTGCTGAAAACCAGAATGTAGTCAAAGAACACCAAGACACATTTTCTGAGCAGGGGATGCAAGGTAGTGTTCATTGCGCCATTAAATGTTCCTGGTCCACCAGCCAGTCCAGCGCCCATCACCTTGAACTCGAAATGCCCAAAGTGAGTCTAGAATGCTGTTTTAAATTCTTCGCCTTCTGCCAATCGTATCTGATGATATCCCGCTCGGAGATCAAGCTTAGAGAACCACGGAGTCCATAAAGTTCGTCCAGCAATTCTTCAATGACCGGAACCGGGTACTTCCCCACGATGGTGAGAGCATTGAGATATCTGTAGTCAATACAGAGACACCAAGTGCCATTGTCGGTGTCAAAACCGGCGGATCTCGGGTAGGGGGTCCCGAACTGTGCGTCTAGGCCGGATGGTAACAGGAGGCAGGGGACACGATGTTTTACCCAGGTTCGGGCCCTCTTGATGGAGGTAAAACCCTACGTCCTGCTTGATTAATATTGATGATATGGGTAGTACAAGAGTAGATCTACCACGAGATCAGAGAGGCTAAACCCTAGAAGCTAGCCTATGGTATGATTGTATGTTATGGTTGTTGTCCTACGGACTAAAACCCTTCGGTTTATATAGACACCGGAGAGGGTTAGGGTTACACAAGGCGGTTACAAAGGAGGAGATATCCATATCCGTACTACCTAGCTAGCTTGCCTTCCACGCCAAGTAGAGTCCCATCCGGACACGAGACGAAGTCTTCAATCTTGTATCTTCATAGTCTAATAGTCCGGCCAACGGAGATAGTCCGGCTGTTCGGAGACCCCCTAATCCAGGACTCCCTCAGTAGCCCCTGAACCAAGCTTCAATGACGATGAGTCCGGCGCGCAGTATTGTCTTCGGCATTGCAAAGGCGGGTTCCTTCTCCAAATACACCGCAGAAGAATTTGAATACGAGGATAGTGTCCGACCCTGCAAAATAAGTTCCACATTCCACCGTAGAGAGAATAATATTTTCGCAGATCTAATTTGCTGGCTTGTTTTGACAGCATGACGTTGCGTCATGGCCCAGTGATTATTCGAACCGTTTCTTTTAACCAGCCCCGCACATAACGCGAGGCAGTTTTTCGACACGTCTTCTCAAAGCAGAGATCTCTTGGGGAACGTAGTAATTTCAAAAAAATTCCTACGCACACGCAAGATCATGGTGATGCATAGCAACGAGAGGGGAGAGTGTTGTCTACGTACCCTCATAGACCGACAGCGGAAGCGTTATGACAACGCGGTTAATGTAGTCGTACATCTTCACGGCCCGACCGATCAAGCACCGAAACTACGGCACCTCCGAGTTTTAGCACACGTTCAGCTCGATGACGATCCCCGGACTCCGATCCAGCAAAGTGTCGGGGAAGAGTTCCGTCAGCACGACGGCGTGGTGACGATCTTGATGTTCTACCGTCGCAGGGCTTCGCCTAAGCACCGCTACAATATTATCGAGGAGTATGGTGGAAGGGGGCACCGCACACGGCTAAGAAAACGATCACGAGGATCAACTTAGTGTCTAGAGGTGCCCCCTGCCCCCGTATATAAAGGAGCAAAGGGGGGGTGTGGCCGGCCCTAGGAGGAGGCGCGCCGGAGGAGTCCTACTCCTACCGGGAGTAGGACTCCCCACCTTTTCCTAGTTGGATTAGGACTTGGGGGAAGGAGGAGAGGGAAGAAAGGAAAGGGGGGCGCCGCCCCCCCCTCCTTGTCCAATTCGGACTTGGGGGGGAGGGGCGCGCGGCAGCCCCTAGGCCTCCTCTCCTCTTCCTCCACTAGGCCCATTAGGTTACCGGGGGGTTCCGGTAACCTCCCGGTACTCCGGTAAAATGCCGATTTTACCCGGAACACTTCTGATGTCCAAACATAGGCTTCCAATATATCAATCTTTATGTCTCGACCATTTCGAGACTCCTCGTCATGTCTGTGATCACATCCGGGACTCCTAACAAACTTCGGTACATCAAAATATATAAACTCATAATGAAACTGTCACCGTAACGTTAAGCGTGTGGACCCTACGGGTTCGAGAACAATGTAGACATGACCGAGACATGTCTCCGGTCAATAACCAATAGCGGAACCTGGATGCTCATATTGGCTCCCACATATTCTACGAAGATCTTTATCGGTCAGACCGCATAACAACATACTTTGTTCCCTTTGTCATCGGTATGTTACTTGCCCGAGATTCGATCGTCGGTATCTCAATACCTAGTTCAATCTCGTTACCGGCAAGTCTCTTTACTCGTTTCGTAATACATCATCTCGCAACTAAGCAAGGCTTATGTGATGTGTATTACCGAGAGGGCCCAGAGATACCTCTCCGACAATCGGAGTGACAAATCCTAATCTCGAAATACGCCAACCCAACATGTACCTTTGGAGACACCTGTAGAGCTCCTTTATAATCACCCAGTTACGTTGTGACGTTTGGTAGCACACAAAGTGTTCCTCCGGCAAACGGGAGTTGCATAATCTCATAGTCATAGGAACATGTATAAGTCATGCAGAAAGCAATAGCAACATACTAAACGATCGGGTGCTAAGCTAATGGAATGGGTCATGTCAACCACATCATTCTCCTAATGATGTGATCCCGTTAATCAAATGACAACACATGTCTATGGTTAGGAAACATAACCATCTTTGATTAACGAGCTAGTCAAGTAGAGGCACACTAGTGACGTTTAGTTTGTCTATGTATTCACACAAGTATTATGTTTCCGGATAATACAATTCTAGCATGAATAATAAACATTTATCATGATATAAGGAAATAAAATAATAACTTTATTATTGCCTCTAGGGCATATTTCCTTCAGTCTCCCACTTGCACTAGAGTCAATAATCTAGATTACACAGTAATGATTCTAACACCCATGGAGCTTTGGTGTTGATCATGTTTTGCTCGTGGAAGAGGCTTAGTCAACGGGTCTGCTACATTCAGATCCGTATGTATCTTGCAAATCTCTATGTCTCCCACCTGGACTAGATCCCGGATGGAATTGAAGCGTCTCTTGATGTGCTTGGTTCTCTTGTGAAATCTGGATTGCTTTGCCAAGGCAATTGCACCAGTATTGTCACAAAAGATTTTCATTGGACCCGATGCACTAGGTATGACACCTAGATCGGATATGAACTCCTTCATCCAGACTCCTTCGTTTGCTGCTTCTGAAGCAGCTATGTACTCCGCTTCACATGTAGATCCCGCCACAACGCTTTGTTTAGAACTGCACCAACTGACAGCTCCACCGTTTAATGTAAACACGTATCCGGTTTGCGATTTAGAATCGTCCGGATCAGTGTCAAAGCTTGCATCAACGTAACCATTTACGATGAGCTCTTTGTCACCTCCATATATGAGAAACATATCCTTAGTCCTTTTCAGGTATTTTAGGATGTTCTTGACCGTTGTCCAGTGATCCACTCCTGGATTACTTTGGTACCTCCCTGCTAGACTTATAGAAAGACACACATCAGGTCTGGTACACAGCATTGCATACATGATAGAGCCTATGGCTGAAGCATAGGGAACATCTTTCATTTTCTCTTTATCTTCTGCAGTGGTCGGGCATTGAGTCTTACTCAATTTCACACCTTGTAACACAGGCAAGAATCCTTTCTTTGCTTGATCCATTTTGAACTTCTTCAAAACTTTGTCAAGGTATGTGCTTTGTGAAAGTCCAATTAAGCGTCTTGGTCTATCTCTATAGATCTTAATGCCCAATATGTAAGCAGCTTCACCGAGGTCTTTCATTGAAAAACTCTTATTCAAGTATCCCTTTATGCTATCCAGAAATTCTATATCATTTCCGATTAGTAATATGTCATCTACATATAATATCAGAAATGCTACAGAGCTCCCACTCACTTTCTTGTAAATACAGGCTTCTCCAAAAGTCTGTACAAAACCAAATGCTTTGATCACACTATCAAAGCGTTTATTCCAACTCCGAGAGGCTTGCACCAGTCCATAAATGGATCGCTGGAGCTTGCACACTTTGTTAGCTCCCTTTGGATCGACAAAACCTTCTGGTTGCATCATATACAACTCTTCTTCCAGAAATCCATTCAGGAATGCAGTTTTGACATCCATCTGCCAAATTTCATAATCATAAAATGCGGCAATTGCTAACATGATTCGGACAGACTTAAGAATCGCTACGGGTGAGAAGGTCTCATCGTAGTCAATCCCTTGAACTTGTCGAAAACCTTTTGCGACAAGTCAAGCTTTGTAGACAGTAACATTACCGTCAGCGTCAGTCTTCTTCTTGAAGATCCATTTATTCTCAATTGCTTGCCGATCATTGGGCAAGTCAACCAAAGTCCACACTTTGTTCTCATACATGAATCCCATCTCAAATTTCATGGCTTCAAGCCATTTTGCGGAATCTGGGCTCACCATCGCTTCTCCATAGTTCGTAGGTTCATCATGATCTAGTAGCATGACTTCCAGAACAGGATTACCGTACCACTCTGGTGCGGATCTTACTCTGGTTGATCTACGAGGTTCAGTAGTATCTTGTTCCGAAGTTTCATGATCATCATCATTAGCTTCCTTACTAATTGGTGTAGGTGTCACAGAAACCGGTTTCTGTGATGTACTACTTTCCAATAAGGGAGTAGGTACAGTTACCTCATCAAGTTCTACTTTCCTCCCACTCACTTCTTTCGAGAGAAACTCCTTCTCCAGAAAGTTTCCGAATTTAGCAACAAAAGTCTTGCCTTTGGATCTATGATAGAAGGTGTATCCAATAGTTTCCTTTGGATATCCTATGAAGACACATTTCTCCGATTTGGGTTCGAGTTTATCAGGTTGAAGCTTTTTCACATAAGCATCGCAGCCCCAAACTTTCAGAAACGACAACTTTGGTTTCTTGCCAAACCACAGTTCATAAGGCGTCGTCTCAACTAATTTTGATGGTGCCCTATTTAATGTGAATGCGGCCGTCTCTAAAGCATAACCCCAAAACGATAGCGGTAAATCAGTAAGAGACATCATAGATCGCACCATATCTAGTAAAGTACGATTATGACGTTCGGACACACCATTACGCTGTGGTGTTCCGGGTGGCGTGAGTTGCGAAACTATTCTGCATTGTTTCAAATGTACACCAAATTCATAACTCAAATATTCTCCTCCACGATCAGATCGTAGGAATTTTATTTTCTTGTTACGATGATTTTCAACTTCACTCTGAAATTCTTTGAACTTTTCAAATGTTTCAGACTTATGTTTCATTAAGTAGATATACCCATATCTGCTTAAGTCATCTGTGAAGGTGAGAAAATAACTATATCCGCCACGAGCCTCAACATTCATCGGACCACATACATCTGTATGTATGATTTCCAACAAATCTATTGCTCTCTCCATAGTACCGGAGAACGGTGTTTTTGTCATCTTGCCCATAAGGCACGGTTCGCAAGTACCAAGTGATTCATAATCAAGTGGTTCCAAAAGTCCATCAGTATGGAGTTTCTTCATGCGCTTTATACCGATATGACCTAAACGGCAGTGCCACAAATAAGTTGCACTATCATTATCAACTCTGCATCTTTTGGTTTCAACATTATGAATATGTGTGTCACTACTATCGAGATTTAATAAGAATAGACCACTCTTCAAGGGTGCATGACCATAAAAGATATTACTCATATAAATAGAACAACCATTATTCTCTGATTTAAATGAATAACCGTCTCGCATTAAACAAGATCCAGATATAATGTTCATGCTCAACGCTGGCACCAAATAACAATTATTTAGGTATAATACTAATCCCGAAGGTAGATGTAGAGGTAGCGTGCCGACCGCGATCACATCGACTTTGGAACCATTTCCCACGCGCATCGTCACCTCGTCCTTAGCCAATCTTCGCTTAATCCGTAGTCCCTGTTTCGAGTTGCAAATATTAGCAACAGAACCAGTATCAAATACCCAGGTGCTACTGCGAGCATTAGTAAGGTACACATCAATAACATGTATATCACATATACCTTTGTTCACCTTGCCATCCTTCTTATCCGCCAAATACTTGGGGCAGTTCCGCTTCCAGTGACCAGTCTGCTTGCAGTAGAAGCACTCAGTTTCAGGCTTAGGTCCAGATTTGGGTTTCTTCTCCTGAGCAGCAACTTGCTTGTTGTTCTTTTTGAAGTTCCCCTTCTTCTTCCCTTTGCCCTTTTTCTTGAAACTAGTGGTCTTGTTGACCATCAACACTTGATGCTCCTTTTTGATTTCTACCTCTGCAGCTTTCAGCATTGCGAAGAGCTCGGGAATTGTCTTATTCATCCCTTGCATATTATAGTTCATCACGAAGCTCTTGTAGCTAGGTGGAAGTGATTGGAGAATTCTGTCAATGACGCAATCATCTGGAAGATTAACTCCCAATTGAATCAAGTGATTATTATACCCCAGACATTTTGAGTATATGCTCACTGACAGAACTGTTCTCCTCCATCTTGCAGCTATAGAACTTATTGGAGACTTCATATCTCTCAATCCGGGCATTTGCTTGAAATATTAACTTCAACTCCTAGAACATCTCATATGCTCCATGACGTTCAAAACGTCGTTGAAGTCCCGATTCTAAGCCGTAAAGCATGGCACACTGAACTATCGAGTAGTCATCAGCTTTGCTCTACCAAACATTCATAACATCTGGTGTTGCTCCAGCAGCAGGCCTGGCACCTAGCGGTGCTTCCAGGACGTAATTCTTCTGTGCAGCAATGAGGATAATCCTCAAGTTACGGACCCAGTCCGTGTAATTGCTACCATCATCTTTCAACTTTGCTTTCTCAAGGAACGCATTAAAATTCAACGGAACAACAGCACGGGCCATCTATCTACAATCAAACATAAACAAGCAAGATACTATCAGGTACTAAGTTCATGATAAATTTAAGTTCAATTAATCATATTACTAAAGAACTCCCACTTAGATAGACATCCCTCTAATCCTCTAAGTGATCACGTGATCCAAATCAACTAAACCATGTCCGATCATCACGTGAGATGGAGTAGTTTCATTGGTGAACATCACTATGTTGATCATATCTACTATATGATTCACGCTCGACCTTTCGGTCTCCGTGCTCCGAGGCCATATCTGTATATGCTTGGCTCGTCAAGTATAACCTGAGTATTCCGCGTGTGCAACTGTTTTGCACCCGTTGTATTTGAACGTAGAGCCTATCACACTCGATCATCACGTGGTGTCTCAGCACGAAGAACTTTTGCAACGGTGCATACTCAGGGAGAACACTTCTTGATAATTAGTGAGAGATCATCTTAAAATGCTACCGTCAATCAAAGCAAGATAAGATGCATAAAAGATAAACATCACATGCAATCAATATAAGTGATATGATATGGCCATCATCATCTTGTGCTTGCGATCTCCATCTTTGAAGCACCGTCATGATCACTATCGTCACCGGTGCGACACCTTGATCACCATCGTAGCATCGTTGTCGTCTCGCCAATCTTATGCTTCCACAACTATCGCTACCGCTTAGTGATAAAGTAAAGCATTACAGCGCAATTGCATTGCATACAATAAAGTGACAACCATATGGCTCTTGCCAGTTGCCGATAACTCAGTTACAAAACATGATCATCTCATACAATAAAATTTAGCATCATGTCTTGACCATATCACATCACAACATGCCCTGCAAAAACAAGTTAGACGTCCTCTACTTTGTTTGTTGCAAGTTTTACGTGGCTGCTACGGGCTTAAGCAAGAACCAAACTTACCTATGCATCAAAACCACAACGATAGTTTGTCAAGTTGGTGCTGTTTTAACCTTCGCAAAGACCGGGCGTAGCCACACTCGGTTCAACTAAAGTTGGAGGAACTGACACCCGCCAGCCACCTGTGTGCAAAGCACGTCAGTAGAACCAGTCTCGCGTAAGCGTACACGTAATGTCGGTCCGGGCCGCTTCATCCAACAATACCGTCGAACCAAAGTATGACATGCTGCTAAGCAGTATGACTTATATCGCCCACAACTCACTTGTGTTCTACTCGTGCATATAACATCAACACATAAAACCTAGGCTCGGATGCCACTTTTGGGGAACGTAGTAATTTCAAAAAAATTCCTACGCACACGCAAGATCATGGTGATGCATAGCAACGAGAGGGGAGAGTGTTGTCTACGTACCCTCCTAGACCGACAGAGGAAGCGTTATGACAACGCGGTTGATGTAGTCGTACGTCTTCACGCCCCGACCGATCAAGCACCGAAACTACGGCACCTCCAAGTTTTAGCACACATTTAGCTCGATGACGATCCCCGGACTCCGATCCAGCAAAGTGTCGGGGAAGAGTTCCGTCAGCACGACGGCGTGGTGACGATCTTGATGTTCTACCGTCGCAGGGCTTCGCCTAAGCACCGCTACAATATTATCGAGGAGTATGGTTGTAACACCCCAGATATAACTTTCCCAATTTGTACTCCAACTCTTGCCATTTCCGGCATTAAGTTATATTTATTTCTCGGGTCCGGGTCTTTGTCTCCGTGTGTTATTTTTGTTGTCATGCATCTCATATCATGTCATCATGTGCATTGCATTCTCATACGTGTTCATCTCATGCATTCGAGCATTTTCCCCGTTGTCCGTTTTGCATTCCGGCGCTTCGTTCTCCTCCGGTGGTCATTTCTAGCTTTCTTTCATGTGTGGGGATTAAACATTTCCGGATTGGACCGAGACTTGCCAAGCGGCCTTGGTTTACTACCGGTAGACCGCCTGTCAAGTTTTGTACCATTTGGACTTCGTTTGATACTCCAACGGTTAACCAAGGGACCGAAAAGGCCTCGTGTGTGTTGCAGCCCAACACCCCTCCAATTTGGCCCAAAACCCACCAAACTCTGCTCCATCTCCTAGAGCGTTCGATCACGATCGCGTGGCCGAAAACCGCACCTCATTTGGACTCTCCTAGCTCCACTTATGCCTATAAATAGACCCCCCCCCCACCGTTTTCGGATCTCCTCCTCTCCCCGAAACCCTAATTTCATCTCCGTGCGCCGGACACGTCCGCCCGGCGCCGGACACGTCCGCCACCGCCCCCTCGCCCTATCCCGTCGCGCCATGTGGCACTCGCTACCTCGCCGCCGCCGCGGCCCGGGAGGCCCAGATCGGGCCCCCGCGAGCCCGAGCCGCCCCCGCGCCTCCCCGCCTCGATCGACGCCGCCTCCCTCGGCTCCGGTGGGCGCCGCCGCCGCGGGCCACCGCCGCCGCCGCCGCGGGCCACCACGCCGCCGCCCGCGCCTCCTCTCGCCGCCCGAGGACGCCGCCGCCCCGCCGACCACCGCGGCACCCTCGTCGCCCGAGCCGGCCTCCCTCTCTCCGGCCGCCTCGCCATCAAACTCCGGCCGACGCCATCTCCGGTGGTGAACAGTGCTCCCTCCGGCGAACTCCGATAACCGTGCAGATCCAGATCTGGAAAATTCGACGGTTGACTTTTATCCCCGAAACCCTAATTTTTGTGCTAACTTTGACCGGTGATATCTCCGCATCCGTAGCTCCGTTTTGGACATATAGTATATCAAAATGTTCGTCTCGATGAGTACATCATTTCATTCCATTGCATCATTTTCATTTGAGTTCATCTTGATGCCCGAAATGCTGTTAGAAGGAGGCTTCGTGAGTTAATTGTCAGATCTGCTAGTTCATCTTAGACTTTTGTCTTTTTTGCCATGATTAATGTGTGCATGCTATGCCCGTGAGTTCTTCACATGTTTTGTTAAGGGTTTTGTTATCTTTCCAGAGGTGCAACCCATGCATTTTTGTGATGTGTGTGGTGACTTGTGCAAGCTTGCAAAGTGAGGCACCCGGTAAATCTGTTTTCAGGGACTTAGTAGTTTTCACTAAGTCTGGGATTATTTAGTTCATGATACCATATGTCCAAGCTGTTTCCTAGTGATCCGTGCCTCTTTTGAGGATGATCAGTAAAGGAGTTTTGTTAATATTGTTATGCTCTATCCATCCATGCCTTTGTTTGCAATTATGGAGCACCCTAGCTTGATTCAATCGAGCTCTACTTTTGCTTCGTTGTGAATCTGGGCAGATCGTCAACTCGTTTGCGATTTTGCCAATGCTATTGTAGTTGATCCGTGCATGCTATGCCATTGTTCTTGCCATGTCTAGCTAGCATTTTGTGCCTTCTTAATGGATGTATGCTTGCCTTGCCATGACTTGCACCGTAGTGAGTGCATTGAGCTCGTTTACATGCCTTCATGAGTTATATTTCAGCATGTCTCAGTTTTCACTAAGTCTGAAAACTGATTGTGGTTTAGCTATGTTCGTGTGCTTGTTAGTATATTTTGTGATCCCTTTTGGCCCCAGGTCACTTAGGGTCTTGTGTTAAGATTGTTGAGTAGCTCCATGCCATGTTCTTCTTTGTCCTAATCAGGTCCTGTAGCATGTTATTTTGCTGCTCAGAAGAGGGCTTCATGATCTGAAATTTCAGACAAGTGTTAATTTCACTAAGTCTGAAATCTGTTTTGCATTTACGTTTTTGCCATGCTTGTTTGAACCTCTTAATGGATGAATTGGCCGTGGCTCAGTGCTAGTATTTTTATAAGCATCTTCAATGCTTCCCTGCCATGTATTTTGTTGTCATGTTTGGTGGCTGTAGCATGTTCATCTCATTGCATTTAGATGCCTACTTGCTGTAAATCACAGACCGGTGTCATATTTGAATCGCTTGCCATTTCCAAACCGTAACTCCGATTCCGGCGTTCTTTCTATCGTTTTCAAGCGATTTCATCCCATCTTTCCAGTGGCACACTTGGTTTTCCAAGTTGAGGCCAGGTTCATGCATTTCCTGTCATATCTTGCATTTTGCATCCCGCAACGCATCCCGCATAGCATATCGTCATTGCATCTTATTGTTTGAGCTTGCACGTGGTTGATTGTATCCTTGTTGCTTGTTTGTCTTGTTTGGGTAGAGCCGGGAGACGAGTTCGCTAACGAGGAGCCCGTTGAGTTTGCTTTTGAGGATCCAGTCAACTCTGACAACTGTGCAGGCAAGATGATCATACCCTTGAAATCACTACTATCTTTGCTATGCTAGTTTGCTCGCTCTTGCTATGCCAATTCTACGATGCCTACCTTTTGCTTGTCAGCCTCCCAATTGCCATGTCAAACCTCTAACCCACCATGTCCTAGCAAACTGTTGATTGCCTATGTTACCGCTTTGCTCAGCCCCTCTTATAGCGTTGCTAGTTGCAGGTGAAGATTGGAGCCGTTCCTTGTTGGAACCATTTTTTTTCTTGTTGGGATATCATTATATTGCTATGTTATCTTAATGCATCTATATACTTGGTAAAGGGTGGAAGGCTCGGCCTCTCGCCTAGTGTTTTGTTCCACTCTTGCCGCCCTAGTTTTCGTCATATCGGTGTTATGTTCCCGGATTTTTGCGTTCCTTACACGGTTGGGCTATAATGGGAACCCCTTGATAGTTCGACTTGATTAAAGCTTTTCCAGCAATGCCTAACATTGGTTTTACCATTTGCCACCTAGCCTCTTTTTCCCTTGGGTTTCCGGAGCCCGAGGGTCATCTTATCTAAACCCCCCCGGGCCAGTGCTCCTCTGAGTGTTGGTCCACCTGTCAGCTGCCGGTGGCCACCAGGGGCAACTCTGGGCTGGCGTACCCGTACCTAGGACAATCTGAGTGTGCCCTGAGAAAGAGATATGTGCAGCTCCTATCGGGATTTGTCGGCACATTCGGGCGGTGTTGCTGGTCTTGTTTTAACCTGTCGAAATGTCTTGTTGTACCGGGATACCGAGTCTGATCGGAACGTCTCGGGTGGAGGTCTATTCCTTTGTTGACCGTGAGAGCTTGTCATGGGCTAAGTTGGGACCCCCCTGCAGGGATTGAACTTTCGAAAGCCGTGCCCGCGGTTATGGGCAGATGGGAATTTGTTAATGTCCGGTTGTAGATAACTTAAACATAAACTTAATTAAATGAATCATCCGTGTGTGTTACCGTGATGGCCCCTTCCCGGCGGAGTCCGGGAAGTGGATACGGTGTTGGAGTAATGCTTGCGCAGGTTGTTCCTCTAGATTCTCGCTCGCGCTTTGCCTTCTCTTCTCGGTCTCTTTTGCGTATAAGTTAGCCACCATATATGCTAGTCGCTTGCTGCAGCTCCACATATATTTTCCTTACCCCTTTCTATAAGCTTAAATAGTCTTGATCGCGAGGGTGCGAGATTGCTGAGTCCCTGTGGCTCACAGATACTATTACTCCAAATGCAGGTCCAGGTGTTTCCGCTCCAGGTGACGAGTACGAGCTCAAGTGGGAGTTCGATGAGGACTCTCAGCGTTACTATGTGTCTTTTCCTAATGATCAATAGTGGTGCCCAGTTGGGGTTTGATCGGGACCGTGTCGCATGTTGGGTTTTCTTCTATTTTGGCGCCGTAGTCGGGCCATGAGTGTTTGGATGATGTATGTTATTTATGTACTTTGATGTGACGTGGCGAGTGTAAGCCAACTATGTATCTCCCCTTTTATTCTATATATTACATGGGATGTTGTGATGATTGCCTAACTTGCGATATTGCTTTCAATGCGGTTATGTCTCTAAGTCGTGCCTCGACACGTGGGAGCTATAGCCGCATCGAGGGCGTTACATGTGTGGAAGGGGGCACCGCACACGGCTAAGAAAACGATCACGAGGATCAACTTGTGTGTCTAGAGGTGCCCCCTGCCCCGTATATAAAGGAGAAAAGGGGGGGTGTGGCCGGCCCTAGGAGGAGGCGCGCCGGAGGAGTCCTACTCCTACCGGGAGTAGGACTCCCCACCTTTCCCTAGTTGGATTAGGACTTGGGGGAAGGAGGAGAAGGAAGAAAGGAAAGGGGGGGCGCCGCCCCCCTCCTTGTCCAATTCGGACTTGGGGGGGGGGAGGGGCGCGCGGCAGCCCCTAGGCCTCCTCTCCTCTTCCTCCACTAGGCCCATTAGGTTACCGGGGGGTTCCGGTAACCTCCCGGTACTCCGGTAAAATGCCGATTTTACCCGGAACACTTCCGATGTCCAAACATAGGCTTCCAATATATCAATCTTTATATCTCGGCCATTTCGAGACTCCTCGTCATGTCCGTGATCACATCCGGGGCTCCTAACAAACTTCGGTACATCAAAATATATAAATTCATAATGAAACTGTCATCGTAACGTTAAGCGTGCGGACCCTACCGGTTCGAGAACAATGTAGACATGACCGAGACATGTCTCCAGTCAATAACCAATAGCGGAACCTTGATGCTCATATTGGCTCCCACATATTCTATGATGATCTTTATCGGTCAGACCGCATAACAACATACTTTGTTCCCTTTGTCATCGGTATGTTACTTGCCCGAGATTCGATCGTCGGTATCTCAATACCTAGTTCAATCTCGTTACTGGCAAGTCTCTTTACTCGTTTCATAATACATCATCTCGCAACTAACTCATTAGTTGTAATGCTTGCAAGGCTTATGTGATGTGTATTACCGAGAGGGCCCAGAGATACCTCTCCGACAATCGGAGTGACAAATCCTAATCTCGAAATACCCCAACCCAACATGTACCTTTGGAGACACCTGTAGAGCTCCTTTATAATCACCCAGTTACGTTGTGACATTTGGTAGCACACAAAGTGTTCCTCCGGCAAACGGGAGTTGCATAATCTCATAGTCATAGGAACATGTATAAGTCATGAAGAAAGCAATAGCAACATACTAAACGATCGGGTGCTAAGCTAATGGAATGGGTCATGTCAATCACATCATTCTCCTAATGATGTGATCCCGTTAATCAAATGACAACACATGTCTATGGTTAGGAAACATAACCATCTTTGATTAACGAGCTAGTCAAGTAGAGGCACACTAGTGACGTTTAGTTTGTCTATGTATTCACACAAGTATTATGTTTCCGGATAATACAATTCTAGCATGAATAATAAACATTTATCATGATATAAGGAAATAAAATAGTAACTTTATTATTGCCTCTAGGGCATATTTCCTTCAAGATCGTGTCCCCTTATTACGGGATTCTCATCAATACGGGCGTGGGTAACCCAACCGCACCATCAATTGTGGCGCTTGGGGGATAAGCGAGTTTTACCAGGCAAGTGGGGACGCTTAGTTTCGTCCGCCCATATAAAGGGATAAGGATTCACCTTTCCATCCATGCCTTCTTCCTCCCTTACCCATCCGTTTTCGCACACTCGTGCTCTAGTGCCCAAGTCCGCACTTCCCACCTCGACCTTCTCCAATCATGTCCGGAGCGGGAGGCAAGTGGATGGTCTCCTCCGTCACGGAGGGAGACATCAAGAAACTGAGGAGAGCCAGATACCTGCCCGACGACATCGCGCACCGGCTCCCAGATGAGGGGCAGCTCATCCCCACCCCCAGGCCCCATGAGAGGGTGGTATTCCTCACCCATTTCCTCCGCGGACTGGGATTCCCTCTCCATCCCTTCGTCCGGGGGCTCATGTTTTATTACGGCCTAGATTTCCACGATCTGGCCCCGAACTTCATCCTCAACATCTCGGCGTTTATCGCCGTGTGCAAGGCCTTCCTCCGCATCAAGCCCCACTTCGGCTTATGGCTGAATACCTTCAATGTCAAGCTGAAGGTGGTGGGCGGCCGCCAGGTGGAGTGCGGAGGCGCCATGGTGGGCAAGATGCCCAACATAACATGGCTCGAGGGCTCCTTTGTGGAAACCATAAAGGGGTGGCAATCGGGGTGGTTCTATATCACCGAGCCGCGCGACCCCGCATGGGTAGCGGCCCCCGAGTTCCGATCTGGCATCCCCATGCGGCTCACCTCCTGAAAAGAGAAGGGCCTATCCTGGGGTAGTTCGAAAGAGCTGACCGGACTCCAAACATGTATTCAAAACATGGTGGACAAGAAGCTCAAGCTTGTCAACATAGTCCAGGTTATGCTCATCCGCCGGATACTCCCGTGCCAGCAACGGGAGTTCACCTTGTGGGAGTTCAATCCGGCGTAGCATCGAACTCTGAACAGGCTCTTCGACACGACTCATGAAGACCCCTGGAGGGTGTTGTTCAAAGGTGTCGAGGTCCCTCCCCCTATTACTTAGGATCGCGGATTCGGCGCGAAGCGCCAAGCCAGTGCGGTAAGCTGCTTTACCTTTCACAGGATACTTATTTTTTTATATAGATTGACTCTATGCGGGATCTAAACTCCCGTCCCTTTGACAGGACTGGCAGAAGATGGCCAGACAGATCGACTGTCCGGCTCCTTTGCCCGAAGGCCCCGCAGACGCTCTTCTAGCGAAGATGCTGACTCCGGGCCCTTATAAGGTGCCGGAGAAGACCATGAAGGCCAAGGGAACCCAAAAGAGTTCCCGACACTAGGCGTCATCGGACTCACCGTCCGATTACTCTGCGGCACTCTTCCCCCGAAGACGAGGAAGAAGAAGAAGATGCTCCCCCACCGACTGGGGGAGACAAGAAAAGGAAGGCCGCCCCAACTGGGGAGGCCGGAGGGTCCAAGAAGGGAAGGACTCCTTCCGGACAGTTCCACCGCCGCCGATGAAGGCGAAGGCGAGTGGTTTCCCAGGGTCAAGCCCCCGGGAAGATCGTAAGTATTCAGATACCAGAGTAACTCCTAGGATTCCTTTGTCGCACTGCTTTCTCTAACGCCGAACGCAATTATGCAGGCCGCCACGAGCCAGTATTGATGTATCATCGGACGGCTCCTTGGGCTTGTCGGACATGGATAGCGATCCAGTCCCGACCGCCGCCTCCCCTCATCCTGTCGACGACGCCGAGGTGTTGTCTCAAGAGGCACCGGATCGAGGGGAGACAGTCCTGGAGGCGCCTCAAGGCGACCTTCCGGACTCCGGGAGCCGCGGGGACGGGGCCTCCGAGAGCTCCAAGTTCGGCCCTCAGCCGAACACCATGGCGGACTCTCCAGCGGTTCCGGGCTCGGACAGGCGGCCTCCTTCTAAGAGGGGCAAGACGCCTGTGCCGGTGACCTCTGTCCATCCAGAGGAACCGGACAATCTGCTAGAAGCGCTTCGCAGCGCTTCCATCGACGAGGAGCACTGCACTATCATGAGTGCGGTGATCCAGAAGGTTCAGTCCGCCAAGAGCGGATTGACTGGAGTCTATGCCAGCCTTCTAACAGGCTTTGAGGTAAGTGTTTTAAAATATAGTGGAAATATTACCGCATAGACAGTAGCCCCTGATGCTTTGTTCGGTGTTCACAAAGAAAAGCCAAACAGAGGATCAAATAATTGTTGGGGAACGTTGCAGAAAACAAAAAATTTCCTACGGTTTCACCAAGATCCATCTAGGAGTTCATCTAGCAACGAGTGATTGGATTGCATCTACATACCTTTGTAGATAACGCGCGGAAGCGTTCAAAGAACGGGGATGAGGAAGGCGTACTCGACGTGATCCAAATCACCGGAGATCCTAGCGCCGAACGGATGGCACCTCCGCGTTCAACACACGTACGGTCAGCATAACGTCTCCTTCTTCTTGATCCAGTAAGGGGAAGGAGAGGTTGAGGAAGATGGCTCTAGCAGCAGCACGACGGCGTGGTGTTGATGGAGCTGCAGTACTCCGGCAGGGCTTCGCCAAGCACTATGGAGGAGGAAGATGTGTTGGAGAGGGAGAGGGAGGCACCAAAGATGTGGTATGAGAGGCCCTCCTTTCCCCACTATATATAGGGAGTCCAAGGGGGGGCGCCGGCCCTAGGAGATCCAATCTCCCAGGGGGGTGCAGCCAAGGGAGGAATCCCTCCTCCCCAAGGCACCTAGGAGGTGCCTTCCCCCTTCGGGACTCTTCCCCTCTTGAACCCTAGGCACATGGGCCTCTTGGGGCTGGTGCCCTTGGCCCATATAGGCCAAGGCGCACCCCCTACAGCCCATGTGCCCCCCCGGGGCAGGTGGCCCCACCCGGTGGACCCCCGGGACCCTTCCGGTGGTCCCGGTACAATACCGGTGACCCCGAAACTTGTCCCGATGCCCGAAATAGCACTTCCTATATATAATTCTTTACCTCCGGACCATTCCGGAACTCCTCGTGATGTCCGGGATCTCATCCGGGACTCCGAACAACATTCGGGTTACTGCATATACATATCCCTACAACCCTAGCGTCACCGAACCTTAAGTGTGTAGACCCTACGGGTTCGGGAGACATGTAGACATGACCGAGACGACTCTCCAGTCAATAACCAACAGCGGGATCTGGATACCCATGTTGGCTCCCACATGCTCCTCGATGATCTCATCGGATGAACCACGATGTTGAGGATTCAAGCAACCCCGTATACAATTCCCTTTGTCAATCGGTATGTTACTTGCCCGAGATTCGATCGTCGGTATCCCAATACCTCGTTCAATCTCGTTACCGGCAAGTCACTTTACTTGTACCGTAATGCATGATCCCGTGACCAGACACTTGGTCACTTTGAGCTCATTATGATGATGCATTACCGAGTGGGCCCAGTGATACCTCTCCGTCATACGGAGTGACAAATCCCAGTCTTGATCCATGTCAACCCAACAGACACTTTCGGAGATATCCGTAGTATACCTTTATAGTCACCCAGTTACGTTGTGATGTTTGGTACACCCAAAGCACTCCTATGGTATCCGGGAGTTACACGATCTCATGGTCTAAGGAAAAGATACTTGACATTGGAAAACTCTAGCAAATGAACTATACGACCTTGCGCTATGTTTAGGATTGGGTCTTGTCCATCACATCATTCTCCTAATGATGTGATCTCGTTATCAATGACATCCAATGTCCATAGTCAGGAAACCATGACTATCTGTTGATCAACGAGCTAGTCAACTAGAGGCTTACTAGGGACATGTTGGTGTCTATTATTCACACATGTATTACGATTTCCGGATAACACAATTATAGCATGAATAAAGACAATTATCATGAACAAGGAAATATAATAATAATGCTTTTATTATTGCCTCTAGGGCATATTTCCAACAATAATATCGCAGGAGTCTAATATAAGTGTGTCAACATGCATATGCAGGCTTCGCTGCTGGCGTCCATCGCACTAACTGCGGAGGTCGCCGTACTGAAGCAGGCCTCGAGGGGTCCAAGAAAGAGCTCGGCCTTGCCAAGAGGCGGCTCGAGGAGAACAAGGGTAAGTAATACCCCGTCTATAGATATGTATATATAAAGAAGGACGCGATTGCAAAATGACAGGATCATCGTATGTTTGTCAGGGGCCACGACCGAGGTGGCGACCCTGAAGCAAGCGCTAACCAAGGCCGAAGATATAGCGGCCAAGGAGCGCACCGAGCGAGAGAAGCACGAGGCTCGGGTGGGCGAGGTGCAGCAAGAGCTCCAGGCTCTCGTGACAAAGCACGAGGCGTTGGAGCTTGACTCGAAGACGCGAGAGTCTGAGCTTGCCGTGGCCCTTGAGAGCGCAAAGAGTGCCAAGGCCGAGGCCCAGAAGGCCCTCCAGGAGATCGACGCAATGAAGAAGATAGCGGCGGCTAAGGCTTTCTATATGCAAAGCAAGCATGTAAAAGTAAATTACTGATTACTTACCCGGATCCAGAGCTCTTCAGGAGCATTCGCAGATTTGCCCCGTAGTGTGTCCGATGCCGCACAATTTTACCAGGCCAAGGACGGAAGCTCGACGGAGAAGTTGTTCTGGTCTCAGTATGCTGAGGCCGAACATCCGGTGCTGATGAGCGACCATCTGAAGAAGATGGTCGAGCTACATAAGGCGGCCGATCAGGCCATGAAGGGCTTTATAGTCCGGCTGTGGCCTGGCGACGCCCTTCCGAACAGCTTCTTCGGCCTGGTGAGGCGGCTTGTGGATGCCTGCCCACGGCTGGAGGTCGTCAAGCGATCCGTCTGCATTGAAGGTGCACGCCAGGCTTTCGCCCGTGTGAAATTGCAGTGGGTCAAGCTAGACGCCATGAAGCTGATCAAGGAGGGGCCGCCGGAGGGCAAGGAGCACCGCCACCCCGAGATGCACTATGAGGGTGTTCTGCCGGGTGCCCGTCTTATCGCGGATGAGTGTTCAAAAGATGTAATATTTGAGTAAACTCGCTCGTTTTATCCTGTATTTATGAAAACATGTTTCATGTGCGCTATGCAACGCTTGTTTGAATTTAAAATATTACCTTCTGTTTGGCTGTTTATCCAATCTGAGAGATGGCTAATCCTCGGCTTCTGCCCCCATGCCACGAGTGCTGGGGTGTTCGGGATAAACCTGAGCACTTTTGTTCCCATATTTGGGTCCTTCGAGGGAGGTGCTCAGCACAACGAACAAGGCAACCGGACTAATAATGCTTTATCACTCTCACTTAGCCATAGAATTCTATAATTTTAAATTTCGGCGAAGCCCCTGGTATTCGGAAGGCCGAATTCGGGGCGCGATACACGCCTGTAAGCCGGACTGGGCCGGCCCCTCGCCCTAAGCGGCATAAGTCTTTAGGGACTCGAAAAACCTCGCCGAACAGCGACTAGTCTCTCGCCTTATCATGACAGTCAGTTTTAGCTTTCTCTACTGAGGTGCTCAGCCCGGCAGAACCGGAGCACAATCGTAGTAGTTCTCCTAGCGCTACCTTAGACGATAGAGCGGAACGTAAGGTACCAAAACATAGGAGCCGGGCAAACCCAACATTTGACCAAAGACATGATTCAGAGCTAATGCATATAATGCTATAAGTTCGGGGTGCCGCACTTGTGAAAGTGTTCGGACTTTTCACACCGCATTGTGGGGTACGTAAGCCCCTGGTCTATTGGCCGTACCAGAGTGTACGGTTGCAAGGCGTCATTAATGAACACATAGATATATATATAACAAGAATGTGATAATAGTCGTAATGTCATGCATTGCTTATTAAAAAATTGCGTTAAAGCAGAGTGATACAGATAGTGTGATAAGCAAAGAGTAGGACTATGTCCCTTCCAAGGGCAAGCTGAGGAATGATATTAAATTGAATATTTCACTCGTTAATGTAATCAACCTGGGAATTCCGTGGTATAACGTAGCTGTCTGCCTCCTTGGTTGCTGCATCATGTGTTCGGCCACAGTGCTGCCGGACAGTGTTTCCAGAGATTAAGGTCCTGAAAGAAAAAATAAAAATAACCGAACGGGAAGCCCCTAGTGCGGTTTAGGCCGCGTTTTGGGGCGTGCCGCGGTTGTGCCCCCTCCCCACCTGTGCCCATGGTATTTTTAATGCGTAATTATGTACGCGCGGCACGAGTTTTGCCGCTGGCCTGGGATTGGGGTGGCCTCTGTATTGCTACGCAAGCTCAGATCGCGCCAGGCGGTCTATTTGCTGATTGCCCCAAGCGCGCTTGAAGGTGTCCGGGCTTTGAAGCGCCGAACTGGTTGATTGCCTTGAGAGGTTGCTTTGCGCTTCTGCTGCGAGGGCCGTGGTGTGATCCTCTGTTCGGAGAGAGCGCTCTGTGTTTCCATTGACTGTAATAACTCCGCGAGGTCCTGGCATCTTGAGCTTGAGGTATGCATAGTGCGGTACCGCATTGAATCTAGCGAATGCGGTTCGCCCGAGCAGCGTGTGATAACCACTGCGGAACGGGACTATATCGAAGATTAACTCTTCGCTTCGGAAATTATCCGGGGATCCGAAGACCACTTCCAGTGTAACTGAGCCTGTGCAATGGGCCTCTACACCTGGAATGACGCCCTTAAAGGTCGTTTTTGTGGGTTTGATCCTTGAGGGGTCTATACCCATTTTGCGCACTGTGTCCTGATAAAGTAGGTTCAGACTGCTGCCGCCGTCCATAAGGACTCGAGTGAGGTGAAATTCGTCAATGATTGGGTCTAGGACCAGTGCGGCGAATCCGCCATGATGGATACTAGTGCGGTGGTCCCTGCGATCGAAGGTGATCGGACAGGAGGACCAAGGGTTGAACTTTGGGGCGACTGGCTCCAACGCATATACGTCCCTGAGCGCACGCTTCCGCTCCCTCTTGGGGATGTGGGTTGCGTATATCATGTTCACCGTCCGCACTTGCAGGGGAAACCTCTTCTGTCCTCCAGTGTGCGGCTGCCGGGGTTCCTCCTCGTCATCGCTATGCGGCCCCTTGTCCTTGTTTTCGGCAATTAACTTGCCGGCCTGCTTGAACACCCAACAATCCCTGTTGGTGTGATTGGCTGGCTTGTCTGGGGTGCCATGTATTTGACACGAGCGATCGAGTATATGGTCCAAGCTGGACGGACCCGGCGTACTTTGTTTGAATGGCTTTTTCCGCTGACCGGGTTTAGAGCCTTTGAATCTGGCATTGACTGTCATATCCTCAGTATTTTCGCTGTTAATGCGGCGCTTATGCTTGTTGCGACGTGACCTGCTATTGCCGTCCTTGGTATCTGAGGTACCATGGTTCTTTGATATGTTATTACTGCGAGCCGGCCAGCTGTCTTCTCCCGCACAAAAGCGGGTCATGAGCGTCGTGAGAGCTGCCATAGATTTCGGCTTTTCCTGACCAAGGTTCTCGGGCTAGCCACTCGTCCCGGATGTTGTGCTTGAAAGCCGCTAAGGCCTCCGCATCCGGACAGTCGATGATTTGATTTTTCTTTGTAAGGAACCGAGTCCAGAATTGCCTAGCCGACTCTTCTGGCTGCTGAATTATGTGGCTCAAATCATCGGCGTCTGGTGGTCGCACATAAGTGCCGTGAAAGTTGTCGAGGAATGCGGCTTCCAGATCTTCCCAACAGCTAATGGAGTCCGCTGGCAAGCTGTTAAGCCAATGTCGCGCTGGTCCTTTGAGCTTTAGTGGGAGGTATTTGTGTTGGGGAACGTAGTAATTTCAAAAAAATTCCTACGCACACGCGAGATCATGGTGATGCATAGCAACGAGAGGAGAGTGTGATCTACGTACCCACGCAGACCGACTGCGGAAGCGTTGACACAACGTAGAGGAAGTAGTCGTACGTCTTCCCGATCCGACCGATCCAAGCACCGTTACTCCGGCACCTCCGAGTTCTTAGCACACGTACAGCTCGATGACAATCCCCGGGCTCCGATCCAGCAAAGCGTCGGGGAGGAGTTCCGTCAGCACGACGGCGTGGTGACGATCTTGATGTTCTACCGTCGCAGGGCTTCACCTAAGCACCGCTACAATATGATCGAGGTGGAATATGGTGGCAGGGGGCACCGCACACGGCTAAGGAACGATCTCAAGGATCAACTTGTGTGTCTATGGGGTGCCCCCTGCCCCCGTATATAAAGGAGTGGAGGAGGGGAGGGCCGGCCCTCTCTATGGCGCGCCCTAGGGGAGTCCTACTCCCACCGGGAGTAGGATTCCCCCTTTCCTAGTCCAACTAGGAGTCCTTCCATGTAGTAGGAGTAGGAAACAAGGAAGGGGTGCAGCCCCTCCCCCTAGTCCAATTCGGACTAGGACTTGGGAGGGCGCGCGGCCTGCCCTAGGCAGCCCCTCTCTCTTTCCCGTATGGCCCAATAAGGCCCAATACTTCTCCCGGCGAATTCCCGTAACTCTCCGGTACTCCGAAAAATACCCGAATCACTCGGAACCTTTCCGAAGTCCGAATATAGTCGTCCAATATATCGATCTTTACGTCTCGACCATTTCGAGACTCCTCGTCATGTCCCCGATCTCATCCGGGACTCCGAACTCCTTCGGTACATCAAAACTCATAAACTCATAATATAACTGTCATCGAAACCTTAAGCGTGCGGACCCTACGGTTCGAGAACAATGTAGACATGACCGAGACACGTCTCCGGTCAATAACCAATAGCGGGACCTGGATGCCCATATTGGCTCCTACATATTCTACGAAGATCTTTATCGGTCAGACCGCATAACAACATACGTTGTTCCCTTTGTCATCGGTATGTTACTTGCCCGAGATTCGATCGTCGGTATCCAATACCTAGTTCAATCTCGTTACTGGCAAGTCTCTTTACTCGTTCCGTAATACATCATCCCGCAACTAACTCATTAGTTGCAATGCTTAAGTGATGTGCATTACCGAGAGGGCCCAGAGATACCTCTCCGACAATCGGAGTGACAAATCCTAATCTCGAAATACGCCAACCCAACATGTACCTTTGGAGACACCTGTAGAGCACCTTTATAATCACCCAGTTACGTTGTGACATTTGGTAGCACATAAAGTGTTCCTCCGGCAAACGGGAGTTGCATAATCTCATAGTCATAGGAACATGTATAAGTCATGAAGAAAGCAATAGCAACATACTAAACGATCGGGTGCTAAGCTAATGGAATGGGTCATGTCAATCAGATCATTCACCTAATGATGTGATCCCGTTAATCAAATAACAACTCTTTGTCCATGGTTAGGAAACATAACCATCTTTGATTAACGAGCTAGTCAAGTAGAGGCATACTAGTGACACTCTGTTTGTCTATGTATTCACACATGTACTATGTTTCCGGTTAATACAATTCTAGCATGAATAATAAACATTTATCATGAAATAAGGAAATAAATAATAACTTTATTATTGCCTCTAGGGCACATTTCCTTCAATTTGATGGCGTGTAAGTCATCACCGCGGGCCATGTGGATGTGGAGGAGGAAGTCCTCAATTCATACTGCGGGATCTGTTGTGCCGTCGTATGGTTCAATGTTTACAGGTTTGAAACCTTCTGGGAATTGATGTTCCATTACTTCGTCTGTGAAGCATAAGGGGTGTGCGGCGCCTCTGTATTGGGCTATATCTCGACGCAGCTCGAATGGGTCTTGCCCGCTGTGTTCGGCCCGGCCGGATTTGCTTTTACTGTATCCGGCGTGACGTTTGTCGTCTCGTAGAGTGGTGCGCCCTCGTGATCCGTAGATCGATCTTGAATGCTTTCCTTGTCCTCCAATATGTCTCGCAGGTCTGGCGTATCTCCCCATGCCTTTTTATTTGAATGGCGTTGGGGTGGAGGCTGAGCTTTTGGCTGGAATGCCTATCTATCGCGGCCACGAGGTGGCCGATCAGCCGTATCATACGCTTCTTTCTCCAGTCGGGGTAGTAACCTGCGCCTTGGGTAACTCTTGGAGGGGCGCTCGAGTTTATATTCCTCGGTCGCGAGCACTTCGGTCCATTTGTCAGCTAGCAGATCTTGATCAGCTTGAAGCTGCTGCTGCTTTTTCTTCAGGCTATTTGTCGTGGCCATAAGCCGACGCTTGAAGCACTCTTGTTCAACGGGATCCTCTGGGACGGCGAATTCATCGTCGTCGAGGCTTGCCTCGTCGGAGGGGGGATGTAATTGTCATCCTCCTCCTCTCCATCTGCCGCTCTCTCAGGAGAGCTGGCTCCTTCACCCTCCTGCTCTAAATCTTACTGGAGGGGATTGTTGTTGTCTTCGGCACTATCCGGAGTATTATCTCTTGTGCCGGTATCACCACTTTTGCTTTGGCGGGACTTAGAGCGGCGCCGCTGACGTCGGCGCTTGGGTTGCTTCTTGGAGGGGTCATCCTCCGCTATCTCGTCGCCATTGCCTTCATTGGGTGTATCCACCATGTATATGTCATATGACGAGGTGGCTTTCCAATGCCCTATAGGTGCTGGTTCATGTTCGTCTCCTACATCGTCGTCCATACCGTCGATGTCTTTGGAGTTGAAGTCGAGCATGTCGGTTAAATCATCGATAGTGGCTACGAAGTGGGTGTTGGGTGGGCATCGAATTTCTTCGTCGTCCGCATCCCAATCCTGTTGGCCATGATCCGGCCAGGGCTCTCCTGATAAAGAGAGAGACTTTAGTGAATTCAGAATGTCGCCGAAGGGTGAGTGCTGAAAGATATCCACGGCGGTGAATTCCATGATCGGCGCCCAATCGGATTCGATTGGCAGGGGCGCGGATGGTTCGGGGTCCGGAAAAGAGTCCGGCACCTTGGAGTCGCGGGCTGCGCAGAGGATTATGCTGGTGTTTGGCTCGATCGCCGTTGAGACTGCAGCCCCTGAGGCGGTGTCTAACCACCCGTCCTCGATTGGCACAGTTGGCTCCGAGCTAAGGGTCGGAGCTGATGCGGGCGCGGCCTCTAGGGTACTGTTCGGCGGCAGAGCTAGGTCATACCCATCGCGACAGTGCGGCGCGCCCGGCTGTGGCTCGAATCCGTCGAAGATCAAGTCTCCGTGGATGTCGGCCGTATAGTTCAAACTTCCAAATCTGACCTGATGGCCAGGGGCGTAGCTTTCAATCTGCTCCAGATGGCCAAGCGAGTTAGCCTGCAGTGCAAAGCCGCCGAATACGAAGATCTGTCCGGGGAGAAAAGTCTCACCCTGGACCGCATCGCTATCGATGATAGTAGGAGCCATCAAGCCTAACGGCGACGACACAGAGGAACTCTCAATGAAAGCACCAATGTCGGTGTCAAAACCGGTGGATCTCGGGTAGGGGGCCCCGAACTGTGCGTCTAGGCCGGATGGTAACAGGAGGCAGGGGGACACGATGTTTTACCCAGGTTCGGGCCCTCTTGATGGAGGTAAAACCCTACGTCCTGCTTGATTAATATTGATGATATGGGTAGTACAAGAGTAGATCTACCACGAGATCAGAGGGCTAAACCCTAGAAGCTAGCCTATGGTATGATTGTATGTTATGATTGTTGTCCTACGGACTAAAACCCCCCGGTTTATATAGACACCGGAGAGGGTTAGGGTTACACAAGGTCGGTTACAAAGGAGGAGATATCCATATCCGTACTGCCTAGCTAGCTTGCCTTCCACGCCAAGTAGAGTCCCATCCGGACACGAGACCAAGTCTTCAATCTTGTATCTTCATAGTCTAACAGTCCGGCCAACGGAGATAGTCCGGCTGTCCGGAGACCCCCTAATCTAGGACTCCCTCAGTCGTCCTTCTTCTTGACCAAGATAATAGGAGAAGCGAAAGGGCTTGAGCTTTTTTGAATGATACCGGCGCGGAGCAGTTCTGCCACTTGTTTCTCTATTTCAGTCTTGTGTTCTGGCTTATGTCTGTACGGACGAATGTTCACCGGCTGTGCTCCTAGGATGAGGGGTATCCGATGATCACAGGAACGCCGCGGTGGTAATTCAGTTGATTCCCCAAACACATCCTCAAATTGGAGTAATACGTGTCGGATACAGTCAGGAATGGCTTGCAGGAGTTCTTCTTCAGAAGTGACCGAGTGCAAGAAAATGACATGTGTGACTGCTTCATTGTTGATCAGACTCTGAAGGTGCAGGCTGTTGATCGTGTGACAAACTGTGGACTGGGCGTCGTGCCCTTGCAGACAAATTGTTGCATTGGCAGCATGGATTTCAATGCGCTTCGCTCGCCAATCCACAAACATGGGGCTGTTTTCCTCTAACCAATCCAAGCCCAAAATGGCATCATAAGTACCCAATGGTAGAACCTTCATGTTGGTGATGAATTCATGGTCTTGAGAGTACCAGGTGCACTGGGGAACTGCAGAAGAACAGATGAGTTCTCCGCCGTCGGCGACGCGCACCGTGCACGCGCGTGCCAGAGATGTCACTCCGTCCAACGACTTGGCTAGCTTCTGATCCACAAAAGATGTGGTACTTCCTGAATCGACCAGTACCAATACCTCATGCCCTTGTATCCAAGCTCGGAGTTGGAAAGCTTTAGCTGAAACCCCGCCCGACAGTGCTGTTCGTGAGATAGCCATGACAGTTTCAGATGCCCCTGGTTCAGGTGTCGTTGAAGCGTCGATGCCTGCGTCAATAGCGAAGAGCTCGAGCAGTTCTTCAACAATATGCAGCTGCACTGACGTGGGGCACACATGATCGTGGCCCCAACGTTCCCCGCACTTGAAACAGAGCCCGCGTGCTCGGCGGTAGTCGCGGAGCGCCTTGAGTTTGTTGCTATCAGCCCGTGCACCTTTGACGCCGCGACGATCATTAGCTGTCGTCGGCGCATTTGCTGAAGTTGGTCTTGGAGTAGGTGGAGGCGGCAAGGGTAGTGGAACATTTGGGCGCAGAACAGCATCAGGCACCCGTGCAACAGGAGTTGGTGGATGAACACGGTGCACTGGCTCCATCACCTCCTCCTGAAGTAATGCCAGGGAACACGTCGTGTCCAAATCGGGTGGTCGCTGCACCAGCACCACGGCGCGGATGTCATTCCGGAGTCCCTCGACAAAACAAGTCAGATAGAAGTAAGGATGCAATGATTCAGAATAGGAAGTTAAATGATTGACCGAAACTTCAAAATGTTCAATGTAATCAGTAACTGTGGTCGTCTGATGGATGGTATAGAACTGTCTAATGAGCAATTGGTGGCGATCACGCCCAATCAAAGGTAGATAACTTGGAGTGTATGGACTGTAACCACACCGCCGCTGAGCCTGGGAAATTCAGGGCGGCCATAGGAACCTAGAAGGAGTTGTGGATCCCAAACATTGCAAAATATTGCTCACACATGGTTTTTCAGATACAAGGATTTTCGCCCAAGAACGACGGAAACGAAATGGATGGGTGGGCTTGCCCCAGACCCACGAGCATCTGACTCGCGTGTGCAAAAGGTGAGAGAGGTGGAACTGGGGATTGGGGCAGGAACTGACCGGTGCTTGGGAGAGACACCGACGGGGTCACCGGTGCCTCCCGGTGAAGAAAAACGTCGCCGTGGTCCGTAGACCCGTGGGGTAGCGTCGCCGCGCGATCCACAACCGCAGGGAGGCCGCTGTCCGCTGCAACGGGCGGCTCGCGCGTCGAGGGCCCCAACGCTGCCGCACCAGACGCCCCTGGCGCCGGCGCGCGCCCTTGACGGAGATCCATCACCGCGTCGCTGAGCTCGGAGACGCGGCGCTCGAGGTCCGGACGCCAGGTGATCAGGTCGTCGAGCTTGGTCATGTTCGCGTGCACCGCCGCGGTGTTGTTGCGGAGGTCAACCCGAATCTCGTCCATGGACTTGGTGAGTCGGTCCATGTACTCCTTCATCGACGGATCCATCTCCTCGATCTGCGATCTAGCTTGTCGAAGGCGTCGGGTTTTCACGAAATTGGCCAGATCGGAAGTGATGGAAGGGAGGTGGTTGGGCTCTGATACCAGATGTTATGATTACATTGATCCTCTCTTGGTTTAGCTCTCTGAAGTAGTAGCTTAGGTACAGGAGATTACAAGAATTGGTAGGAGTTCTTCGATGCAAGATGAACACAAGAACAAGTGGAAGGGAAAGTAGGTAGCCGACTCGCCTTGCTTAAGTAGCGTGGCCCTTCGAGTGTAGCTGGTTGGCCCAGTCCGGCCCAGTGAAGCGGGGGTTTGTCCATGGTACACGCTTGACCCGTGTACCGCGCGTGTCGTTGGCGCTGTGGTGGGTGCCTTTCCTGGCAGGGGCGCTAACAATTCAGATGCCAAGAAGTCATTAGGTGTATACCAATCAAACATATCACCAGCTCTTGTGCGATTACAAAGAAAACAAAATCCCAGCTATTTCACAGCAACCATCTGAAATTCAAGAATTGCCCTGGATCAGAGTTCAGGACTTAGGTTATATTTTAGACTGAAGAATGCGCCTATCCGAGCATGCATCATAAGTTGCAGTGCAGTACATACATATCCGAGCATGTCATAGTTTGCAACGAATTCCAGCCCGCAAGCTACTCTAGCTGATGCATCTAACGTCGATTTACAACGATGGCGAACAATCATGACCACTTGCACGGTGCACGGCCACTGGACACAAGCAAAACCAGTGGTGAATCATCGGTAGCCCATGCCATTACTGCACACAGGGAAGACGCAACGATGCGTCGTCAGGAGTAACATCGTCCAGCCGAAAATACTGCCTCGACTCTGGCCAGGAACCCATGCCTCGCCTTGGCAACACACGGTTAGTTAGCCCGCTTGAATGAATCATTGCTGGTTTTGCTGCCTCTGCTGGGGGAAGTTCGGGTTCGGCATCTGATTCTGCAGCTGGTTTTGCATCTGATTTTGCATCTGGTTCTGCATTTGGTTCTGCTGCTGGTTCTGAAGGCCCACCATGCCCTGCTGCTGCAAGCTCTGACCGCCTCCTTGCATGTTCCCGTATAGCCCTTGCTGCTGCTGCTGCTGTTGTTGTTGTTGCTGCTGCTGCTGCTGCTGCTGCTGCATTTGCATTCCCATCATGCTCGTGGTATTTGCGCCTCCCATGCCGTACACTGCAGTAAGCGATAAAGGAGAATTACTTGCTCAGAAAGTATATTTAAAATTAAACTGCGCTAGGGAGGGTCAAGGAGGATTTCATCGAAACTAAAATGACACAGAAACGATACAGAGCGCACAGTTATGAATCATACGTGACTAGAAGCTTTTCGCCTGCACCACTATCTAAAACAACTACAGAGCTAGATACCTGCACAGAAGAAACCCAAATATATCTGCAATAGCAGTGCATCAAAAACCAGCGCATCTAACTTTTCCTCGGGACAACCGTTTTTGTAAATACATGCTGAATTATGCTCCAAATTTAACTGAAGAATAGTTAATTAATGTATGTTTTCTTCTGAACTGTGACTATATCACACCAGCTAAGTAGTCCAAGCAGGATGACACAAGTACACTATATAGCTGTACAGAAAATTACGCATTTCCTTAATTTATTAATAATGACGAAAGCCTAAAAGAGGATGAATGGTACATACTTTGGTCGGTCATCATTTGATGACTCCTCTGAGGATGCCCACCAGTCAAACCAAACTGCTGAACAATCATAAGAAAACAACATTAGAATTTATAAATGCAAGAAAGGATATGCAAAGAATAAGTCACAGCAGAAAAAAAATGGAGAATTATAAATGCAGTGCACTACTGTGTTTCAACAAAAACATCTGCAACCAATGTGACTTGATGATAACAAACAAGAAAGGCATTTACCTGCATTTGCGGCATCATTGACTGTGACTGCATTGTTTGCATAGTCCCAGGTATGTTTGCCATCTAAAATGCACACAAAAAAGGCAGTTCAATCAGGACAGGAATATGTTCAGAATATCCAGAAGAAAACCTGACAACTGAACAAACTCGAATCTTTCTTCATGAGCTCATGAATGTTCGTGAGTACGTCCATAGAGAGTATAATTATCCTCTCGAACAACAACCTTATAATTTTTACATGACTTAATAAAAAGAAAGGTGTTATCTAACCATTTGTGAGTTTGAAGATGCCTGTGCAGCAGTATACATTGCACTGTTTGCAGCTCCAGTGAACTGGCCCAAATGGCTTCTCAACTGATTTCCTTGGTTCAATTGGCTCTGAGACATGCCTGGCTGCATGCGTGCAGCCTGCATCTGCCTATTCTGAAACTGTGACAAGGCTTGTGCTTGGCTGTACTGCATCTGCTGTTGGCCAGCAACCTACAAAAGGTTTTCAACAGCAAGTTATGAGCTTTGTGAAACTAAAAACAATTATATTTCCATGTCTAGAAAATATAGAAGTGGTCAATGGTAAAAATGCCTGTACTTTTTGCTGAGCTTGTCCCTGTAGATCTTGTAACTGAGGAACCGAGCTCTACAAGAAAATTGTAGATTTAGTACAACAACAACAACAACAACAACAACAACAACAACAACAAAGCCTTTAGTCCCAAACAAGTTGGGGTAGGCTAAAATTATAGATTTAGTGAGCACCGAAAATTGTAGATTTAGTGAGCACCAAAAAGTACCATGTTGGGATAAATAGTGTAGAATTTTTGCAAGACAGCAGTACAAAATCATAAGAAATACGCTCAGGAAACCGATAACATTGTTGTTGCCAATGCCACAAGCGCAACAAAACCTCTTTAAAACTGAAAAGGAAAGTTACCTTACCTGTGCTAGCATCCCAGCAGCTGATGGCCTCAGCTGCTGCTGCTGTTGCTGAGATGCTTGCATCAGCTTTTGCCTCTGCTGCTGTGGTGTCAGATGTTGCTGTGGTGAAGGGGTATTCATCATATTGGTGCCTGACCTAGGGGAGTTAGCATATGGCATTGGAGGAGTAGACACATTTTCAAAATTAGGGGTTCCGGCAGTTCCAGGCGATGGAGCAGATCTGCCAAGTAATTGTCCTCCAGATGCCTGCATGAAGCGTTAACACATCCGATGACTAAGATAAAAGGATCAAACGTTTCATTGAATTCAGGCTAGTGATTGCTATCATCAATCCTCAAATAAAAACAACAGAAGGTACTCAAACCAACACTTAATACAGTTCACAATAACAGGGACTGACATCATATGACCAACCAGTAAACAGGAAAACAACACCTCGCGGGGAACATTAATGGCATGCAACAAAAAAGGAATATGAGCAATAAGATGGATTCCAATTTCAATATGTACACGACTTCTATGAGTGCTAATACTGATGCTACACAAACCTGCATTGGATTTCCCTGGGCGCTGACATTATTAGGTGAAAATGCTGGTGTATTTTTGGGATAGGCGCCTGCAAATATAAATAGCTGTTAGATGCTGATACTGGAGCGTTTTCTGACACATGCTTTAAACGCAAAAGGTTATGATGCACTTGATGTCAGCTAAACATGGCATAAAAAATCCTAATAGAGCATGACAAAATGTGGAAATATCACACGATCTAATCTTACCAGAATTATCACCAAAATTATGAGCCCCGTCTCCAGTAGCAAGTACTTCCATTAGATGGCTAGGAAGAGATGAATGCATCTGCCTTTGGTCTCCCGATACCCGTAATCCTGAGAATCAGGCTATTTCAGCATTGAGGGTCCATAACACAAATAGGAGACGTACATGAGTTATTTAATTTAGAAGTCCAAAAAGCATCAATGTGTTTTCACCTTCACCATAATTTACTGCCGCTCTAAGTAGACTTTCCTGCTCCTGTATCTTTGCAGCTTGTGCCTTGTCCAACATAGGACCAAGATTTGCCCCTTGACGGGCTCCTAGACCATGAGTCTTACGGCACTCAGCGATTACTCTCTCAGCAGTTTCACACGCATTCGCAATCATGTCTATCCGAGCCTGAAAAGGCAGCAAATCCAATTTTATTTATCAGACAACCAACAGATCAATCAATAACAGTGTGATACAGGTTTGCATTTTCCACATCAAGCACCTTTAACTTTTCCATTTGAGAAGGCACGGGCAGATTCGTTATTCCAGACAACAACTGTTCCCTCTTTGTAGTTTCCTCAACTTCCATCTCCGGTAAGAGCTTTGACGACAGCATTACAGGCAGTACTGCAATACACACGCAGGTCAAGCAGGAAACATGATGTGATACTAGTAGCAAACGAAGAATAATCGTATGCATTGACAAAAGCAACATGGGACCATTAAATTGCAGCACATCACAACAATCTAGAGAAATCCTGAAACAGCATTTTGGTAGTTGATTTTCTACTGATCCCCTGTCACACTTATCTATCCCTGAAAAGAAATTAGAACAACAACACCTGCCTATGAAACTGGACAGGGTTCTTCGTATCAGATGTGTCATTTTCACACCTAATTGAAATTGAAATCTCTGAACCCATTCAACCGAAACATCATGCGTGCTCATAGGCCATCATGGTCCCAGAACAATTTTACTAGCCAGAGAAAGGAAAAGATATCGCATGGCACATATATATAACTGAAAAAAAATATTTAAAAAATTCAGAGGAGCTCACTCACTTGCAGCGTTCTCGGCGTTGACGTTCCTGGGGTACACGACGAACCCCTTGTTCACCTTCTTGATGTCCTCCACGATGTTGAAGAGCTCCATGCTCACCATGGAAAACTGCCCGAGCACGTCCTGCCTGCCAGCCGCCATACCATACCAGTCAGCAACCAATCGAATCGCGCAGCAGTAGCATAACTATCGCACACGGGCCGGAGGATCCACCGAAACCCTAGGTCGGGGATTCACTCTAGGCGGCGGCGGCGGCGGCGAGCAATGGAGGGAGGGGAGGGGATGGGTGAGCCCGAACCACTTGGGGGAGCCGCTGGGGTTGACGCGGGCGATGGCGTCGAAGTCCTCGAGGATGCGGGAGATGGCCTTGTAGAGCCCCACCGCGCGCGCCCGCATGCCCTCCAGGTTCAGCTGGCTCTGCACCTCCCCGTTGAGCCGCTCCGCCCGGGGAGGCGCGGGCTGCTGCTGCTGCTGCCCTCCCGCCGCGGCGCCCGGAGCCGCCGCCGCGTCCATCGCCGGAGCTGGGGCTGGCGGTGGGGCGGAGGAGGAGGGGTGAGGGGAGGTTGAATCGGAGGGTGTTCGGATCGCCGGCGTCTGGCAAAGGGTCCGGTCCACTCGAACACTCAGCGGTCAGCCCCTCCTCCCTCTCCACAATGTCTAAAAAAATGTTTTTCTTCAAGATATAAGATAAGGAGCTTTTGAACTGAGATGAGATGAACTGAAATTCCAAAATACTCCCTCAGTCTCAAAATAAAGGTCTCAAATTTTGCATAACATTGTACTGAAATTAGTATAATATAAATATAAACGGTTGATGACATCAATTATAAAATAATATGAATTTTTTAACTCAACCACAAAATATACTTTTTTTAAACCTCTTCATGTACATGCCCGGCTAACTACATGCGCCCTCAGAGCATCCACCCATGAAGGATTTTATGTCGTCAGGTCATCACAAGGACCAATCTCCGTCATTTGGTTTGGACTAGCGGGTGAAAATTTTGTTCCTGTAGCATCCTTGTTCGGTTGGTACTCGTCCCTCTCACATTGAATCCAAAGACATATGTTCTTCACACTAGGGGTAAACGTGCCCTTCTTTCTTACTTTATCGTAAATCATTCTCCTCCACTTCTCTAGAGGTTTCACGCCACCGCCAACATCGTCATTTCACTTATTCGCCGGACGAGGCCAGGGCACAAACTCATGCCCTATCCTTCGACACACCTTCTTCTCAAGCTAAGTGAATTTCACACACGTCCTCTTTGTCTTCCTTCTTACGCACCGACATCTTCTCCTCACGCACCCCAAAATCATTAATGATGGGAGAAACCAATATATCACCTCTCACCTTCATCGCCAACAAGATCCCTTCAGGCACTACGCCTCGATCTACTTTCCTCTATGACAAACTTCAGATCATAAGATCGACAAACCATTATTCATTGGCAGTACCCTCTCTTGCACCTTCTTAAACTAACTAAACCTAGCACCCTTCCTTTTCATCTTCTTTCAGACATCTCACTCTGCCACCTTTCGGGGGCCCAGCCCACACAGTTATTTACCTCTCTTCTTTACTCTTACCAAGTGAGTTCTTCTCACATGGTTGACGGGTGTGCCTCGGCCATCAAGTTGGGATGTCACACCAAATCACTAATAAGGCAGGGAAAAACTTAATGTGAACCCTTGTCATCTTCACATCCCCTCTCCCTTCCCGCTACTAACTAATCACCCTAAGGTAGTTCGCTCCATATGCATTACTGTGGAACAGTCATAAGAACATCTCCAGTGGATCGCTCCATACGCATTATTGTTGAACGGTCATAAGAACATCTCCAGTGGATCCCTTTTCCTAAACAATTATGGTATAAGATGATTTGGGTTAAAGAAACTTTGTTCCAAGAGATCCCCTTTCCCCAAAAACTTTTCGGTGATCACTAAAAACACCCCAACTCACCCCTTCATAGAGGGAGAGACGCAACTTCCCCTATACTCCCATCCATGTTGGCCCGAGCCAAGAGGCTGGTTTTTCACCGCCTCGTGTCCCCCATATGCAACCTTCCGCTTCGACTGACATGCATCCTCATTGCTAACGAGCACCACACCACCATCGGGCCCGCACGGTCGCGCCACCACCAGGTTTAGCCACTACTCCATCTCCCCTCGACACCGGTGTAGGTCGGAGTACACCTTCGAAACAACTAGAGAGCACAATGCCAACAAGTTGCTCGACGAAATTCCTCGCCTAATATTTATGCAATGAAGAATTTCAGAGTTCATCGACAATGTAATAGTTCATACATACTTTTTGCAGATGAGTTCGCTTTCTGAGTTGTTTTTCGACAACTCGTCATAGGGGCAATGACAATGATTTTGAAATGGAAACGACATTGTATGTGTTATATGATGTCAAATAAGAGGTTGAAGCATCATGGCTCAGTGTCCGGTCGTGTGGTAGTTCATCGGAATAAGCAAGTCGGGCATGATAAGCTTATGTAGGGTTATTTTGGAGAGAATCAAATGTTTCGCCATAAAATTGTCCATGAAGTTCATTGTCTCTACTTCATGCAAAAATGGGATGCAGCTGGTCAACTTGGTCATAATGCTTTGAAGAAGGTTGTGTCATCGGTGTGCATGCTTGCAATGGTTGTCGAGCTGATTCTATTGCTGGCTGGATTGGAATTGTAGAGATCACAGTCAATTAAAAGTTTGAATAAATTCGTGAAGTGTTGTCATTGATATCTTTGGAGGGAGATATCTCCAGCACCAAATGAAGCTGGCACCGCAAGGCTTCTGCAAATGGGTGCATCAAATGGCTTTCCCGGTATGCGTTGAAACATCGACTTGCATTGGAGGTGGAAGAATAGCCGTGCAGCAAGGGCGGTTGCCATGTAACCTGCAAAACACATGGCAACTGGCAGCTTTGAGTGTGGGAGAGGAGACGGGCGTGTGGGCGAACTGATAAATGCCCACACACCAGCCCCTGTGTGGGCGAACTGCTAAACGCCCACACACCAGTCCCTCCGTGTGGTGAAAACGAACGTGTAGGCGACCGGATTAATGCCCACACACCAACCCAGTCCTACGTGGTACCACAAACATGCCAAGATTCGTGCAACCATAAACGGACGTGGATCCACGCGTGTGAACAAGATGCAAACGCCCATACGTGTAGGCATTAGTGTTTCCGTTTCATAAATGATGAATGTTGTGTGTTTGAGACAAAACTATACGAGTTATTTTGATGGTAAATGGATATGTCTATGTCTACACAAGTGTTGAAGATGCTCTAAGGTAATTTTCCACGCTTACCCTTTGGGAGACATATTTTTTGATCTCATAGAAATTAACAATTCACTATACAAGAAAGCACACCCACATCTATTATTAAATACTTTTTTCGTTCCAAAATAAGTGACTGTACTCGCTTATTTTGGGACAGAGGGAATATTTAAGAAAATGTTGACAATTGCAGTTTGATCAGGTGTAATCTGGTTTCACTGTTTGCAGAGTTGGCCCACTTGATAATCGTCCTAGCCAATATGGTCGGTTGAGCCAATTACTACTACGTTGTACAGATGCTGCATGTATTGATTGATTTACATCCGCAGCTCTTCGAAGAAGTCTTCGTCGTCGTCGTCGTCCAGCGGTGGTGGGGGAGGGGCGGCGGCAGCGCGGCGGGCGGCGACGGCGGGGTCGACCTCGACCTCGGCCAGGCCGTCCCGGAACGCCCTCGCCATGTTCTCGAAGTGGTTCCTCGCCACGGTCGTCAGGCTCGACAGCCTGGGCCTGAACTCCAGGTACTTGTCGGCGACCGCGCCGTGCTCGCCGGCCGCTTCGGCGACGAGCTTCGCCCTGTCCTTCTCGGCGCACTCGTGCAAGCGCTCCAGCGACTTGTCGGCCTGGCTCTGCAGGTCCTCGAACAGGTCGCGCTTGGCCGGGTCGTCCAGGTAGTAGCCGAAGGCGTACGTCCACCGGAGCATCCGCCGGCACTCGGCCACCTGCCGGTACGCCTCCTCCAGGAAGTCGAGCTCCGTCTCCACCACCCCGAACGCGGCGGCCACGGCCTCCCTCTGCGCGCCGTCCTTGCCGAGCGCCGCCGTGTCCTCGAGCGCCTTTTGACGGGACCGCTCGTGCGCGCCCCAGCGCTCGTAGTAGTGCAGGTACCGGTCGACCGACGCCTTGGCCTGCGCCCGCCGGAGCTCCTCCTCCGTGTACTTGCCCTCCGCCCTGGCGGTGTTGTAGGTGTTGCAGTTGTAGTTGCCGCCGTCGTGCTTGTCCCAGGGGCCCAGGCAGAGCCAGCAGAACTGGTGCTTGCACGGCGGCGAGCACGTCATGTGCATGCACCCCTGGTTCTTCTGGATGGGGCGGCGGCACTCCGGGCAGTGCTTCGTGTTGGCCAGCACCCACTGCGCCGTCTCCGAGTCGGAGCGGTTCTTCTCCAGCCACTCCCGCACCGTGTCGCACGCCACCGGGCGGTGCGCCTCCTCGCCGCAGGCGAGGCAGAAGCCGTGCCCACACGCGCACCACGCGTCCAGCTGCACCGTGCACTTCTCGCCGTCGAACTCCACGGTCCGGTCGCACCCGGGCGCCGGGCACCACCGGATCCTCTTGCTCTCCTCCACGTACGAACGGACCAGGAACTCGCCGTACCGTTTCGCGTCGTCGGCGTCGGCCACGTCGTCGACTAGGTCGCGCACCACGGCGGCGGAGCAGCCCATGTCCGGGCACCGTATCGACAGGCAGCGCGCGCCGTCCCCGACGGCGGCGCGCACGTAGCCGCTCCAGCACCCGCGGCAGTAGAAGTGGGCGCACCCGGCGGACCGCATCTCGCCGGGGGCGTGCGCGTCGAAGCAGATGTAGCAGGTGAGGGGCGCGTCGTTGACGGCCACGGAGACGGCGTCGCCGTCCGGGGGCAGGCCGACGGCGTCGCGGACCTTGTGCTCGTCCGAGAACCACCGCTCCCACACGCCCTGGGCGCTCCACTTGAAGTGGCGGAGCACGGCGGCCGCGAGCCCCGGCGGGAGCGCGATCAGGTCGGCCACCCGCGCCGTGTGCTCCTCCTGCCGCGCGCGCACCTCGTCCATGGTCAGCACGGCGTACTGCGTCGCCGTGAACCTCATCTCGTCCAGGACTTCGCCTTTCTCATCCACCTCCTCCAGCCCCTCCTCCTCGTCCCCCTCGTATTCATCGTACATGCCGTCGTCGTCGCCGTCGCTGTCGCCATACAAGCAATCATCGTCGGCGTCGTCGCCGGCGCCGGCGTCATTGTCGCTTTCGTTGGAGGCGGTCCGGAAGCTCAGACGATCGTCGTCGTCGCCGCCCTCCTCGGGGCTGCTGTAGAACTCCTCCTCGTTGTCGCTCGTCAGCGCCATGGCTGCCCTAGTAGCTAGCTAGCTAACCTGGCGATCGACCGATCGATCTTGCACGTCGTAGCTAGGTAGGTACTGGTGGTGGTATGAGGGTTTGGCCCGAGCGCCAAGCTCTTATAGATGCTGCATGGCGGCCATGGGTGCCGAGTCGGGCTAGGGTTTTGCACTGCCAATCAATCTGTGTTATCAAGCAAGAGCAGATCATAGTCGGATACTTGTAGCTAGTAGCAAACGTGCGCTTCGCGTCTCCAGGGGAAAAAGACACGTGTCCGTTTGTTACTGCCTGAAACATTTTTTTGGCTTGTTTAATGAATGGATTTATTTATTTATGCCCGTGCGTCGTTTTGTTGCGAAAATCACACCGTTCTTATTTATTCTTCATTCATCCTGTGTCCAGTTGCGTTGCACTGCACCCGACGAACGTGTTCACCTTTTTACGAGAATTCCTTTTGAATTGGTTAGATTGCTTACCACATGTGTTATATGATTTTTTTTACAAAAATTCAGAAACATTAAAAAAGATGGCAAATTTTAGCATGCTCCGTCTTATCTTCCCTTTTCATGTGGAAGGGATGCTCCTACCGCTGCGCTAAATAAGCGTCGCGCCGCAAATTTATCCTTTTTAGCACGCGTGCAATCGGTAGAGAGGCTTCAGCGGATGCGCAATAAGCGCGCGCCCGACATTAGAGTTGGGCGCGCGCCGCGCGGTCCGAATCGCCATCACGCGTTGTGTATTTGGTGCGCCCGCTTCCGAGCGCCGCACACTCGAGTGCTCGCGCCGCACTCTCTCCGCCGCGCCACCTTAGCCTCGCCCGCGCCGCCGTCGGCGAATTGATCTGGTGGACGCCCGCGCCGGCACCCCCCTCACCCCTTCCTACACCTGCGACGCCTCCGCTGCCGCCGCAAACCCTAGCGCGGGGAGGTTTGGCTTCGCCTCCGCCGGAGCTCCTCCAATGCCAACGGCTTGATTGTTGATGTGCCTTTCGTTGGTGTGAACTTTTATGTCATGAACTTGGTTTGAATTTTGAACTTGGTTGGATGATGTTGTGGGCATGAACTTTTATGTTATCAACCTGTTTGTGTGATTCAAATTATGCCATGTCTTTGTGGACGATTGGCGCGTTTAAAAAGGAGCCTCTGGCTAGTACTGCTACAACAGAAAGAAATATAAGAGGGATAAACGATGTATACCCTCCAATCGGCCATGCGGTGGCAGTAGCCGCGGCCTTCTTGTCGGCGTCGGTCAATATGGTGATGTGGACGCGGCTCGGCTCGGCGAGGCGAGGCGAGCGGAGGAGTGCGCGAGAGCCTCATCTCTTTTCAAGCTCTAATAACATGAGGAAGAGAATCCCTTATAAACCACTCCAACTCTCCTTCCACTTCCGGGGTGGGACTAAACTTCCCACCACCTTGTCATGCCACTTACATGGCTCCTTAGAGATCAAATCTGAAATTGTCATATGGGCTCTAGGCCCATCTCATATTTCAACACCTTTCCTACTCCTCCCGATACAATCTCTCCTATTCTCTATGCTTTAAATCATCCACGTATGAGCTACTGCCTCGCCGATCAACTCTTCGTTTGATTTCTGTTCGGCGCTGATTGATTGAAGCACAAGTGCACAACGTTGGTTAGCTACCTAATATAAGCAGCTGGATGGGCTTCCTCGCGGATGGATCGATGGAGCCATGGAGGCGCTGCGTACGTGATGACCCAAGGCACCGATGCATGCCGGCGCTGGCTCCGTTGTACACGCAGTCGCCACCGCATCTGTCGTCTGTGGATCCGGACGAGCAGCCGCTTGTCGCCTGCGGCGCCACGTGAGCCACTTCATCCAGCGACCGAGGACGCCGGCCACTGCTTGTGAGGACGCTGGAGCTAGCTGCCACATCCGGTGGGGACTTGCTGAAGTTCGCAATTAGAGTAACTTTAGCAGATCTTGCATTCCGTCGGCTCGCAAAACGTGTTTGCAGTTCGTGCAGAATCGTTTTTACGAGCCGGGGCGGACTGACACAGATGCAGACCCTTCAAACGGATCCATAAAAAAATATATTCGCGAAATATGCCTTTTTACGGATCGGTTTCTGTGGGATCTATTCGGGCACCACCGCGACGCCCCGCAAACAGATAAAATGTAAATCTCACATTTGATATAAGATTTCACAAACAAGTTTAAAATGAAACAACATAAACAATTTTACGCGCAAATAGAAGCCAAATTCACTACGGCTAACGCAAAAGAGGGCCCTGCAAAAGGTTTGCGTCCATGTCCGGCATCATCTTGATCGATCTTCACTCCACCATCGAGTCCACCTTGAAGTTCATCGGCGCCACCGAATCCACCTCCGGCGCTTGTTCCAACTCCCGCACCGAAATCATCCACATTGCCACCATATGGAGCGGAGAAAACATCACCGGAACTGTAGCACGGACCGGCCGACGCCACCATTCTTCTCTTCAAGATTTCTCTCCTTGCCATATCATGCCATGTTTTGATGAGGTCGTCCATGTCATTGCGGTTCATTGACATGATCTTGTTCTCTTCGGCGAGCAACATGGACATGGATTTGTTTTCAGCGACGCGTGCTCTTCTCTCCTCGATGGCAGCTTTGCGCAACCCCTCTTCTTTGAGCAACTGCCACTTTTCTTGCTTCTCCTTCGCCTTCTTCTCGGCCAATTCTTTCTTGATCTCCAACGACTTCAACAACATCGACTCGTTGGATTGCACCATGGCACCAATCTTCTCCCTCAAACTCGATGTTTCCTGCTCTCTTTTCATCTTCTCCTTGGTCTTCTTGTCGCCATCGGGCTTGTGCAAATTTCTTGGGCCATCATCATCCTCATCTTCATCCATGTTTGTAAGTGAGCCTCTCTTTGGTGGGGATTCTTTGTCGATCAACTACCACTTCTCGCACTTTTGGAGCAACTCCCAACAATGCTCTAGTTTGAAAATTTTGCCTTCCGAAGCTTCCATGTCCTTGTATCTATGTTGAGCAATCTTGTCCTACACAATGTGAACGAAGTGATCCAATCATTTCCCATGATGCAATATGATGATGCACAATTTGAACAAAGGCAAAACAAACTCACATAGTCGGACTCCACGGTGCCACTTGGAGGTGCATTGCGTACTTGCTCCAAGCAAGCTGCCCAACGGCTGCACATAGGCTTGATATTCTCCCAACGCCCTTGAAGCGACCGAAATGTGCGTGGAGTCCTATTGGGATGCTTTGCCATAATGCAGAAGTATTGATCTTCGATTCTTTGCCAATATCTTTTGGAAGTTTGAGAAGTACCCATGCATGCATCAAGAGATATCGCACTTCATGCTTGAATCAAAGCTTGATCTTCCAAGATCGTGTAGTTCTTCGATCTTATGCTTTTCCCAGATTTTGCTTGCGATTGCTCAAACGCTTCCGCTCCGATCTCCTCCAATTCGTCCGCACAACCATGATCATCCACGCCGCCCTCCGTTTCATTGTAGTCGAATGGTTTGAAAGGGGCTTGATCAATGTCAACCGCGTTCGTGTCCAACAAGTTCACGAACTCGTTTGTTGCATTGTTCGAACCATCGCTATAGCGAACGATAACAAGTCACAAGCTATCGAGAATAATGGCGAAAAATGAAAGGGAATCGCCAAGACCGAAGACGCATACCTTCCGGCCATTTCGTCGAACACCTCGCTCGCGGGAGGAGCGGCACCGTTGAACGGCATCGCCGGAGCACCTCCTCGCGGGGGGATGGAGTGAGAGGTTGAAGAAGGTGGCTTCTTTGAAGCCGGAACCTTCCTCCGCTTTACGCCCGCGACCTTGTCGACCTTCTCCGCCACCGACCGGGATCGCGCTGCCGCGTTGGCGCCCGGAGCGCGGGCCATCGCGGCGGGGGCAGCCGGATTCCCGCCCTGCACGACCATGTTGCCCTACCGCTTGCGGGCAGGCGCGACTTGTGCTTGGGCGGCAGCGGCAGGGCCAACATGGCCGGCGACAAGATCCGCCGAAGGGGAAGGAGCGTGCGCGACCTCGACGGTGACGGGGGGCAGCATTGGGTCGTCCATGGCGACGAAGGACGGCCGGGGAGGAGGAACCGGAGCTTGCGAAGGGGGGCCATGGTGGCGGAGAGTGCGGGAAGCGGGAAGCGGTGCGCGGAAATGTCCCTCCCGCCAAATCTCGCACGGGATAAGGATTGAGCTCGGTCAGCCTCCCAGCCCATGAAGATAGAGATTGGGGGAGAAGATTTGCCGCGCCCCACAAAAATATTTACGGGCCGGGACGGGATACGGGGTCTGATCGTGCCGATTTTCCGGCTCCAACCCGCAATTTGGTGGTTATTTTGCGGGCTGGGGCGGGATGCGAGGTCTGCTAGAGTTGCTCTTAGGACGCCGCACCATCCTAAAAACACTAAAACGACAGGTTTCCAACGGCCGCCTCAACTGTGTCTTCTATGCTGATTATGCGATTTTACCTATCCTTCCTATGAAGAATTGCACTCAAGTCACTCATCATAGTATATATACAGTAGATTTTTGGAAGCAGTGTATTTCCTACCTGCACATTATTTGAACAAAATTACACTGCATATATTCAAAGAAATTACATGCTACAATTGTTTGAGCAGAATAATTTCCAAACTTCAAATTATTTATCAGATTATAACAATGTTGATTCCTTTGGTATCATTTTATAAAGTGATTCTATTTTCACGTCTGATCTGTGCTATTTTCTCGAGTGTTTGACAAAAAACTACCACATTAGGGGTTGTCGTCCCACTGAACTACCACATTCAAAAAGTGACTGATAACTACCAAAAAAAGTTAATTTTGTGACTAAAAACTACCACTTTCGGAAAATGGCCAGTTTACATGATTTAAACATGTTTATGACATGTGGGGCCTGTCTGTCAGGGCTGACGTGGCAGGAAAGTCAACTCCATTATTTCGAACAGTTAAGTTGACCCTTATGACAAGTGAACCCCACACGTCAGCATCACCTCCTTCTTCCCCCTCATCTCTCTCTATGTGGAATTTTAGCAAACACCTCATGTGCACCTCTACCGCGATGGAAGACTTGCCGGACCTCCCTCTATACGCCGGCGAGCTCCTCAGCTTGTCGCCCCCTGCCACCTCTCCTTTCCCTTCCTCCCTGCCTTCGCTTCTCACACGCGTGAGCTCGCCCTGCCATGGCGCCTCGGCCTCTGCTCTGTCCGTCGTCGGAGCTCCGCGCCAGCCCGCCTTCCCTTCCTTCAGTAGTCAATTCTTCAACAACCGAGCAACACGCCCGCAGCCACACCCTCACACCACTCTACTCCAACGTCGCCGGCCTCCGTGAACCCCATCCCTCTCACCCATCTGCTTCCCCGTTTCCTGCCTTCACCGCCTGCCATGGCCGGCCCCAAGCGCCTCCTCCCTGCCTCGCTGCTACCTCTTGAGCACTGCGTTGGATTTCCCCGAAGAGGAAGGGATGATGCAGCAAAGTAGCGTAAGTATTTACCTCAGTTTTTGAGAACCAAGGTATCAATCCAGTAGGAGGCTACGCTCGAGTCCCTCATACCTACACAAAAACAATAGCTCAACGCAACCAACGCGCTTAGGGGTTGTCAATCCCTTCACCGTCACTTACGAAAGTGAGATCTGATAGAGATGATAAATAATGTTTTTTTGGTATTTTTGGTATAGAGATGCAAAGTAAATAAAGTAAAAGCAAAGCAATAGTAAAGTGATGGAGATTGATATGATGAGAAAGAGACCCGGGGGCCATAGGTTTCACTAGTGGCTTCTCTCAAGAGCATAAGTATTCTACGGTGGGTGAACAAATTACTGTTGAGCAATTGACAGAATTGAGCATAGTTATGAGAATATCTAGGTATGATCATGTATATAGGCATCACGTCCGAGACAAGTAGACCGAAACGATTCTGCATCTACTACTATTACTCCACTCATCGACCGCTATCCAGCATGCATCTAGAGTATTAAGTTAAAAACAGAGTAACGCCTTAACCAAGATGACATGATGCAGATGGATAGTTTCATGCAATATGATAAAAAAAACCATCTTGTTATCCTCGATGGCAACAATACAATACGTGCCTTGCTGCCCCTTCTGTCACTGGGAAAGGACACCGCAAGATTGAACCCAAAGCTAAGCACTTCTCCCATGGCAAGAACAACCAATCTAGTAGGCCAAACCAAACTGATAATTCAAAGAGACTTGCAAAGATAACCAATCATACATAAAAGAATTCAGAGAAGATTCAAATATTATTCATAAATAGACTTGATCATAAACCCACAATTCATCGGTCTCAACAAACACACCGCAAAAAGAAGATTACATCGAATAGATCTCCACGAGAAAGGGGGAGAACATTGTATTGAGATCCAAAAAGAGAGAAGAAGTCATCTAGCCACTAGCTATGGACCCGTAGGTCTGAAGTAAACTACTCACACTTCACCGGAGGGGCTTGGATGATGATGTAGAAGCCCTCCGTGATCGATGCCTCCTCCGGCGGAGCTCCGGAACAGGCCCCAAGACGGGATCTCGTGGATACAGAAAGTTGCGGCGGTGGAATTAGGTTTTTGGCTCCGTCCCCGATCGTTTGGGGGTACGTGGATATATATATAGGAGGAAGAAGTACGTCGGTGGAGCTTCAAGGGGCCCACGAGGCAGCGGGGTGCGCCCTAGGGGGGGCGGCCCCTACCCTCGTGAGCACCTTGTGGCTTTCTTGACGGAGGGTCCAAGTCTCCTGGATCTTATCTGATGAGAAAATCACGTTTCCGAAGGTTTCATTCCGTTTGGACTCCGTTTGATATTCCTTTTCTTCGAAACCCTAAAACAGGCAAAAACAGCAATTCTGGGCTGGGCCTCCGGTTAATAAGTTAGTCCCAAAAATAATATAAAAATGGAAAATAAAGCCCAATAATGTCTAAAACAGTAGATAATATAGCATGGAGCAATCAGAAATTATAGATACGTTGGAGACGTATCACTCGCTCGAAGCCCTCCCGCGTCTCCTCCGCGACCCCTGTCTGACGCCAGGGCCGAGCTGCTTGCCTCCCTTGCCATCCACCACCATCGCCTCCCTCCTTCCGCCGTTGTGCTGTTGGCCCTCACTGCCGAGTGTCTCGTCAGTGGCCTCCTCCTTGCCCCGTGCTCCATCCAGCTCCGCCGCCTCCCATCATCCTCCTGCCTGCGCCGCCCCTTGGACTACCACCACTAACGCAAGCACCTGAGTAACGGCGCCGGCGACTCGGCGGCGACCAGGTTGCGCGCCAAGTGGTAGTAGCTCGCCGGTGTGCTCCTCTACTGCTGGTAATTAAGGTGTTTGTTGAAATGCCAAAGAGAGAGGGGGAGGAGGAGGAAGAAGAAGGTGATGCTGACGTGCGGGGTCCACTTGTCATAACGGTCAACTTAACGGTTCAAAATAATGTAGTTGACTTTCCTGCCACATCAGCCCAGACAGACGGGCCCCGCATGTCATAAACACGTTTAAATCGTCTAAACTAGTCATTTTCCGAAAGTGGTAGTTTTTAGTCACAAAATTAATTTTTTGGTAGTTATCAGTCACTTTTTTGAACTAGATAAAACCCCGCGCGTTGCTGCGGAATACGTTGTAAAATATACTAATGTGATTTGATTTTATTGAACATGAATATTTGGATTAATAATACAATAACTAAAGCTGATTATACATATGTGTTATTATATAATTTTAAAATATTTATTAAATATAACTATCTTTTCTTCATGCATGGTACATATGATTTAGAATTGGCAAAATATATAATGACGAAATTATATTATCCATGCAGCTAGTTAATCTATGATTTTGTGAGAAAATGTCGTTAGCGCTTCATGGTTAATTATTGGGTTCTAAACTATTTGTTTGTTTGTTTTTGCGCATGGGTTGCCCTTGGCAGTCTTGAAAGAAACTGAAATAAGGGCCACACTTTGGGAAAAATAATTGGAAGCTAAATGGATGCTTCATATTTTGGTAAGAACAAAGGCATGATGGTGAGGCACATGGGCTTTTTGACAATTGGAAGGAAACTTTTAAACATGAATTATATATGGCGTTACCCCATAGAGTTAGGAAAGCAATATGTACTGCTCAAGAATGGCTCGATAATCTGATGTGATCATTTTCCTTATTTCTATCTTTTGCATGATTGTTAACTTTAACTTATTTTTATAAGATATCCTACTGTTTCCTGTCAGAATAATTTTTTTGACTGAACACTACATGTACCCCTTGATGTCTACTACACAACCTTCTTTTTGTAGACGTTGTTGGACCTCCAAGTGCAGAGGTTTGTAGGACAGTAGCAAATTTCCCTCAAGTGGATGACCTAAGGTTTATCAATCCGTAGGAGGCGTATGATGAAGATGGTCTCTCTCAAGCAACCCTGCAACCAAATAACAAAGAGTCTCTTGTGTCCCCAACACACCCAATACAATGGTAGATTGTATATGTGCACTAGTTCTGCAAAGAGATGGTGATACAAGTGGTATATGGATGGTAGATAAAGGTTTTTGTAATCTGAAAATATAAAAACAGCAAGATAACTAATGATAAAAGTGAGCGTAAACGGTATTGCAATGCTAGGAAACAAGGCCTAGGGTTCATACTTTCACTAGTGCAAGTTCTCTCAACAATAATAACTTAATTGGATCACATAACTATCCCTCCAAAGTCACTAATAGCGGAGAACAAACGAAGAGATTATGGTAGGGTACGAAACCACCTCAAAGTTATTTTTTCTGATCGATCTATTCAAGAGTCTGTAGTAAAATAACATGAAGCTATTCTTTCCGTTTAATCTATCCTAGAGTTCGTACTAGAATAACACCTTAAGACACAAATCAACCAAAACCCTAATGTCACCTAGATACTCCAATGTCACCTCAAGTATCCGTGGGTATGATTATACGATATGCATCACACAATCTCAGATTCATCTATTCAAACCAACACAAAGTACTTCAAAGAGTGCCCCAAAGATTCTACCGGAGAGTCAAGACTAAAACATGTGCCAACCCCTATGCATAGGTTCATGGGCGGAACCCGCAAGTTGATTACCAAAACATACATCAAGTGGATCAATAGAATACCCCATTGTCACCACGGGTATCCCACGCAAGACATACATCAAGTGTTCTCAAATCCTTAAAGACTCAATCCGATAAGATAAGTTCAAAGGAAAAACTCAATCCATTACAAGAGAGTAGAGGGGGAGAAACATCATAAGATCCAACTATAATAGCAAAGCTCGCGATACATCAAGATCGTACCACCTCAAGAACACGAGAGAGAGAGATCAAACACATAGCTACTGGTACATACCCTCAGCCCCGAGGGAGAACTACCCCCTCCTCGTCATGGAGAGCGCCGAGATGATGAAGATGGCCACCGGAGAGGGATTTCCCCCTCCGGCAGGGTGCCGGAACGGGTCTAGATTGGTTTTCGGTGGCTACGGAGGCGTCTGGCGGCGGAACTCCCGATCTATTGTGCTCCCCGAAGTTTTTAGAGTATATGGGTATGTATGGGAGGAAGAAGTACGTCGGTGGACCTCCGGGCTGTCCACGAGGCAGGGGGCGCGCCCAGGGGGGGTGGGCGCGCCCCCACCCTCGTGGGCAGCCCCGGACTCTCTTGGTCCAACTCCGATACTCCGTGGGCTTCTTCCGGTCCAAAAATAAGTTCCGTGAAGTTTCAGGTCAATTGGACTCCGTTTGATTTTCCTTTTCTGCGATACTCTAAAACAAGGAAAAAACAGAAACTGGCACTGGGCTCTAGGTTAATAGGTTAGTCCCAAAAATCATATAAAATAGCATATAAATGCATATGAAACATCCAAGGTTGATAATATAATAGCATGGAACAATCAAAAATTATAGATACGTTGGAGACGTATCATACCTTAATCATATATGCTTCGTTGTTCTGATATAAGAAATGATTAGATGTCATAATTTGTAAAAAACCCAAATCAATAAACATGCAACAAATAATTCGATCTTTCATCCATCTCTAAACAGAATTACAGAAGGCATGGCAAAAATAATAAGAAAATCATATAGCACAACCTTATGCTAAAGTTGCAAGATAATAGGAGGATTAGGAATGGAGCAATCAGGAATAGCCTGCTACAATTTCCACAAATCAAAAAAGGAATAGCCTGCCACATGGTACATATGCCATGAGGGGGAGGACATGATAAGCAAATCATGTAGCATAACCTCACGCTGAAGTAGAAAGATTACAGGAGGATTAGGAATGCAACAATCAGGAATAACTTGATACATTTCACACACACAAAAAAGGAATAGCCTGCTACATGGAACAGATGGCATGAGGGGGAGGACCTGCAGGCAATGGAGAATACAAATTTCGCCGAGCACTATAATCAGTATGAGAAGAAATAGAGGTGCATGAACAAAATTAATTGCAGGGCAAGATTAATTTAGGAGACACAATCAAGGATTCACGCCAGGGGTTATTTACCTGCTCATGGGCGTGGTGCTGCAGTCGAAGGCTAGATAAGAGTAGGGGACTTGTCCATGATTCAACAGGCAAGAGATGCGGGGTGGAGGCGCTGGAGATGACACCAATTCCACCGTGGAGCGAAGGTCACGGCGGCGGCTGCGGCAGCAGCATGCGACATGGGGTCGGTCGATAGTGGAGGTCTACAAATTCAACACCTTCAGCAATTACAGTAGCAGTAACTTCACTAACTTGTAGGTGCTTAGTACCAGATGACAGAACAGCTCGGGTAGGGAGACTGGGAGAGGAAGACGAGGACCAGGCCCTAGGTCACCATCCGCTCCGCCCGGGTGCATCAGAGGAAGACGATCCAACTTGAGCTGATCCTGCGGTCACCACAACGCGTTGCCCCAAGATTTTAACCTTTATTTGTCGTGATTAGAGGCTGGAAGCTGGATGGCATGGGGGAGTTTAAGGAAAGGATGTAATGACACCGCTGATTAAGGGAGACGAAGCAGATGGTGTGGTGGAACTTTATAAAGTAGAGAAGAAGATAAAGGATTGGGGATGGGAAACGTCCGTCATGTGAGTATACACCTTGCAACGCAATCTGTGCGCTGGTTAAACATAATTAATGACACGGGATCATGCATAAAGTGGATGGAGTTGTTTACCGTAGGAAACAAAACACAAGAGGCAAGAGGGGGCTGGGCTTCGGTCTGCTTGCATGCAAGTGGAAACTGAAGGCCTGATGTGGTACGTATGGATGTTTATAATTGCTGACTTGGCTAGATGCTGATGTAGATAGCCTGCATGTTTGGATAAATATGGTAATGGGGATGAACTTCTTAGGTATATAGGATGTGGTAGTTCAGTGGGACGGCAACCCCTAATGTGGTAGTTTTTTTGTCAAACACTCTATTTTCTCTGGTGTTTACTGCATCCCATAAACTGAGAACAGAGCTTCAACAGTCTTATGTGAGTGTTTTTTCTCGCATGGAAGAGGATGATCTGCATATATTATTTTATAAAATTTTTATGAGCATGATTTCTTTCATTTGCCATAGTCAATCCTGCTTCATTCACTAGAATGTAAAATTCAATCCTTTAATTTCAAAGACATTACTTTTTTTAATATTTGAAGACCTGATCATTATGTGCCAGGCTTGTATCTCGTTTGTGATAATAAATAGATTGTTGCGTGTGTTCATATTGTTGCAACCACGGGTTATGCTACGCTTATTGTATAATACCGATAGATGAAGGAGTTGCATGTGCTCATATTATTGCACACAAGGCTTGATGTTAGAAATACAAGGACTTGATTTACGGGGCTTGTAAATTGGTTGCATTAACTTAAAAATGCCTATAGCATGTCAGCAGTACTATATCGTTCAGTTGTGGTTGAACGTATTTTGTTCCATGATCAAGGTGCCTTATCCACATGGAAGGTTCCTATGCATATCTTTACTGAAAACAGTAGGTGAGTGTCAATCTGTCGCAGCTTTTAAATTTTACATTCTTGAAATTTTTGTATGGTTAAAGGATATACTTTTACAACCTTCTGCACTTGTGCATGTGAAAACTTGGATCACTTATGATGTTTGTTGTGCTATACTTCTGACAGAATATGTAGTGTAGCGCATGATAAACTTACTACCTCTCCAGGTTTGGCCAGTCAAGGTTGGATAACGAAGAATCTGCATATTTATGCGGATGATAGTTGTTGTTGATTTTTATGGTGTTATATAAACTTGCTATACCCCGTTGCAACGCACGGGTATTTGTGTTAGTGATATGTAAAATTATAATATAATTTTACTGAAAGCTCCCTTAGGATGATTGAGTAATAATAAATCAACTAAATCCATAAACGGTAGATATTGCATTGACTTCTGGAGTTTGTGCCTCGCTGTGGAGTGTTTTTTAGTTGGAGAAATGTCTTCTTGTCGTAGCAATGCATTAATTTTCTTCGTTGCAACGCACAAGCATATTTGCTATTAATAGTTATACTAAACGAATAAGCAAAGCTCCCGTGGTGTCCGTGATTTCACCATCGCCCATTCGATCGAGTCCTCCTCCGCGTCCACTGCGGCCGTCCTTACTTGGCACGCGCGCCCGATCACTGCCACCATGACCACAAGGAAACTGTCCAGCACGTGCGCCCGGGCTGCCAGGCGCTGGAGCACATACCGAGGGTCGTGGACGCCGCCGTGAGCCGTCACCTCCATCCACAGTGCGGCAGCCATCGCAACACGCAGCCGCATGTGCGGCGCGGCGGTGAACTCGACCAGGAGCGTGCGGAAGGCTGCGGCGCAGGCGCGCAGTCCCCGCGTCCACGCCTACCCGCCTGGCCAAAAGCTGGAGCGCGGCCCTGCAGCGGGCGCGGACGTCGCTGGGCGGCGGGACATGCGTGCGGCCAACTGCGGCACGTAGGCGCGCGACGCAGGGGTCGAGGCCCATCGCCTTGGCCGGAACCTCCGCGCGGACGTGGTTGGGCGGTGGGACGCGCGTGAGGCGGCGGCGGGATGCGAGGGAGCTGGTGCAGTGCACCTGGGCGTGGCACGGCGTGCAGAGGAACACTGCGTCGGCATGACAGTGCACGTTCGCCCCCGTGCCGCACAGCGCATAGCGCGGCCGCCTCACGCCAGTGGACAGCATCTCCGAAGACGTGCGGCGGCTACGCGTTCTTTCTTCCTGCACCTGCAGGCAGGCAGGAGAGGAGAGACGGGGGTGGACGACGAGGAGGCAGCTAGCTAGCGTGGTGCAGCTGCATGTGCATGGCTTGATTCCTCTCGCCCTAGGCGACGCGTATTTGAGGACGAAGAGAGGGATCCCATGCAAGTTGATCGCCGGTGGATGTACGTGCGTACGTACGTGGGTGCAAACGGAGGCGACGCGCCGCCCTTGTTTTGTCTGGCAAGGACGTGGAGGAAGGAGGGCTGGGCGATTCCCATGCCAAACAATAATCAACAACGTTGACGGCCGTGGTGTGGCGCTGCACTTGCACAAGAGGGCGAGCCGCCACCTGGAGATGCCTACTTCCCTAGACCAGACTTTCAAACTACTCCTACTATACGTGACTGGCGTCTGGCGCCCACTATCTGAATTTTGGTCTAGCTAGATATTCTAGTCCGACACTAGATATTCTAGTTCCTCAAAGCTAGCAGAACGAGTGCAACAGTTTCGCACCTTGCCGAGCTCCATTGGAATTTTTTTTCCAAAAGATTTGGATTTTTTTTCTATGAACACATAATGGATGGTCTCTATGTACAACAACAACAATAACAATAAAAACAACAAGATGGTCTATGTACCCGTAAGATTTCTATGACTTTTTTTAGAAACATGGTCTGGCGTCTGGCGCCCACTATCTGAATATTAGTCCAGCTACCCCTCGTTGTTTTGCGTGCTAGATATTCTAGTCCGATACTAGATATTCTAGTCCGTGAGAGCTATCGGAATGAGTGCAACATTTTCACGCCTTGCCAGGCTCCGTGGAAAAAAAGTAAATCCAAAAAATTTGAAATCATTTCTAATCTGCGTCAAACTGCAGCGCCCACGACGAACCGGTTAGGAGCCATCGGAGAAGATATGGATCGGTACATTTTCTGGGCGTGCTCGCCCAGCTTGGCTGAGGATCCGGGCCTCCGCCTCCGCCGCCGCCGAGGATTTTTCGGTCCTGCTGCCACCGGTGTGTAGGGGATTTGGGATTGGATAGGGAGGGCATCGAAAGCAAATTTGCTTGGAGCGTCGGACCTTGCTGCATATTTTGTGCAAAAATCGCGTAATCAGAATCTATGCGGTCGATCTCTCATCCGATGGCCCAGCAACAATTTTTCTATTTTTGCACAGTAAGCTCAGATTCTATTGTAGTCGTTCCCCCGTGAAGACCCCTTTGCCAAATCAGCGACAAGAACTTTGCAATCTAATGCTTGCTTTATACTCCCTTCGTCCTAAAGTTAGTTTACAAAGTTGAGTCAATTATTTTAGGAGGGAGGGAGTATGTGACAAGTTCAAGTCTGCTGCAAGAGTCAGCCCCTCTCGGCAGGCCAAAGTTTCCAAAATTTCAGGTTTGTCCAGTTCTTCAATCATAGCAGAAGATTCCTAGATAGGCTCCAGCCTCGTTACGAGCTACTGCACTGAATGATCCTCTTGTGCCATCCGTGAAAGCTGCACCATCAACATTAACTTTTGAAGTTCCAGCGCAGGTGGTAACCATCGTGGTGCAACGCCTGACGATGGCAAGGGCAATCTCTGAACCGGCTTCTTCAAAACTTGCAACTCGTCAATGAAACAGTTGACAAAAACCGTGCATACTAGCTTGGCTCTGGTGCTCCCCTTATTAATTTCATTTGGGCATGAAAAATAGCACACATGGTGACAACCAACCTACTCACTTCAATATGGTTTAGAGATTCAAACATAGAGAAAAGCTAGTTCCGCACCAAAGGTTCAGCAGTGTTCTGTATGTGATGCACCACATATCGTCTTCACATAGAGACCAAACGCATCGGGTGTGTGTGCACTGAATCTACGATTGAAACTAGGAATCCTCCGCTCATCGGACCAGTAGTTCATGGAAACATTTGCACTCTAGATTTGGGCTTAATACAAAATGATATGTAAGATTACAATATAATTTTATTAAAAGTTCCCTTAGTGTGATTGAGTAAGTCAACTAAATGCATGGACAGGAAATATTACATTTACTCCGGAGCTTGTGCCAGCGTTTTGGTGATGACGGAGCTTGGTGGATGTAAACTTATCTTTTTTCGTAGCAATACGTCAATTTTCTCCTGTTGCAACGCATATGAGTAGACCAGTAGTAGATATACTAAACGAATAAGCAAAGCTCCCGTCCTTACTTCGCGCGCTCCCCCGATCGCGCAGTCGACCGAGTCCTCCTCAACGTCCACTGCCACCATCCTTACTTCGTGCGCTCCCCCAATCGCGTAGTCGATCGAATCCTCCTCAACGTCCACTACGGCCGTCCTTACTTGGTGCACTCCCCCGATCATCGTCGCCACCGCCACAAGGTAACCAGGCGCTGCAGCGCATGGTCCGGCTGGTGGACGACGCCGTGAGCCGCCACCTTCCTCCACAGCGCGACAGCCATCGCAACGCGCAGTGGCATGCGCGGCGCGGCAGCGAACTCAACCCGGAGCGTGCGGAAGGCTGCGGCGGCACGCAGGCGTGCAACCCCCACGTCCAGGCCTACCCACCTGGCCAAAAGCAGGAGCGTGGCCTCGCAGCTGCCGCGGACATCGCTGGGCAGCGGGACACACGTGCGACCAGCTACGGCGACACGTAGGCTCACGGCGCAGGGGTCGAGGCCCATCGCCCTGGCTGTAACTTCTGTGCGGACGTCGTTGAGCGGCGGCACACGCGTGCTGCCGGCTTCGGCGGCACATAGGCGCACTACCCAGGGGTCCAGTTCCATCGCCCTGGCTGTAACCTCCGTGCAGACGTCGTTGGGCAGCGGCGGCACGTAGGCGCGTAGCCCAGGGGTCGAGGCCCATCGCCCTGGCCGTAACCTCCGTGCGGACGTTGTTGGGCGGTGGCACACGCGTGCTACCGGCTTCGGCGGCACATAGGCACGCTACCCAGGGGTCCAGTTCCATCGCCCTGGCTGTAACCTCCGTGCAGACGTCGTTGGGCAGCGGCACACGTGTGCTGCCGGCTGCGGCGGCACGTAGGCGCGTAGCCCAGGGGTCGAGGCCCATCGCCCTGGCTGTAACCTCCGTGCGGACGTTGTTGGGCGGCGGCACACGCGTGCTACCGGCTTCGGCGGCACTTAGGCGCGCTACCCAGGGGTCCAGTTCCATCGCCCTGGCCGAAACCTCCGCGCATACATGGTTGGGCTCGGGCTGGACGCGCGTGAGGCGGTGGTTGGACGCGAGGGAGCTGGTGCGGTGCGCCTGGGCATGGCTTGTCACACAGGAGAATGTCGTGTCGGCATGGCAATGCACGTCCGCCCCCGCGCTGCCCAGCGTGCAGCACGGCCGGTTCGATCCAGTGGACTCCATCTCCGAAGACATGCGACGGCTGCGCGTACTTTCTTTTCTTTCTGCACCTGCAGGCAGGCAGGAGAGGAGAGAGGAGAGAGGAGGCAGCTAGCTAGCGTGGTGCAGGTGCTTGGCTTGATTCCCCTCGTCTCGGGAGGCGCGTATTTGAAGAGGAGGGGGGAGGGATCCCATGCAAGTTCGCCGGTGGACGTGAGTACTTACGTGGGTGCAAACGGAGGCGATGCTCCGCCCTTCTTTGGTCTGGCGAGGACGCTGAGGAAGGAGGGTTGGGCAATTCCCATGCCAAACAACAATCGGTTACGTTAACGGCCCGAAAAATATCCATTGCGACCGGGTCGTACTCAACTGAAAAAGATCCTGTATAAAAGAAAATTCCCTTAACGGCCGTGGTGTGGCGCTGCACTTGCACACAAGGGTGAGCCGCCAGCTGGAGATGTCTACGTCCCGAGACTAACTTTCTAGAATACACGTCTGGCGCCCACTAAGTGAATTTTGGTCTGGCTAGATATTCTTATTTTGAGGAAGCTAGATATTTTAGTTTGTTAGAGCTAGTAGAACGAGTGCAGCATCTTTGCACCTTGCCAGGCTCCGTTGGGAAAAAAAAATTAAATCCAACAAAATTGGATTTCTTTCTACGAGTACATAATGGATGGTCTTTGTGTACCCGAAAAATTTCATTAACTAATATGATGTTTTTTTTTCTAGAAACCTCGTCTTATTTATTCAACAAAGTTCGGAGGAATGGTTACAATATCATGTGAAACACCAAACCACACATGTGTACTAAAATCAAGAGATAAGAAAAAAATTTATAGTAGGGCGTTTCGGTGTCCAGGCTCAGTTGCACCCGGTTAGAAAAAAATTCGTAAAAGCTTAAAAAAAATCTATTTTTTTTGTGCGGTAGACATTTGATACCTGAGGCCCGCTCCAAATTTCAAGTCATATAGATATCTGAACAGCTCTCAGCAAAATAGACAAATCAGGACAAAACAGTACATGAATAGTAAACATTTTTACAGACCCGCAATTTGTCTTTTTTGCTGAGAGCTCCTCGGATGTCCAAATGATTTGAAAATTGGAGCGGACCTCACGCATCAAATTGTCTGCCACACAAAAAAATTGGAATTTTTTGAAGTTTTTATTATTTGTTTTGATTTTTTTCGTCAGCGCGGGCGCAAAGATGAATTTTCGGAAAATTTGGCCAAACTGTCAGCTTCATAATTTCCACATCTTGACTCATGAATAAAATAACAATCTTAAAAATCCCTTCTTCTATCATTAGACCATCTACAACCGCGAATATCAGATCCCAGCTATATATTCTTATTTTGAGGAAGCTAGATATTCTAGTCCGTAAAAGCTAGCAGAACGAGTGAAGCATTTTCGCACCTTGCTGGACTCCGTTGGAGAAAAGAAATAAATCCAATAAAAATTTGAATTTCTTTCGATGAGTACATAATGGATGGTCTATGTGTACCCTTAAATTTCATTAACTAGTAGGACGTCGATAAGTGCCACACGTGTGGGCGTTAGGGAGTCCGCCCACACATTTTATGTGGTGTATAAGAGGAACAGCCCACACACCTATGTGTGGGCAAAACAATTAGCGCCCACACGCCTCTTTTTTCCCTCCCGATCCCTCTCACACGCGTGCGTGTGGGCGAAGTTGATAACGCCCACACGCCCGTATGTCAGGCCTCGTACCTCCTGGTCTCGCACGCCACGCGTGACGGTCACCGTGCGCCCGCAGTTGCCATGGTCCAGACCCTCGTCCATGTTCGTTTAATTGCAGTTGCCATGTCGCTGAACTACGGTTGTCATGTCGGACAACTGCAGTTGCCATGGTTGCTCAACTGCAGTTGCCATGTATGGTCTGATCTAATGTAGTTGCCATGATTTCATAACTTTAGGAGTTGCCACATACTAACACTAGGCAGTTGAGAGAGTTGCCATGTGCTCACAAGCATGCTAAGGCAGTTGCCATGTAAAAAGGAAGATTTGCCATCTGCTTACGTGCACGTTAGGGCAGTTGCCATGTACATGCACGTTAGGGCAGTTGCCATGTACCATGCAAAAACATATGACAACTCGGTAAAAGAGAGTTGCCATCTGCTTACGTGCACAGTAGGTAGTTGCCGTGTATCCTGCAAAACATATAGCAAACTCGGGTAAAAAAAGAGAGTTGCCACCTGCTTATAAAAGCACACTAGGGGCAGTTGCCATGTGCAGTGCAAAAACACATGGCAACTAGCAGCTTGGGTGTGGGAGAAGAGAAGGACGTGTGGGCAAGATGCCAAATACCCACACACTAGCCCTTGTGTGTGCGTGCAAAATGACGTGTGGGCGAACTGCTGAACGCCCCCACATCAGCCCCTCCTGTGTGGTGAAACGGCCGTGCGGGCGACCGACTGAACGCCCACACACCAGACCAGTCTTACGTGGCACTAGAAACATGCCAAGATTCGTGCGCTCACGAACGGACGCGGATCCACGCGTGTGGACGAGATGCAAACGTCCACACGTGTGGGCGTTAATATTTCCGAACTAATATGATGGTTTTTCTAGAAACTTCGTCTTATTTATTCAACAAAGTTCGGAGGAATGGCTACAATATCGTGTGAAACTCCAAACCACCACATGTGTGTACTAAAATCAATAGATAAAGAAAATCTGGCCAAACTGTCAGCTTCATAACTTCTACATCTTGACTAATGAATAAAATAATAATCTTGAGAATCCCTTCTTCTATCATCAGAGGATCTACAACCACGGACATCAGATCCCATCTACATATTCTTATTTTCAGAAAGCTAGACAGTCTAGTCTGACACTAGATATACTAGTCCGTTAGAGGTAGCAGAACGAGTGCAGCATTTTCGCACCTTGCCGGGCTCCGTTAGGAAAAAAGTTTAAATAAAAGTGAATTTCTTTCTACGAGTACATAATGGATGGTCCCTATGTACGGACCATAAAATTTCATTAACTAATATAAAGTTTTCCTAGAAACCTCATCTTATTTATTCAATAAAGTTGGGAGGAATGGTTATAATATTGTGTGAAACACCGAACCACACGTCTCTACTAAAATCTAGAGATAATTTTTTTGGCTAAACTGTCAGCTTCATAATTTCTACATCTTGACTCATGAATAAAACAACAATTTTGAAAATCCCTTCTTCTACTATTAGAGCATCTACAACCGTGGACACTAGATCCGTCCGCACAAACGCCCGCGAACATGCTCAGGACTGTCCGTGGGCAGTGATCGAGCAACCCTCAAATTTTCTTGTCTGCATTCAAATGCCTCATATTTTCAAACTTTAAATCCATACAAAGCATGAAAGAGGAAAACCTACGTGCTACGTAGATCAACTAAAACCTACACTACACTATCATTCTCATCGAAGATGTCCACGATCTCTGTGCTGGGCTCCGGGTACATGCACGGTAGCCGTAACTCCGGCTCCTCCAGCTCTGCCTTCGCGTCGGTCTACGCCTCACCCTTTGCTTCTAGTTCAGCCAAATGCTCTTCGATCTCCGCATGTTCTTGCCGAATGTAGCGTCATTTGGCCTCCATATAGACCTTATCTTGATTGGAGTCCAGGATGGTAATTTGCTCTGCCATCTCCGGCACTTGAGCGACCTTGAACTTCACCATGGCATCCTCCATGGTGAAGGTCGCAACAAACTCCGGCTTCTCTGCGTCCTCTTCTTATGGATCTGCCCCCTTCATGGGCTGTTGTTGCTCTGCTCCGGCTGTGGCTCCCCCTCTGGTTGTGGCTCCCCTTCTATTCCTTCTCTTCCTCCCCCTCCTCCTGCTCCAGCGAGTCCGGAGGCAGGCTGACTGCGATCCAGGAGTGGCACGCCTAGCCCGGATCTCCTCGAGAGCTGGAGGTGACGCTCTGGCGTCAGAATCGCGTACATGGTCACCCTCTGCCGGGCCATGGTGAGCTCGAAGGGTGAGCAGAGAGGGAGGCATAGAGGGAAGTAGTGGATTTTGGTTAGAGCAGATGGTGCAGAGAGGAAGCGGATGTGCCCAGTGTTGGGAAACGTAGCATGGAAGACAAAAAAATTCTATGCACACGCAAGATCTATCCATGGAGATGCATAGCAACGAGAGGGGAGAGTGTGTCTACGTACCCTCGTGGACCGTAAGTGGAAGTGTTTCACAACGCGGTTGATGTAGTCGAACTTTCTTCACGATCCAACCGATCGAGTATCGAATGTACGACACCTTCGCGTTCAACACACGTTCAGCTTGATGACGTCCGCGCCTTCTTGATCCAGCAAGATGGCGAGGTAGTGGGTGACTTCCGATAGCACGACGACGTGGTGATGGTTATGGTGATGCGATCTTCGCAGGGCTTCGTCTAAGCACTACGAAAATATGACCGAGGGAGTAAACGGTGGACGGGGGTGCCGCACACGGCTAAGACAATGTTCTGGTCCTTGTGTGGCGCCCCCTCCTCGTGTATATATAGGTGGGAGGGGAGGAGGCAGCCCCTAGGGCGCCCCAAGAGACCTAGCGGCAGACCTAGGGCTGCTGCCTTGCCCTGCGCCCCCTTCCTTATTTGGAGTGTGGGAGGAAGGGAGGGGAGGGTGGCGCCCCCCTTTCCTTTCTCCTATGAGAGGGAAAGGCAGGAGGGGCTAGCCCTCCCCCTTTTCCTTCCCTAGGGCTGGCCAAACAAGGGAGGGGCGCACCAGCCCCCTTGTGGGCTTGTCTGTCCCCTCCTTTGGCCCATAAGGCCCATATCTTGCCCGGGGGGTGCCCAGAACCCCTACCGGTGACCCGATTCCTTCCCGGTATGTCTCGAAACACTTTCGGTGTCCAAATACAATCGCCCTATATATCAATCTTTACCTCTCGACCATTTCGATACTCCTCATCATGTCTGTGATCTCATCCGGGACTCCGAGAAACATTCGATCACCAAATCATATAACTCATATAACACTATATCGTCAACGAACGTTAAGCGGGCGGACCCTACGGGTTCGAGAACTATGTAGACATGACCGAGACACCTCCTTGGTCAATAACCAATAGAGGAACCTAGCTGCCCATATTCGCTCCTACATATTATACGAAGATCTCTATCGGTCAAACCGTTATGACAACATACGTAATTCCCTTTGTCCATCAGTATGTTACTTGTCCGAGATTCGATCGTCGGTATCTTCATACCTAGTTCAATCTCGTTACCGGCAAGTCTCTTTTCTTGTTCCGTAATACATCACCTCATGACCAACTCCTTAGTCATTTTCTTGCAAGCTTATGATGTGTATTACTGGGAGGGTCCAGAGATACCTCTCCGATACTCGGAGTGACAAATCCTCATCTCGATCTATGCCAACTCAACAAACACCTTCAGAGATACTTGTAGAGCATCTTTATGATCACCCAGTTACGTTGTGACGTTTGATAGCACATAAGGTATTCCTTCGGTTTCCGGGAGTTGCATAATCTCATAGTAGAAGGAATATGTATTTGACATGAAGAAAGCAATAGCAATAAACTGAACGATCAATATGCTAAGCTAATCGATGGGTCTTGTCCATCACATCATTGTTCTAATGATGTGATCCCGTTATCAAATGACAACACATGTCCATGGTTAGGAAACCTTAACCATCTTTGATCAACGAGCTAGTCTAGTAGATGCTTACTAGGGACACAGTATTTGTTCATGTATTCACATATGTATTTAAGTTTCTGATCAATACAATTCTAGCATGAATAATAAACCTTTATCATGATTTAGGAAATATAATAATAACCATTTTATTATTGCCTTTAGGGCATATTTCCATCAGTCTCCCACTTGCACTAGAGTCAATAATCTAGTTCACATCACCATGTGATTTAACACCCATAGTTCACATCGCCATGTGACTAACACCCAAAGAGTTTACTAGTCAATAATCTAGTTCACACCGTCATGTGATTAACACCCAAAGAGTACTAAGGTGTGATCATGTTTTTCTTGTGAGAGAGGTTTAGTCAACGGGTCTGTCACATTTAGATCTGTATGTATTTTGCAATTTTCTATGTCTACAATGCTCTGCATGGAGCTACTCTAGCTAATTGCTCCCTCTTTCAATATGTATTCAGATCGAGACTTAGAGTCATCCGGATTGGTGTCAAAGCTTGCATCGACGTAACTCTTTACGACGAACTCTTTATCACCTCCATAACCGAGAAACATTTCCTTAGTTCTCTTTAGGTACCTTAGGATAATTTTGACCGTTGTCTAGTGATCTACTCCTAGATCACTATTTTACCCACTTGCCAAACTCGTGGCAAGGCACACAACAGGTCTGGTACACAACATGGCATATTTTATAGAACCTATGACTGAGGCATAGGTAAGAACCCTTTCTTTGACTGATCCATTTGGAACTTCTTCAAAATCTTGTCAAAGTATGTGCTTTGTGAAAGTCCTATTAAGCATCTCGATTTATCCCTATAGATCTTGATGCCCAATATATAAGTAGCTTCACCGAGGTCTTTCATTGAAAAATTCTTATTCAAGTATCCTTTTATGCTATCCAGAAATTCTATATCATTTCCAATCGATAATATGTCATCCACATATAATATCAGAAATGCTACAGAGCTCCCACCCACTTTCTTGTAAATATAGGCTTCATCATAAGTCTGCATAAAACCATATGCTTTGATCACCTCATCAAAGCGTATATTCCAACTCCGAGATGCTTGCACCAGTCCATAGATGGATCGCTGGAGCTTGCACACTTTGTTATCATCTTTAGGATCAACAAAACCTTCTGGTTGCATCATATACAACTCTTCTTTAAGAAATCCATTAAGGAATGCAGTTTTGACATCCATCTGCCAAATTTCATAATTATAAAATGTGGCAATTGCTAACATGATTCGGACTGACTTAAGCATTGCTACGGGTGAGAAGGTCTCATCATAGTCAACTCCTTGAACTTGTCGAAAACCTTTTGCGACAAGTCGAGCTTTGTAGTGGTGACATTACCATCAATGTATGTCTTCTTCTTGAAGATCCATTTATTTTCAATGGCTTGCCGATCATCGGGCAACTCCACCAAAAGTCCAGACTTTGTTCTCATACATGGATCCTATCTCAAATTTCATGGCCACAAGCCATCTATCGGAATCTGGGCTCACCATAGCTTCTTCATAGTTCGTAGGTTCGCCATGGTCTAGTAGCATGACTTTCAGGACAGGATTACCGTACCACTCTGGTACAGAACGTGCTCTGTTCGACCTACGAGGTCTAGTAGTAACTTGATCTGAAGTTTCATGACCATCATCATTAGCTTCCTCTTCAGTTGGTGTAGGCATCACGGGAACGGATTTCTCTAATGTGCTACTTTCCAGTTTGAGAGAAGGTACAATTACCTCATCAAGTTCTAATATCCTCCCACTCACCTTTTTCGAGAGAAACTCCTTCTCTAGAAATGTTCCATTCTTGGCAACAAAGATCTTGCCTTCAGATCTGTGGTAGAAGGTGTACTCAACTGTTTCCTTAGGGTATCCTATGAAGACACACTTCTCCAATTTGGGTTCGAGCTTATCAGGCTGAAGCCTTTTTACATAAGTGTCGCAACCCCAAACTTTAAGAAACGACAACTTAGGTTTTTGCCAAACAACAGTTCACACGGTGTCATCTCAACGGATTTAGATGGTGCCCTATTTAACGTGAATGCGGCTGTCTCTAATGCATATCCCCAAAACGGTAGTGGTAAATCAATAAGAGACATCATAGATCTCACCATATCTAATAAAGTGCGGTTACGACGTTCAGACACACCATTACACTGTGGTGTTCCAGGTGGCGTGAGTTGTGAAACAATTCCATATTGTTTTAAATGAAGGCTAAACTAGTAACTCAAATATTCACCTCCGCGAACAGATCATAGAAACTTTATTTTATTGTTATGATGATTATCTACTTCACTTTGAAATTATTTTAACTTTTCAAATGTTTCAGACTTGTGTTTCATCAAGTAGATATATACATACCAACTCAAATCATCTTTTAAGGTCAGAAAATAACGATACCCGCCGCGTGCTTCAACACTCATCGTCCGCATACATCGGTATGTATTATTTCCAATAAGTTATTAGCTCGCTCCATTGTTCTGGAGAACGGAGTTTTAGTCATCTTTCCCATGAGGCATGGTTCGCAAGTATCAAATGATTCATAATCAAGTGATTCCAAAAGTCCATCTGCATGGAGTTTCTTCATGCGCTTTACACCAATATGACCTAAACGGCAGTGCCACAAGTATATTGCACTATTATTATCAACTTTGCATCTTTTGGCATCAATATTATGAATATGTGTATCACTATGATCGAGATTCAATAAACCATTCACATTTGGTGTATGACCATAGAAGGTTTTATTCATGTAAACAGAACAACAATTATTCTCTAACTTAAATGAATAAACGTATCATAACAAACATGATATAATCATATTCATGCTCAACGCAAACACCAAATAACATTTATTTAGGTTCAACACTAACCCCGAAGGTAGAGGGAGTGTGCGATGGTGATCATATCAACCTTGGAATCACTTCCAACACACATCGTCACCTCGCTTTTAACTAGTCCCTGCAACTCCTATTTCGAGTTACTAATCTTAGCAACTGAACCGGTATCAAATACCCAGACGCTACTATGAACACCAGTAATGTACACATCAATAACATGTATATCAAATATACCTTTGTTCACTTTGCCATCCTTCTTGTTCGCCAAGTATTTGGGGGCAATTCCGCTTCTAGTGACCATTCCCTTTGAAGTAGAAGCACTTAGTTTCAGGCTTAGGTCCAGCTTTGGGCTTCTTCACGGGAGTGGCAACTTGCTTGCCATTCTTCTTGAAGGTCCCTTTCTTTTCCTTGCCCTTTTTCTTGAAACTAGTGGTCTTGTTTAACCATTAACACTTGATGTTCTTTCTTGATTTCTACCTTCGCCAATTTCAACATCGCGAAGAGCTCGGGAATTTTTTTCATCATCCCTTGCATATTATAGTTCATCACAAAGTTCTAGTAGCTTCGTGATGGTGACTAGAGAACTCTATCAATCAATATGTTATCTGGAAGATTAACTCCCACTTGATTCAAGTGATTGTAGTACCCAAACATTATAAGCACATGCTCACTGGCCGAGCTATTCTCCTCCATCTTGTAGGAAAAGTAGATGTCTCATACCTCTCGACACAGGCATGAGTCTGAAATACCAATTTCAGCTCTTGGAACATATCATGTGCTCTGTGGCATTCAAAACATTTTTGAAGTCCCAGTTCTAAGCCGTAAAGCATGGAGAACTAAACTATTAAGTAGTCATCATATCGAGCTTGGCAAACATTCATAATGTCTGCATCTGCTCCTGCAATAGGTCTGTCACCTAGCGGTGCATCAAGGACATAATTATTCTGTGCAGCAATGAGGATAATCCTCAGATCACGGACCTAGTCCGCATCATTACTACTATCATTTTTCAACTTAGCTTTCTCTAGGAACATATCAAAAATAGGAAAGCTATATTGCGAGCTATTGATCTACAACATAGATATGCAAAAACTATCAAGACTAAGTCCATGATAAATTTAAGTTCAATTAATCAAATTACTTAAGAACTCCCACTTAAATAAACATCCCTCAAGTTATCTAAGTGATACACGATCCAAATCAACTAACTCATGTTCGATCATCACATGATATGGGGTAGTCATCAATGGTGAACACCTCAATGTTAGTCATATCTACTATATGACTCATGTTCGACCTTTCGGTCTCCATTGTTCCGAGGCCATGTCTGTACATGCTAGGCTCGTCAAGTTTAACCCAAGTATTCCGCGTGTGTAAATCTGGCTGACACCAGTTGTATGTGAACGTAGAGTCTATCACACCCGATTATCACGTGGTGTCTCAAAATGATGAACTGTAGCAACGGTGCATGCTCAGGGAGAACACTTTTATCTTGAAATTAAGTGAAGGAATCATCTTATAATGCTACCGTCGTTCTAAGCAAAATAAGATGCATAAAAGATAAACATCACATGCAATCAAAATATGTGACATGATATGGCCATCATCATCTTGTGCTTTTGATCTCCATATCCAAAGCATCATCATGATCTCAATCGTCACCAGCTTGACACCTTGATCTCCATTGTAGCGTCGTTGCGTCGAGGTTATCACGCCAACTATTGCTTCTACAACTATCGCTAACACATAGTGATAAAGTAAAGCAATTACATGGTGCTTGCACTTCATACAATAAAGAGACAATCCTAAGGCTCCTGCCGGTTGCCGATAATTTACAAAACATGATCATCTCATACAATAACAAATATCACATCATGTCTTGACCATATTGAAGGAAATATGCCCTAGAGGCAATAATAAAGTTGTTATTTATATTTCCTTATATCATGATAAATGTTTATTATTCATGCTAGAATTGTATTAACCGGAAACTTAGTACATGTGTGAATACATAGACAAACAAAGTGTCCCTAGTATGCCTCTACTTGACTAGATTGTTAATAAAAAATGGTTAAGTTTCCTAGCCATGGACATGTGTTGTCATTTGATGAACAGGATCAGATCATTAGAGAATGATGTGATGGACTAGACCCACCCGTTAGCTTAACACTATGATCATTTAGTTTATTGTTGTTGCTTTCTTCATGACTTATACATGTTCCTATGACTATGAGATTATGCAACTCCCGAATACCGGAGGAACACTTAGTGTGCTATCAAACGTCGCAACGTAACTGGGTGAATATAAATATGCTCTACAGGTGTCTCCAATGGTGTTTGTTGAGTTGGCATAGATCGAGATTAGGATTTGTCACTCCGATTGTCGAAGAGGTATCTCTAGGCCCTCTCGGTAATGCACATCACTATAAGCCTTGCAAGCAATGTGACTAATGAGTTAGTTGCGGGATAATGCATTACAGAACGATTAAAGAGACTTGCTCATGACGAGATTGAACTAGGTATGATGATACCGACGATCGAATCTCGGGCAAGTAACATACCAATGACAAAGGGAACAAGGTATGTTGTTGTGCGGTTTGACCAATAAAGACCTTCACAGAATATGTAGGAACCAATATGAGCATCCAGGTTCCGCTGTTGGTTATTGACTAGAGAAGTATTTCGGTCATGTCTACATAGTTCTCGTACCCGTAGGGTCCGCACACTTAACGTTTGAAGACGATTTGTATTATGAGTTATGTGATTTGATGAACGAAGCTTGTTCTGAGTCCCGGATGAGGTCACGAACATGACGAGGAGTCTTGAAATGGTCGAGAGGTAAATATTCATATATTGGAAGGTTGCATTTGGACATCGGAATGGTTCCGAGTGGTGCGAGCATTTTTCCGGAGTACTGGGAGGTTACTGGACCCCCCCCGGGAGAAGTTATGGGCCTTATGGGCCATAAGAGGGAAGCACACCAGCCCACAAGGGGCTGGTGCGCCCCCCCTTAGGCAGGAGGCCGATTAGGATTAGGAGAAGGGGGCCGCCCCCCTTTCCTTCTCCTTCTCTCTTCCCCCTTTCCTACTTCGCGTGGGAGGTGGAATCCTACTAGGACTAGGGAGTCCTAGTAGAACTCCACACCTTGGCGCGCCCTCCTAGGGCCGGATGCCTCTCCCTATCCCCCTTTATATACAGAGGAAGGGGGCACCCCAAAGACACACACGATTTGTCTTAGCCGTGTGCGGTGCCCCCTCCAAAGTTTTCCACCTCGGTCATATCATTGTAGTGCTTAGGCGAATCCCTGCGTCGGTAACTTCATCATCATCGTCACCACGCCGTCGTGCTGACGAAACTCTCCCTCGACCTTAGCTGGATCAAGAGTACGAGGGATGTCACCGAGTTGAACGTGTGCAAATCGCGGAGGTGCGGTACGTACGGTACTTGGATTGGTTGGATCGTGAAGACGTTCGACTACACCAACCGCATTACTAAATGCTTCCGCTTTCGGTCTACAAGGGTACGTAGACACACTCTCCCCACTCATTACTATTCTTCTCCTAGATAGATCTTGCGTGATCGTAGGCAAATTTTTTGAAATACTACGTTCCTCAACAATGGCATCAGAGCCAGTTCTATGCGTAGATGTTATATGCACGAGTAGAACAGAAAGAGTTGTGGGCGATAATAGTCATACTGCTTACCAGCATGTCATACTTTGATTCGGTGGTATTGTTGGATGAAGCAGCCCAGACCGACATTACATGACCGCGTTCATGAGACTGGTTCTACCGCCGTGCTTCGCACACAAGTGGCTACTGGGTGTCTGTTTCTCTAGCTTTAGTTGAATCGAGTGTGACTACACCTGGTCCTTGTTGAAGGTTAAAACATCACACTTAACGAAAAATCATTGTGATTTTTGATGCGTAGGTAAGAACGGTTCTTGCTAAGACCGTAGCAGCCACTTAAAATTTGCAACAACAAAGTAGAGGATGTCTAAATTTTTTTGCAGGGCATGTTGTGATGTGATATGGTCAAGACGTGATGAGATATAAATTGTTGTATGAGATGATCATGTTTTGTTAAAGTTATTGGAAACTGGCAGGAGCCTTATGGTTGTCTCTTTATTGCATAAGATGCAAGCGCCATATAATTGCTTTACTTTATCGCTATGCGACAACAATAGTTCCAAAAGAAATAGTTGGTGAGACGACCATGTGACGACACGTTGATAAATATCAAGATGATGGAGATCATGGTGTCATTGCCAGTGATGATGGAGATCATGACGATACTTTGGAGATGGAGATCAAAGGCACAAGATGATTATGGCCATATCATGTCACATATTTTGATTGCATATGATGTTTATCTTTTATGCATCTTGATGACCCACAAGTATAGGGGATCTATCGTAGTCCTTTCGATAAGTAACAGTTCGAACCCAATGAGGAGTAGAAGGAAATGATAAGCAGTTTTCAGTAAGGTATTCTCTGCAAGCACTGGAATTATCGGTAACAGATAGTTTTGTGATAAGGTAATTTGTAACAGGTAACAAGTAATAAAAGTAAATAAGGAGCAGCAAGATGGCCCAATCCTTTTTGTCGCAAAGGACAAGCCTGGAAAAACTCTTATATAAAGAAAAGCACTCCCGAGGACACATGGGAATTATTGTCAAGCTAGTTTTCATCACGCTCATATGATTCGTGTTCGGTACTTTGATAATTTGATATGTGGGTGGACCGGTGCTTGGGTACTGCCCTTCCTTGGACAAGCATTCCACTTATGATTAACCCCTATTGCAAGCATCCTCAACTATAAAAGAAGTATTAAGGTAAACCTAACCATAGCATGAACCATATGGATCCAAATCAGCCCCTTACGAAGCAACACATAAACTAGGGTTTAAGCTTATGTCACCCTAGCAACCCATCATCTACTTATTACTTCACAATGCCTTCCCCTAGGCCCAAACAATGGTGAAGTGTCATGTAGTCGATGTTCACATGACACCACTAGAGAAGAGACAACATACATCTCATCAAAATATCGAACGAATACCAAATTCACATGACTACTTATAAGACTTCTCCCATGTCCTCAGGAACAAATTTAACTACTCACAAATCATATTCATGTTCATAATCAGAGGGGTATTAATATGTATAAAGGATCTGAACATATGATATTCCACCAAATAAACCAACTAGCATCAACTACAAGGAGTAATCAACACTACTAGCAACCCACAGGTACCAATCTGAGGTTTTGGGACAAAGATTGGATACAAGAGATAAACTAGGGTTTGAGATAAGATGGTGCTGGTGAAGATGTTGATGGATATTGACCCCCTCCCGATGAGAGGATCGATGGTGATTATGATGGTGATGATTTCCCCCTCCCGGAGGGATGTTTCCCAGGCAGAACAGCTCCGCCAGAGGCCTAGATTGGTTCCGCCTCGTGGCGGCGGAGTTTCGTCCTGAGAGCTTGCTTATGATTTTTTCCAAGGCGAAAGACTTCATATAGCCAAAGATGGGCACCGGAGGCCTGCCAGGGGGCCCACGAGGTAGGGGGCGCGCCCAGGGGGTAGGACACGCCCCCACCCTCGTGGATGGTGGGTGCCCCCCCTCTGGTGCTTCCTTCATCATATATTTTTTATATATTCTGAAACTGACTTCCGTGGAGTTTCAGGACTTTTGGAGTTGTGCAGAATAGGTCTCTAATATTTGCTCCTTTTCCAGTCCAGAATTCGAGTTGCCGGCATTCTCCCTCTTCATGTAAACCTTGTAAAATAAGAGAGAATAGGCATAATTATTGTGACATAATGTGTAATAACATCCCATAATGCAATAAATATCGATATAAAAGCATGATGCAAAATGGATGTATCAACTCCCCAAGCTTAGACCTCGCTTGTCCTCAAGAGGAAGCCGATATCGAAAAATATGTCCACATGTTTAGAGATAGAGGTGTCGATAAAATAGAATACGAACATGAGGGCATCATGATCATTCTTATAACAACAACATATACATATATATATATATATTGTCATATGATTTCTTATGCTAAAGTAACAATTCATTCACAATTTCAAGTATGAATTAGAGACTTCATTGAAAACTAACAACCTATAATCTCAGTCATTGAAGCAATTGCAATTTATCATAACATCAGAAAGAGTCAATATAAGAGCTTTTCGGCAAGTCCACATACTCAACTATCATTTAGTCTTTCACAATTGCTAACACTCACGCAATACTTATGGGTATGAAGTTTTAATCGGACACAGAGAAAGATAGGGGCTTATAGTTTTGCCTCCCAACCTTTTACCTCAAGGGTAATGTCAACAATAATAGTTCATGAAAACTCACATCCAATTAGCTATATATATCAGGATCTTTCCAACACACAGTGCTTGCCAAAGGATAAAATGTAAAAAGGAAAGGTGAAGATCACCATGACTCTTGTATGAAGTATAAGAAAAGAATAAAAGATAGGCCCTTCGCAGAGGGAAGCATAGGTTGTCATATGTTTTTATGGTTGGATGCATGAAATCTTAATGCAAAAGAACATCACTTTATATTGTCACTTGTGATATGGAACTTTATTATGCAGTCCGTCGCTTTTATTTCTTCCACATCACAAGATCGTATAAAGGTTATTTTCTCCGCACTAATAAATCATACATATTCAGGGAGCATTTTTTATTGCTTGCAACAATGACAACATACTTGAAGGATCTTGCTCAATCCATAGGTGGATATGGTGGACTCTCATGGCAAAACTGGGTTTAAGGATATTTGGAAGCACAAGTAGTATATCTACTTGGTGCAAAGAGTTTGGCTAGCATGAGGGGGAAAGGCAAGCTCAACATGTTGGATGATCCATGACAATATAATTTATTTCAGATGTAAGAAAACATAACCCATTACGTTGTCTTCCTTGTCCAACGTCAACTTTTTAGCATGTCATATTTTAATGAGTGCTCACAATCATAAAATATGTCCAAGATAGTATATTTATATATGAAAACCTCTCTTTCTTTATTACTTCCTATTAATTGCAATGATGACCAAAACTATGTTTGTCAACTCTCAACAACTTTTATTCATCATACTCTTTATATGTGAAGTCATTACTCTCCATAAGATCGATATGATCTCTTTATTTCTTTTTATTCTTTCTCTCCCCTTATTTTTTCTCAAGATCATAGCAAGATGGCAAAGCCCTTGACTCAACACTAATCTTTATTATATATAGCTCATGGACTCGATTACATAGAAGGATCATAAAGCAAAACTCAAAACTAGATCATACTAAAAACTTTATTCTACTAGATCAAGATATAACCAAAATGATCGAACTAAGAAAAACGATAAATATAAAAAGTGTGATGGTGATACGATACCGGGGCACTCCCCCAAGCTTGGCAGTTGCCAAGGGGAGTGCCCATACCCATGTGTTTATGACTCTTTCTTCGGAGGTGAAGGAGATGGTGATGATGATGACAATTTACCTCCAGCCTTTTCATATTGTAATTGAGAAGAGTGATCTCCTCCTTTAAATCATCAACCTCCGATTGCAGCTTCAAGATCTTGTCACATAAATCTCCTTTTCTTTTCTGCCGAAAATGAGAAGGAATAGATCGGTTGTTAGACAGTTTAGCCCTCTTAGGGAGACTAGACTTCTTGAACTTCACGTGCATATCCCCAGGTTGAGGTAGAGGAACATCCTCCTCCTCCTCCGAACTTGAATCATTTATCCTCCTTAAATGAGCATCCTCCTCATCATCCATAGTTCGACCACAAGGAGATAGGTCCCCATAGGTCTTTGGGTCAGCAATGAGGTGTGAGACATAGCTCTCTCCGTCAGAGTCTTGAGATGACATCTTGCTCTAAATCATCAACAGAAACAGCTCGAAACAAAAACAAAGGATATTTGCGTGGTACGGTGGTCAAAACCTTCAGGAGATTATATAATGAATTTTTACCGACCGAAAGAAGTATCGCGCAAGAAAATGGATTCCGGAGGGCACACGAGGTGCCCACGAGGCAGGGGGCGCGTCCAGGGGGGTAGGGCGTGCCCTCCACCCTCATGGATGCCTCGTGTCCTTTCCGGACAACTTATTATTTTCCTATTTTCTTAAATATTCCAAAACGGAGAAAAATTGCCATTAGAACTGTTTTGGAGTCGGTTTACTTACCGTACCACACACCTCTTCCTTTTCGGAGGCTGAAAAGTTCTGGAAGGTGTCACTTATATACTCCTCCAGAGTTACGGTTTCAATAACATTAGTTTCAACATTTATAGGATTACCTGAGATATAATGCTTGATCCTTTGACCGTTCACCACCCTCGGATTTGTGCCTTCAAAGTTGTTGATTTTTATGGCACCAGAACGATAGACCTCCTCGATAACGTAAGGGCCTTCCCATTTAGAGAGGAGTTTTCCTGCAAAAGATCTTAAACGAGAGTTGTATAACAGTACATAATCACCTACATTAGACTCACATTTTTGTATCCTTTTGTCATGCCATCTTTTAACCTTTTCTTTAAATAGTTTGGCATTCTCATAGGCCTAGGTTCTCCACTCATCGAGTGAGCTAATGTAAAATAGTCTCTTCTCACCAGCAAGTTTGAAGTCATAATTGAGCTCTTTAATGGCCCAATATGCCTTATGTTCTAGTTCAAGAGGTAAGTGACATGCTTTACCATATATGAACTATCTTATACGGAGACATACCCATAGGATTTTTATATGCAGTTCTATAGGCCCATAATGCATCATCAAGTTTCTTGGACCAATTCTTTCTATATCTATTAATAGTCTTTTGCAAAATTAATTTAATCTCTCTGTTACTTAGTTCTACTTAACCACTAGACTATGGATGATATGGAGATGCAATTCTATGATTAACATCATACTTAGCAAGCATCTTACGAAAAGCACCATGAATAAAATGTGAACCACCATTAGTCATTAAGTATCTAGGGACTCCAAACCTCGGAAAAATAACTTCTTTAAGCATCTTAATAGAGGTGTTATGATCAGCACTACTAGTTGGAATAGCTTCTACCCACTTAGTAATGTAATCAACAACAACTAAAATATGTGTATACCCATTAGAGGAAAGAAACAATACCATATAATCAAAGCCCCAAACATCAGATGGTTCAATAACAAGTAAATAATTCATAGGAATTTCTTGATGTCTACTAATATTACCAATTCTTTGACATTCATCACAAGACAAGACAAACTTACGGGCATCCTTGAAGAGAGTAGGCCAATAAAAACTGGATTGCAATACCTTATGTGCAGTTCTATCTCCAACATGGTGTCCTCCATAAGCCTCGGAGTGACACTTACGTATGATCTGTTCATGTTCATTATCGGTGTCAAAACCGGCGGATCTCGGGTAGGGGGTCCCAAACTGTGCGTCTAGGCGGATGGTAACAGGAGGCAGGGGACACGAAGTTTTACCCAGGTTCGGGCCCTCTTGATGGAGGTAAAACCCTACGTCCTGCTCGATTAATATTGATGATATGGGTAGTACAAGAGTAGATCTACCACGAGATCAGAGAGGCTAAACCCTAGAAGCTAGCATATGGTATGATTGTATGTCGTCCTACGGACTAAAACCCTCCGGTTTATATAGACACCGGAAAGGGCTAGGGTTACACAAGGTCGGTTACAAAGGAGGAGATATACATATCCGTATTGCCTAGCTTGCCTTCCACGCCAAGTAGAGTCCCATCCGGACACGGGACGAAGTCTTCAATCTTGTATCTGCATAGTCCAGCAGTCCGGCCAAAGGATATAATCCGGCTGTCTGGAGACCCCCTAATCCAGGACTCCCTCAGTAGCCCCTGAACCAGGCTTCAATGACGATGAGTCCGGCGCGCAGTGTTGTCTTCGGCATTGCAAGGCGGGTTCTTCTCCAACTTTCAAGTGTTCGTAAGCAGTGTCCGGCTCCATAAATGTTGAACCTCTTGGCTTCTGTGCCCAATAAGGGCTATCTCCCACGCGTCGAGTGAATACAAGGCGCCAGGGCGTTTTTACATTCGCCCCCTAGCCAGATAAATAAATTGTCTATTAAAGGGATGGGGATTCTTAGATCCGATCCATATCATCCTCCCCGAGTGAGAATTCATCAGAGCGTGTTTCGGAAAGATCCATTTCAGCATGGCCAACCTCCGTAGCTCCTCCTCCCGCCCCCGTAGCCCTAAGCCCGGTGATTGGGAGAGGTGTTCAGTCCCGCACAGTCGATTAGTCGAGCTGCAAACTAAGGGATTTCTCCCTCCGGCGTATATGGTGCCCGTTCGAGCCGGGCTCACCACCTACGATGGCGAGGCGCAAGCGGAGAGCCTTCCCTGTCCCTCCATGGGGGAACGGGTCTGCCTTGTTCCTTATTTACTAAGGGGACTCGGATTTCCAATTCATCCGTTCCTCCGCGGGCTCCTGGAGTTCTACGGCCTCCAATTACACAATCTCACCCCTGCCTCCATTCTAGATATCGCCGGCTATGTTGCTCTCTGCGAGTTGTTCCTGGGCTGCGAGGCTCACTTCGAGCTGTGGAAAAGGCTATTCTTCCTTGTCCCTCGCACACAGAGGGAATAACTTTATCAAGTGGGCGGAGCCGAAATATGGCGCATCGCCGATACCGGATACCTGTCCGGTACCCCGAAGAAGCCGTTCGAAGACTGGTCTTCAGAATGGTTTTATATGGAGGACGTCCCCCTTCCGGACCCTGTTCGGCGGGGTCTTCCTGAGTTCAACAATGCTTCTCTGAAGAAGCACCGAAGTTGTCGCCCACAGAGCCCCCAGGCGGAAGACAACGGAGAAGTCCTCTATCTGATGAACCGGATCAAAGCACTGGCTCGATCAGGATTGACAATAATCGAAGTTATGTCGATTTGCATAATGCGGGGAGTGCAGCCACTTCAATATCGTGGACACCCCTTGTGGTGTTATAACGGGGCGGATGACGCCACCCGCTGTGGGCGTAAGTGTCCGGACAATGCTGCCGCTCTAGCGAAGATTCTGTCCGAACTGTTCAAGGGTGAGGAAGAGGAGTTCACCCGCATCAAGCCACTGGATGGATTCTCCATGTACAATCCTCCAAGCTGGGTAAGTTATATCTCCCTGCTCCCATTTTTCCCGCATTCTTAGTCGTAAGTATTCACCTTGCCACTTTGCGGCAGGAACTGCGAAAAGCCATAAAGGAGGTCAGCAGCCCTTCTCCACAACCAGAGGACCCTGACCGGGCCCTCAACTCCGGACTTGAAGAAGATCCGGTTATCTCCGTGGAACTGATAGACCGGTAGTTCTATCAGTTAAGCTGCGATGATGCCCTAGTGGCCATTACGGCCGACTATCCTGGACTGCTCCCAGCATCGCAGGTAAGAAAAATCAAAAAGTCCCAACTCCAAAACTAGGATCCCCTTTTAGGCACTTCACCCACCATATACATATGGCATCTTTTACAGGGAAGGCATTCGGGACGCCCTGCCGAACCCGCAGCAACTCGCCAACAAGTGGCACCGAGGCCGGGTAGGCCAAAAAGGAAGGCGGTCAGGACGGAGACACCGGCGAAAAGGTATAGGAAAAACCCCGCTCCGTGGTTGTCGTCTTTCTCAAAATGTAATGACACCCGCGTTTCTTTAACAAAAAAGCGCTCGTCGGAATAAGTCCGGCGATGCTGCCAACCAAGCTTCCACCAGTCAGGCGCCAGGACCGGACATAGAGGCGGAAGCCGATATGGGGCAGGCGCCGGATAATCCCCCTACAGAGGATGCAGATAGATTATCCGCTACAAACTCATAAGTGGAAAGCGCTATGAATCATAGGCGCCGCCGGGCCGTACTCTGCGACGCTTGTTTCTCACCAGAGGCGTTCGACGCCTTTAATTCTGGAGAGGCGTACCTCCGTGCTGCTCAAGATGGTCTAGCCAGAGCCACGGATCAGTATGTAAAGGATGTATGGGTGAGTAAATCTGGTGATTTATATGTATCAGTAGCCCCTGAGACTTGAAACAGTTAGCAGAACTGATTTAAGGATCATCTTTAATGTGCAGGTTCTTACAGAGAAGAATACTAGGCTGTCCCAGGACCTGGAGGAATGCAAGGCCCAACTGCGGGCCGCTCTTGCCGCATTGCAGGAACAGAAAAAGCCTCCCGCTGGTAACATTTACTTTAAAGAGTGATGGTTACCATATAGTGTGCGGCATAGCTGCAGTTCTAACAACAGATGTTGCAGATGAATCCGGGGAGAATCCGGAGGACCAGCATGTTATACGACACCTAGAAGCTGGCAAACGCGTGCTGACTGAGGTTAGGCAGGAGAAAAACAATCTCCAAGATGCCCATGTTAAGCTGAGCGTTGAACTAAAACACGTTCGGGGACAGCTTGCAGACTCCGAGAAGGAGAATAAGCGGCTTCGACGCGACATTTTCAGTAAGTGCTTGAATGAATCCTGTTAAAGGAGTTCGGCAAAGAAGTTGACTAACATCGTTATGTCTGTAGGTATGCTGACGGGTCGTCCCGCGGAGGAAATGCCTGGGTCCGCGGGTGATCTTCTGTCCGAGCTGTCACATCTGCACGAACAAGTTCGGCATGTGATGCAGGGTGTTTCCCAGGCCTTGTGGCCGTCCGTCTCCCTGCCAGAAGGCGTTGCAGAGCTTGTGGAGAAGCTGAAGGGAGCACGGCAGCGCTTCCGATTATGGAAGATATCAGCCTGCCGACAGGGTGCCAGAGAAGCCTGGGCCATGGTGAAGACGCGGTATACCAAGGCAGACCCAAATCACATGGCCGAGGTCGGACCTGTGGGGCCTGACGGAAAAGAGATCCCCGTTAGCTTAGTTTATGGGCAAGTAGAATTAGCCGCAAAGTATTCCCAACAGGATTGTAAGCTAGACCGCCTGTTGGATGGTATAGAGGAGGAGTTTAGTCAGTCTGCATGACTATGTAATTAAAGTGACATGTATAATGCCTTCTAGCCGGATTGTAGATCATTTGTCGTTGCGGACCTTTTCGCTTCAACCTCCGGGCCCAATAGTCAGGAGTGAATCCGAATACCCGCTCAGTTATATAAATCGGGGTATGCGTGGAGACCAGGCGTAGGGGTCATTAGTGCTTTATCAGACAAGTGCCCAACTAGTTATGTTATATTACATGGGTAGTAATAAACATCTTCCAGGGAGAATAGTTCCATTAAGGGTTCCTTTCCCGGGGTAAGATGCCCTAAAGTGCATGTCCAGACTGCGATAGGAAACGCAGAAAAAACATCTGGGGGCAGATATGGGCAATAAATAAAAATCATCTTTTGTTCACCGACCGAATATTCCCTTAAGAACGCTAGCTTTCGGCTTCACCCAGTCTGAGGTACACATCCAGCTCACCCGACAGTAACAATCGTAGAGGTTCTCCCCTTATGCCCTAGCCGAATTAACGGGAACGTAGGGCATAAATACAAGAGCCAGGCAACCCAGCTTGGCCAAAACTTAAGTCATATCGATGCATATAATGGTGAAAAAAGGTACATGCGGAAGTATAACACATGTGTTGGGCATGAGGCCTAGATAAATAATTTAAGCTTCTGTGAAAGAAGCCCCCAGGTATGAAGAGTGCAGCTAGCGCATCTGTAATGTACAAGCGAGGCACAAGGTGACCCTTGAAGGCCTAGAGAAATAATAAAAGAAGGAAAGAAAGAGAAACAAGACAGATGATGTATATGCAGAAAATGGATAAAGGGAGGGGACTAACATAGAGTCCGGTGCTAGGCGTAGAATCTTCGGAGCCTGGCCGCGTTCCATGGGTTCGGCTCGAGTCGACTAGTCGATGCATCCCGCAGTCGGTACGCTCCACCGGTCAGAACTTGGTCAATAATAAAAGGACCTTCCCATTTGGGCTCGAGCTTGTTCTTTTTCTTATCCGGCAGGCGTAGAACTAGTTCGCCAATGTTATAAGTTTTGGCCCGTACTTCTCTGCTTTGGTATCTGCGAGCCTGTTGCTGATAAAATGCGGAACGGGCTTTGGCTACGTCACGCTCCTCTTCCAGGGTGTCCAGACTATCCTGCCGATCGAGCTTGGCTTCTCTTTCTTCGTACATGCGCACTCGAGGTGAGTCATGAATTATGTCACAGGGCAAGACTGCCTCTGCTCCGTACACCATAAAGAAGGGTGTATATTCGATACTACGATTCGGCGTGGTCCGCAGCCCCCAGAGTACGGAGTCGAGCTCCTCTACCCAGTGCGTGTTAGACTCCATTAAGGAGCACACTAATCTGGGTTTAATGCCGCTCATTATAAGACCGTTTGCTCGCTTGACTTGACCGTTGGTTTGTGGGTGATAGACTGAAGCATAATCGAGCTTCATGCCCATTTTGCTGCACTAGAGTTTTACCTCGTCGGCCGCGAAGTTCGTGCCATTATCAGTGATGATGCTGTGGGGGACGCCATAACGGTGTACAACCCCGGATATGAATTCTATCACCGGTCCAGATTCGGCTGTTTTAACAGGTTTGGCCTCTATCCATTTGGTGAATTTATCCACCATGACGAATAAGTATTTTTTCTTGTGGGTTCCCCCTTTAAGGGGTCCAACCATGTCAAGCCCCCAGACCGCAAGGGCCATGTAATGGGGATTGTTTGGAGGGCGGTGGGCAGCATGTGGCTTTGATTTGCAAAGAGCTGGCAACCGGCGCAACGTTGGACCAAGTCCCGTGCATCTGCCCGGGCCGTTGGCCAATAGAATCCTGTACGGAAGGCCTTGCTTACAAGAGCCCGGGCTGCGGCGTGATGACCGCCGAGTCCGGCGTGAATTTCTGCCAAAAGATTCCGCCCTTCCACTTCGAAGATGCACATTTGAAGGACTTCGGTAGTACTTTTTTTGTACAATTCTCCCTCGTGGACCCTGTAGGCCTTGGATCGCCGCACTATGCAGCGTGCCTCATTTTGGTCCTCCGGAAGTTCCTGTCTAGTTAGGTAGGCCAGGAATGGTTCAGTCCACGGGGCAATAATGGCCATTATTTCATGGGCTGAAGGTGTTATTTCGGTGGCGGGGCCTCCGATTGTGTCAGAGAGTTCGGTATCGGGTATTTTGGCCAGGTCCGGACTGTTGTTACCGGTGTCCCCTTCCCATACCACGGATGGTTTAAACAGCCTTTCCAAAAATATGTTGGGGGGACTGCATCGCATTTTGCGCCGATGCGGGCGAGGATATCCGCCGCCTGATTGTTTTCCCGAGCCACATGGTGAAATTCCAGCCCCTCGAACCGAGTTGACATTTTTAGGACGACGTTTCGATAGGCCGCCATTTTCAGATCCTTGGCGTCAAAATCTCCATTTATTTGGGATATTGCGAGGTTTGAATCCCCACGCACCTCCAAGCGTTGAATGCCCATGGAGACTGCCATCCGAAGACCATGCAACAGAGCTTCGTATTCGGCTGCATTGTTGGAGTCTATATACAATATTTGCAGTACGTACTGAATGGTATCTTCGGTTGGGGACGTCAGGACGACGCCAGCCCCTAGACCAGCCAGCATTTTAGAACCGTCGAAGTGCATGATCCAATTGGAGTATGCGCCGTACTCTTTAGGGAGTTCGGCCTCCGTCCATTCGGCGACGAAGTCGGCCAATACTTGCGACTTGATGGCTCGTCGAGGTTTGTATGTTATGTCGAACGGGAGGAGCTCAATGGCCCATTTGGCAATCCGGCCCGTAGCGTCGCGGTTGTTTATAATATCATTAAGTGGTACTTCCGAGGCTACTGTAATCGAACACTCTTGAAAGTAGTGTCGCAGCTTCCGGGATGCCATGAATACCGCATAGGTTATCTTTTGATAATGTGGGTACTGTGATTTGCATGGAGTGAGTACAGTGGATACATAGTATAGCGGCTTTTGAAGAGGGAATTTGTGTCCGCCTGCTTCTCGTTCGACAACGAGGACTGCGCTGACAACTTGATGAGTTGCCGCTATGTACAACAACATTGGTTCGCCGATGTTTGGCGCGGCTAGGATTGGGTTGGTTGCCAAAATGGCCTTTATTTCTTCCAGTCCGGCTGTGGCCGCGGCCGTCCACTCGAAGTGTTCGGTGCACCGAAGGAGGTGATAAAGGGGTAAAGCCTTTTCTCCTAAGCGGGAGATAAAGCGGCTTAGAGCCACCACACATCCAGTTAACTTCTGGATTTGCTTGAGGTCTGTTGGGGTAGCCAACTGTGACAAAGCTCGGATTTTGGCCGGATTAGCCTCAATACCTCTACTGGAGACAATGAAACCCAAGAGCTTTTTGGTTGGTACGCTGAAAACGCATTTTTCCGGATTGAGCTTGATGTCGTATGTTCGGAGGTTGTCGAATGTGAGCCTCAAGTCGTCTATCAAAGAGTCGACGTGTTTGGTTTTGACGACCACATCGTCTACGTATGCCTCTACTATTTTGCCGATTTGTTTCTCCAGACATGTCTGAATCATGCGCTGATATGTTGCGCCGGCGTTTTTGAGCCCAAAAGGCATTGTGTTAAAACAAAAGGGACCGTATGGTGTGATGAATGCCGTTGCGGCTTGGTCGGACTCCGCCATCTTGATTTGGTGGTAACCGGAGTATGCGTCGAGGAAACACAATGACTCGTGTCCTGTAGTAGCATCAATGATTTGATCGATGCGTTGGAGGGGGAAGGGATCCTTTGGGCAAGCTTTATTGAGGTCTTTGAAATCGACACAAAGGCGCCAGGATTTGTCCTTATTTGGTACCATCACCAGGTTTGCTAGCCAGTCCGGGTGTTTTATTTCTCTAATGAATCCGGCCTCCAATAACTTGGCTAGTTCCTCTCCCATGGCCTGTCTCTTAGGTTCGGAGAAACGCCGGAGAGCTTGCTTGACCGGCTTAAATCCCTTTAGGATATTGAGGCTATGCTCGGCCAGCCTACGTGGGATTCCTGGCATGTCTGAGGGATGCCAGGCGAATATGTCCTAGTTCTCGTGCAGGAACTCTCGTAGTGCGGCGTCCACAACAGGGTTTAACTGTGCCCCGATGGAGGCTGTTTTTGTAGGGTCCGTTGGGTGGACTTGGAATTTGACTATTTCATCCGCTGGTTTAAAAGAGGTGGACTTGGATCTCTTGTCGAGTATCACATCGTCCCTGTCCATTGTAGAGCGTAGCATGGTTAATTCCTCGGCCGAGAGGGCTTCGGATAATGCCTCGAGGGCCATTGCGGCTGTTTTGTTTTCGGCGCGGAGTGCTGTGTCCGGTTCACTGGCGAGAGTGATGATTCCATTGGGCCCGGGCATTTTGAGCTTCATGTACCCGTAAAGGGGTACGACTTGGAAGATTGTGAACGCTGCCGGGGGGCTGACCCACGAGCACCTATGGGACCGGCGGACCGAGTCCCTTTCGGTTCGGCGGGGGCGAGGGTCGCACGAAGAGTGGATCGAGGCAGAGCACACGAGCGGTTTACCCAGGTTCGGGCCGCACGGATGCGTAAAACCCTACTCCTGCTTTGTGGTTTGTATTGAGTTCTTGCTCGGGAGCGCGGAGTGCTACAGTACACTCCAGCAGCTAACGAGACCGAGCCTGAGAGTTCTCTTTTTCGCCGACCCCCCTCTACGTTGCGCATGGGCCTCCTTTTATATGCTCAAGGGGTCACCGACAGGTGGCAACGTAGACAAGGGTAAAAATGGAAAGGTGCTGCGGTTGGTACAGCTACCTGCTACAGTGTATCATACCTAACCCTGACGGCAGGGGACAAGGGCATTAAATGCCCGTCTGCGTCGCCTAAATAGTGCAAAAGGGACCGTCAGGGACGCCACCGCCTGCCACGATGGCAATCTTGTCAGCGCCGCTTGCCACCACGCACCGCTGGCTGCACAGCCTCCCGCCACGTATGCTTGGAAGGGTCCCAGAGCGACACGTTGGTGGATGTGCTAGAGCGCGGACACAGAGTGGTGGCTTGCCGCGGTCGTTGTCTTGTCGCGTCCGGGAGCTTGTCGCTCACCGGGCCTTGCCGGGACGCGTGGCGCGTCGTGGCAAGTTCCTTGAGATGCCTTGGTTGGCCTTCCCGGCAAGCTCCTCTTGCCGGGGTCTTGTCTCCTTGAATGGCTCCAGGGGAACCACGGAGGACCTTGGCGGTCACCCGGCAAGCCTTGCCGCGGGATGCTGCGACTGCCCGTGCACAAGTTCGGGATACTAGTGAAGGAAATATGCCCTAGAGGCAATAATAAAGTTATTATTTATTTCCTTATAATCATGATAAATGTTTATTATTCATGCTAGAATTGTATTAACTGGAAACATAATACATGTGTGAATACATAGACAAACAAAGTGTCACTAGTATGCCTCTACTTGACTAGCTCGTTAATCAAAGGTGGTTATGTTTCCTAACCATGAACAATGAGTTGTTATTTGATTAACGAGGTCACATCATTAGTTGAATGATCTGATTGACATGACCCATTCCATTAGCTTAGCACACGATCGTTTAGTATGTTGCTATTGCTTTCTTCATGACTTATACATGTTCCTATGACTATGAGATTATGCAACTCCCGTTTACCGGAGGGACACTTTGGGTGCTACCAAACGTCACAACGTAACTGGGTGATTATAAAGGAGCATTACAGGTGTCTCCAAAGGTAGATGTTGGGTTGGCGTATTTCGAGATTAGGATTTGTCAGTCCGATTGTCGGAGAGGTATCTCTGGGCCCTCTCGGTAATGCACATCACATAAGCCTTGCAAGCACTGCAACTAATATGTTAGTTGTGAGATGATGTATTACGGAACGAGTAAAGAGACTTGCCGGTAACGAGATTGAACTAGGTATTGGATACCGATGATCGAATCTCGGGCAAGTAACATACCGATGACAAAGGGAACAACGTATGTTCTTATGCGGTCTGACCGATAAAGATCTTCGTAGAATATGTAGGAGCCAATATGGGCATCCAGGTCCCGCTATTGGTTATTGACCGGAGACATGTCTCGGTCATGTCTACATTGTTCTCGAACCCGTAGGGTCCGCACGCTTAAGGTTACGATGACAGTTACATTATGAGTTTATGCATTTTGATGTACCGAAGGTTGTTCGGAGTTCCGGATGTGATCACGGACATGACGAGGAGTCTCGAAATGGTCGAGACGTAAATATTGATATATTGGAAGCCTATGTTTGGACATCGGAAGTGTTCCGGGTGAAATCGGGATTTTACCGGAGTACCGGGAGGGTTACCGGAACCCCCCGGGAGCCATATGGGCCTACATGGGCCTTAGTGGAAAGGAGAAAAGGGCAGCCCAAGGGGGCTGCGCACCTCCCCCCTCCCCTAGTCCTATTAGGACTAGGATAGGTGGCCGGCCACCCTTCTCCCTCTTTCCCCATCGGGGAATCCTAATTGGAATAGGATTGGAGGGGAGTCCTACTCCCGGAAGGAGTAGGACTCCTCCTGCGCCTCCCTCCTTGGCCGGCCAGCCTCCCCTCCTCTCTCCTTTATATACGGAGGCAGGGGACACCTCTAGAGACACAAGTTGATCCACGTGATCTATTCCTTAGCCGTGTGCGGTGCCCCCTACCACCATATACCTCGATAATACTGTAGCGGAGTTTAGGCGAAGCCCTTCTGCTGTAGTACATCAAGATCGTCACCACGCCGTCGTGCTGACGGAACTCTTCCCCGACACTTTGCTGGATCGGAGTCCGGGGATCGTCATCGAGCTGAACGTGTGCTCGAACTCGGAGGTGCCGTAGTTTCGGTGCTTGATCGGTTGGATCGTGAAGACGTACGACTACTTCCTCTATGTCGTGTCATCGCTTCCGCAGTCGGTCTGCGTTGGGTACGTAGACAACACTCTCCCCCTCGTTGCTATGCATCACATGATCTTGCGTGTGCGTAGGAATTTTTTTGGAAATTACTACGAAACCCAACAATGGCTTCCGAGCCTAGGTTATTTATGTTGATGTTATATGCACGAGTAGAACACAAGTGAGTTGTGGACGATACAAGTCATACTGCCTACCAGCATGTCATACTTTGGTTCGGCGGTATTGTTGGACGAGACGACCCGGACCAACCTTACGCGTACGCTTACGCGAGACCGGTTCCCTCGACGTGCTTTGCACATAGATGGCTTGCGGGCGACTGTCTCTCCAACTTCAGTTGAACCAAGTATGGCTACGCCCGGTCCTTGCGAAGGTTAAAACGGAGTCTATTTGACAAACTATCGTTGTGGTTTTGATGCGTAGGTGAGATTGGTTCTTACTTAAGCCCGTAGCAGCCACGTAAAACATGCAACAACAAAGTAGAGGAAGTCTAACTTGTTTTTGCAGGGCATGTTGTGATGTGATATGGTCAAGGCATGATGCTGAATTTTATTGTATGAGATGATCATGTTTTGTAACCAAGTTATCGGCAACTGGCAGGAGCCATATGGTTGTCGCTTTATTGTATGCAATGCAATCGCGATGTAATGCTTTACTTTATTACTAAACGGTAGTGATAGTCGTGGAAGCATAAGATTGGCGAGACGACAACGATGCTACGATGGAGATCAAGGTGTCGCGCCGGTGACGATGGTGATCATGACGGTGCTTCGGAGATGGAGATCACAGGCACAAGATGATGATGGCCATATCATATCACTTATATTGATTGCATGTGATGTTTATCTTTTATGCATCTTATCTTGCTTTGATTGATGGTAGCATTATAAGATGATCTCTCACTAAATTATCAAGAAGTGTTCTCCCTGAGTATGCACCGTTGCGAAAGTTCTTCGTGCTGAGACACCACGTGATGATCGGGTGTGATAGGTTCTACGTTCAAATACAGCGGGTGCAAAACAGTTGCGCACGCAGAATACTCAGGTTATACTTGACGAGCCAAGCATATACAGACATGGCCTCGGAACACAGAGATCGAAAGGTCGAGCGTGAATCATATAGTAGATATGATCAACATAATGATGTTCACCGATGAAACTACTCCATCTCACGTGATGATCGGACATGGTTTAGTTGATTTGGATCACGTGATCACTTAGAGGATTAGAGGGATGTCTATCTAAGTGGGAGTTCTTAAGTAATATGATTAAATTGAACTTAAATTTATCATGAACTTAGTACCTGATAGTATCTTGCTTGTTTATGTTGATTGTAGATAGATGGCTCATGCTGTTGTTCCGTTGAATTTTAATGCGTTCCTTGAGAAAGCAAAGTTGAAAGATGATGGTAGCAATTACACGGACTGGGTCCGTAACTTGAGGATTATCCTCATTGCTGCACAGAAGAATTACGTCCTGGAAGCACCGCTAGGTGCCAGGCCTGCTGCTGGAGCAACACCAGATGTTATGAATGTTTGGCAGAGCAAAGCTGATGACTACTCGATAGTTCAGTGTGCCATGCTTTACGGCTTAGAATCGGGACTTCAACGACGTTTTGAACGTCATGGAGCATATGATATGTTCTAGGAGTTGAAGTTAATATTTCAAGCAAATGCCCGGATTGAGAGATATGAAGTCTCCAATAAGTTCTATAGCTGCAAGATGGAGGAGAACAGTTCTGTCAGTGAGCATATACTCAAAATGTCTGGGTATAATAATCACTTGATTCAATTGGGAGTTAATCTTCCAGATGATTGCGTCATTGACAGAATTCTCCAATCACTTCCACCTAGCTACAAGAGCTTCGTGATGAACTATAATATGCAAGGGATGAATAAGACAATTCCCGAGCTCTTCGCAATGCTGAAAGCTGCAGAGGTAGAAATCAAAAAGGAGCATCAAGTGTTGATGGTCAACAAGACCACTAGTTTCAAGAAAAATGGCAAAGGGAAGAAGAAGGGGAACTTCAAAAAGAACAACAAGCAAGTTGCTGCTCAGGAGAAGAAACCCAAATCTGGACCTAAGCCTGAAACTGAGTGCTTCTACTGCAAGCAGACTGGTCACTGGAAGCGGAACTGCCCCAAGTATTTGGCGGATAAGAAGGATGGCAAGGTGAACAAAGGTATATGTGATATACATGTTATTGATGTGTACCTTACTAATGCTCGCAGTAGCACCTGGGTATTTGATACTGGTTCTGTTGCTAATATTTGCAACTCGAAACAGGGACTACGGATTAAGCGAAGATTGGCTAAGGACGAGGTGACGATGCGCGTGGGAAATGGTTCCAAAGTCGATGTGATCGCGGTCGGCACGCTACCTCTACATCTACCTTCGGGATTAGTATTAGACCTAAATAATTGTTATTTGGTGCCAGCGTTGAGCATGAACATTATATCTGGATCTTGTTTAATGCGAGACGGTTATTCATTTAAATCAGAGAATAATGGTTGTTCTATTTATATGAGTAATATCTTTTATGGTCATGCACCCTTGAAGAGTGGTCTATTCTTATTAAATCTCGATAGTAGTGACACACATATTCATAATGTTGAAACCAAAAGATGCAGAGTTGATAATGATAGTGCAACTTATTTGTGGCACTGCCGTTTAGGTCATATCGGTATAAAGCGCATGAAGAAACTCCATACTGATGGACTTTTGGAACCACTTGATTATGAATCACTTGGTACTTGCGAACCGTGCCTTATGGGCAAGATGACAAAAACACCGTTCTCCGGTACTATGGAGAGAGCAATAGATTTGTTGGAAATCATACATACAGATGTATGTGGTCCGATGAATGTTGAGGCTCGTGGCGGATATCGTTATTTTCTCACCTTCACAGATGACTTAAGCAGATATGGGTATATCTACTTAATGAAACATAAGTCTGAAACATTTGAAAAGTTCAAAGAATTTTAGAGTGAAGTTGAAAATCATCGTAACAAGAAAATAAAATTCCTACGATCTGATCGTGGAGGAGAATATTTGAGTTACGAATTTGGTGTACATTTGAAACAATGCAGAATAGTTTCGCAACTCACGCCACCCGGAACACCACAGCGTAATGGTGTGTCCGAACGTCGTAATCGTACTTTACTAGATATGGTGCGATCTATGATGTCTCTTACTGATTTACCGCTATCGTTTTGGGGATACGCTCTAGAGACGGCCGCATTCACGTTAAATAGGGCACCATCAAAATCCGTTGAGACGACGCCTTATGAACTGTGGTTTGGCAAGAAACCAAAGTTGTCGTTTCTTAAAGTTTGGGGCTGCGATGCTTATGTGAAAAAGCTTCAACCTGATAAGCTCGAACCCAAATCGGAGAAATGTGTCTTCATAGGATATCCAAAGGAAACTATTGGATACACCTTCTATCACAGATCCGAAGGCAAGACTTTTGTTGCTAAATTCAGAAACTTTCTTGAGAAGGAGTTTCTCTCGAAAGAAGTGAGTGGGAGGAAAGTAGAACTTGACGAGGTAACTGTACCTGCTCCCTTGTTGGAAAGTAGTACATCACAGAAAATTGTTTCTGCAACACCTACACCTATAAGTGAGGAAGTTAATGATAATGATCATGAAACTTCAGAACAAGATACTACTGAACCTCGTAGATCAACCAGAGTAAGATCCGCACCAGAGTGGTACGGTAATCCAGTTCTGGAAGTCATGCTACTAGATCATGATGAACCTACGAACTATGAAGAAGCGATGGTGAGCCCAGATTCCGCAAAGTGGCTTGAAGCCATGAAATCTGAGATGGGATCCATGTATGAGAACAAAGTATGGACTTTGGTTGACTTGCCCGATGATCGGCAAGCAATTGAGAATAAATGGATCTTCAAGAAGAAGACTGACGCTGATGGTAATGTTACTATCTATAAAGCTCGACTTGTCGCGAAAGGTTTTCGACAAGTTCAAGGGATTGACTACGATGAGACCTTCTCACCCGTAGCGATGCTTAAAGTCCGTCCGAATCATGTTAGCGATTGCTGCATTTTATTATTATGAAATTTGGCAGATGGATGTCAAAACTGCATTCCTGAATGGATTTCTGGAAGAAGAGTTGTATATGATGCAACCGGAAGGTTTTGTCGATCCAAAGGGAGCTAACAAAGTGTGCAAGCTCCAGCGATCCATTTATGGACTGGTGCAAGCCTCTCGGAGTTGGAATAAACGTTTTGATAGTGTGATCAAAGCATTTGGTTTTATACAGACTTTCGGAGAAGCCTGTATTTACAAGAAAGTGAGTGGGAGCTCTGTAGCATTTCTGATATTATATGTGGATGACATATTGCTAATTGGAAATGATATAGAATTTCTGGATAGCATAAAGGGATACTTGAATAAAAGTTTTTCGATGAAAGACCTCGGTGAAGCTGCTTACATATTAGGCATTAAGATCTATAGAGATAGATCAAGACGCTTAATTGGACTTTCACAAAGCACATACCTTGACAAAATTTTGAAGAAGTTCAAAATGGATCAAGCAAAGAAAGGGTTCTTGCCTGTGTTACAAGGTGTGAAATTGAGTAAGACTCAATGCCCGACCACTGCAGAAGGTAGAGAGAATATGAAAGATGTTCCCTATGCATCAGCCATAGGATCTATCATGTATGCAATGCTGTGTACCAGACCTGATGTGTGCCTTGCTATAAGTTTAGCAGGGAGGTACCAAAGTAATCCAGGAATGGATCACTGGACAGCGGTCAAGAACATCCTGAAATACCTGAAAAGGACTAAGGATATGTTTCTCGTATATGGAGGTGACAAAGAGCTCACCGTAAAAGGTTACGTTGATGCAAGCTTTGACACTGATCCGGACGATTCTAAATCGCAAACCGGATACGTGTTTACATTAAACGGTGGAGCTGTCAGTTGGTGCAGTTCTAAACAAAGCATCGTAGCGGGATCTACATGTGAAGCGGAGTACATAGCTGCTTCGGAAGCAGCAAACGAAGGAGTCTGGATGAAGGAGTTCATATCCGATCTAGGTGTCATACCTAATGCATCGGGTCCAATGAAAATCTTTTGTGACAATACTGGTGCAATTGCCTTGGCAAAGGAATCCAGATTTCACAAAAGGACCAAACACATCAAGAGACGCTTCAACTCCATCCGGGATCTAGTCCAGGTGGGAGACATAGAGATTTGCAAGATACATACGGATCTGAATGTTGCAGACCTGTTGACTAAGCCTCTTCCACGAGCAAAACATGATCAGCACCAAAGCTCCATGGGTGTTAGAATCATTACAGTGTAATCTAGATTATTGACTCTAGTGCAAGTGGGAGGCTGAAGGAAATATGCCCTAGAGGCAATAATAAAGTTATTATTTATTTCCTTATAATCATGATAAATGTTTATTATTCATGCTAGAATTGTATTAACTGGAAACATAATACATGTGTGAATACATAGACAAACAAAGTGTCACTAGTATGCCTCTACTTGACTAGCTTGTTAATCAAAGATGGTTATGTTTCCTAACCATGAACAATGAGTTGTTATTTGATTAACGAGGTCACATCATTAGTTGAATGATCTGATTGACATGACCCATTCCATTAGCTTAGCACCCGATCGTTTAGTATGTTGCTATTGCTTTCTTCATGACTTATACATGTTCCTATGACTATGAGATTATGCAACTCCCGTTTGCCGGAGGAACACTTTGGGTGCTACCAAACGTCACAACATAACAGGGTGATTATAAAGGAGCATTACAGGTGTCTCCAAAGGTAGATGTTGGGTTGGCGTATTTCGAGATTAGGATTTGTCACTCCGATTGTCGGAGAGGTATCTCTGGGCCCTCTCGGTAATGCCACATCACATAAGCCTTGCAAGCACTGCAACTAATATGTGAGTTGTGAGATGATGTATTACGGAACGAGTAAAGAGACTTGCCGGTAACGAGATTGAACTAGGTATTGGATACCGACGATCGAATCTCGGGCAAGTAACATACCGATGACAAAGGGAACAACGTATGTTGTTATGCGGTCTGACCGATAAAGATCTTCGTAGAATATGTAGGAGCCAATATGGGCATCCAGGTCCCGCTATTGGTTATTGACCGGAGACATGTCTCGGTCATGTCTACATTGTTCTCGAACCCGTAGGGTCCGCACGCTTAAGGTTACGATGACAGTTATATTATGAGTTTATGCATTTTGATGTACCGAAGGTTGTTCGGAGTCCCGGATGTGATCACGGACATGACGAGGAGTCTCGAAATGGTCGAGACGTAAATTGATATATTGGAAGCCTATGTTTGGACTATCGGAAGTGTTCCGGGTGAAATCGGGATTTTACCGGAGTACCGGAGAGGTTACCGGAACCCCCCGGGAGCCATATGGGCCTTCATGGGCCTTAGTGGAAAGGAGAAAGGCAGCCCAAGGGCTGCGCACCCCCCCTTCCCCTAGTCCTATTAGGACTAGGAGAGGTGGCCGGCCACCTCCCTCTTTCCCCCTCGGGGAATCCTATTGGAATAAGGATTGGAGGGGAGTCCTACTCCCGGAAGGAGTAGGACTCCTCCTGCGCCTCCCTCCTTGGCCGGCCAGCCTCCCCTCCTCTACTCCTTTATATACGGAGGCAGGGGACACCTCTAGAGACACAAGTTGATCCACGTGATCTATTCCTTAGCCGTGTGCGGTGCCCCCTACCACCATATACCTCGATAATACTGTAGCGGAGTTTAGGCGAAGCCCTGCTGCTGTAGTACATCAAGATCGTCACCACGCCGTCGTGCTGACGGAACTCTTCCCCGACACTTTGCTGGATCGGAGTCCGGGGATCGTCATCGAGCTGAACGTGTGCTCGAACTCGGAGGTGCCGTAGTTTCGGTGCTTGATCCGTTGGATCGTGAAGACGTACGACTACTTCCTCTACGTCGTGTCATCGCTTCCGCAGTCGGTCTGCGTTGGGTACGTAGACAACACTCTCCCCCTCGTTGCTATGCATCACATGATCTTGCGTGTGCGTAGGAAATTTTTTGAAATTACTACGAAACCCAACAACTAGGGTACCCCTACTCTAGTACACCGACAGGAGCCCCCGGGCCTGGGCCATACACGGTGCCGAGCGCTGTTGGGCCAGGCCCAAAACAGGGCACAGGCACGCGCGGCCTGGGTTACGCCGTATCTCTCTCCGTATCCACCGCGCCCTCCCCGAACGGCACGCGTTGAATGCGGCGTCGTGGGAGAGATCGTGGGTGGTTTCTTTATTCGGAAATGCGGAACGTCCGCCCCCTCCCTCCTTATAAGCAGGGGAAACAGGGGCAGTTCGCCCATTCGCCGGTTGCTACTCCAATCTTGGAAGCCTCCGCCGCTCCCTCGTATTCCCAAAGCTGAAAGAGAGTAGCGCCCCACCCCCCATCGCCACCAGCACCACCAACACCATCGACCTCCTCCACCACTTCCGCCATGGCTCCGAGAGCCGACAAGGGGAAGGTTGTGAAGTCGACCGAGGCGCAGCGGCTTGCAGCGCTGCGGAAGGAGCGGGCAATCTTCCCCCCAAGCTTGCCGCGAGGGAGCTGAGGGAGAATTACTATCTCTTCTGGTCGACGGAGACGCGAGCGCATCCGCGCACGAAGGTACTTCCAGCCGCCGCTTGGAAAATGGCTCCAAACGGATATCCTTTATTCGCCTTGTTCTTCAACTGCGGGCTCTGCTCGCCCTTCTCTGAGTTTTTCTGCGATATCATGAACACCTACGGATTCCACCTCCTTGACTTCACCCCCAATGCCGTTCTGACCATGGCAGTTTTCGCACATCTCTGCGAAAACTTTGTCGGAGTCCATCCCAATGTAGCCCTTTTTCGCCACTTCTTTATGCCCCGAGTAGAGAGAGGAGAACCTTTATCCGGCGGAATCGCCTGGATCTCGAGGGCCGGCAAGAAGGACACTTATCTGGAGGGAGAGTTCCGCGACAAGTGGGAGGAATGGAGAGCAGACTGGTGCTGGATTGTCGAGGAGAACCCGCAGCCGTTTACCGCCCGGCGCCAAGCCCCAGTAGCACGCGGCAGCGATTGGAGTGACGTGGCCCCGGAAGATGATAGGCTTAAGATTGCCGTCACCTGGATCCTACGCCTCAGGCTTGCCGGGCTCACTGTAGGCGCTATTGGCGCAGATTTTCTTCGCCGCCGCATTGCCCCCCTGCAGGAACGGGGGAGACCCACCTGGGAATTCAAGAATGCGGCGGATATCATGAGGCTGCGTCCGGGCCTCAACTTCAATTTCACTGTTTTGGAGCTCAACGCGATGCTCCAGGAGCTGTTCAAGTACGACCCTCAACATCCTGAAGTGTTCAGGTTGCCGCAGGGTGTCGTTCCGCTGTGCAACAACTCCGCGCTCAACCGCATCCGTGCAATGATGCTGTAGTGCGATTCGCATGGAATTGTCCCAACTTGGCAAGAGCCTGCAGACGACGTCGTGCAGCAGTTCTTTGACGGCTTGGTAGAAGTGTCGGTCTGCTCCGATGAAAAGGATAGGCTCACCCGCGACACCACCGATGCGGAGATGACACGCATCGCCACCAGGCTGGAAGAGGCGGTGGCGGCCGCAGCCGCGGGCGAATTTGGATTCACCGTATAGGAGGCAGATGCAGCAGAGGCGGCAAGCCGTGCCGAGTGAGGGGAGCCCGCCGGCGAGAAAGTGCTTGCCGGGCATAACGCTGAGTCGAGCGAGCCCGCCAAGGATACGAGCGGCTCGCTGGAAATCAACTCCTCTTTCTCCTCATCTTCAGGCAGCTCGCCGCAAGCAGAGCCTCCATCCCCACCAAGAAGGCGTCTCCGCAAGGCCGGGGACGTAGCGGGGCGGCAGGCGAGTGAACAGTCGCCGCGCCGTGTGACACGCTCCACCGCGGCAAGCACTGTTGCCGCGGGAGCACCTCATGCTGCTGCGGCACTGTCTCAGGCCACCGCCACTGTTCCCGCCAAGCGGCCAAGGGAAACTACTCCTCCGTCTCCTCGCGCTGGACGTGGGCCGGACTTCGACTTCTCCGCGTTCAGCTCCGACGAGGAAGAAGAAGAAGAGTAAGCTTCTCTTGTTGTAGTTGTAGTTCTTCAATTCTTGCTGTTTTGTCTTGTATCTCATTTGCTTTACTCTGAACTTATTCCTTTTCAGGACTCTGGCCCAGAGAGCAGCGAAGAGAGCCAAGGTCCCGGTGATTGTCATCGAGGACGAACCCACCGCAACAGCAGGAGGTGCGCCCGAGACCACCTTGTCGGACCCGGCAACTGTTCTCCAGAGCAGCCCCCAGCGTAAGTATATGGTTTACTTGCCGCTGTTAGGCGCGCATGGACACTCTTTGTTTGCTGACATCTGACTGTTGGTTTGTGTAGAAGCAGAGCAGCCCCACCAGGAGCGTCCGGAGACTGCCCCCGAAGTGCCAAGGGAGAGTCCTCCGGCAAGGGGGAGTTCTCCGGCAAGGAACAACACCAGCGTTCCCCCGGCGACGGAGACTACGACTGCTGAACCCAGTAGAGGTAATCTTCTCTTCAAAGCTTCCCTTGGGTTCTTCTTCTTGGGTATTTTCTTGACTTTTCTCCCCTTTTCCGGCAATCAGACCCATCTGCTGCGGAGCCGATGGAGACCGAGGTTGCCGCCGGCGACGAGGCCGCCAAAGTTGCCGCCGCAGCAGCTGGCGGGGGGTCTGGCGATCGCACTGACGGCCCTGAGGCCGCAGGAGCGCCAGGCGCTGCATCGACCGCCGACCCGTCCGCCGCTACCGCAGCGCCAGGCTCCGAAGAGCCCCAGCCAAGCGTCTACTTGAAGGCCGGCGATGGCGTCTTCATCAACCTCCCCTGGGCGTCAAGCTCCAGGGCGCCGGTCGAGGGAGAGAGCTTTGATGGAGAAGTGCTCGCCTCCGCTGGGCTGACGCTAGTTGATGCGCCGAGCAGCAGAAGCGGCGAGCCTGAGGAGGAGCGGCTGCTGCGAAAGCTGTTGTCGCTCTACCGCGCGCGGCAAGCCAAGCTGGAATCCCGTGAGGCGCTTTTCGCGAAGGCGGGAGCGGACATCGAGAAGCGTGCGGAGGTGCTCCGGGGTCTCAACTAGGAAGCTCTCCGGTCCCTGGCAGAGGAGCGGGAGCAACTCGCCGAAGAGCAGAAGGCCTTCTTCCTCGAGAAGGCCGAAGTTGAAGAGCAACAACGGCTTGCCGCTGAGAAGCTGTTTGCGCAGGAGGGCGAGCTGGCGCAGCGGAAAGTTAACCTCGACAGCCATGAGGAGGAGCTTGCCGCGCGTGAGCAATAATTCGGCGGAGCCCTTAAGCAAGGAGAGGATGCTGCCGCAGTTGCCGAGGCCGCCAAGAAGGAGCTGAAGACGAAGGTGGCGCAGCTGGAGGCCGATCTCAAGGCAAGTGGTGAAGAGCTTGCCGCGCTCAAGCTTGAGCGGGAGAAGGACGCCCACAGCAACTCAGAGCTGCAGGCTCATCTCGCCGAGAAGGGCAAAGAGCTTAGCGCCGCCAAGGACTCCAACGCAGATCTTGAGTTGAAGCTGACCACTTTGACCAAGACGCTGGAGAAAGTGGAACACTGGACGAAGGGTCTCGTGAGTGCTGCCGCAGATATCGACCGGGAGCTGGCGCAGCTGGGGGTGGAGGATCTCGGGTATCCCTCTGATGAGAACCTCCAACCCAGCGCCAAGCTCACGCTGTTCTTCAAAGGCGTGGCGACGGCCCTCCAGCGGCTCCGGGAGAAGATTCCAAAGCAGCTGGCCGACGAGTCGCGCAAGATCTGCGCGGGAGCTCTTCAAAAGGTGTTGGTGAAGGTGGCCTTCCGCAACCCAGGCCTCAACCTCACCAACGTCCTCAAGACCCTGCCGCCGGATGCTGACCTGGAGGCGCTCAAGACCCTTGTCGCACCCATTGTGGATAAGGTGAGCGGGATCAAGAGGATTGAGGGCGATCGCGTAGACTAGGCCGCCCGTTTCTTCTTTTCTTGTCGCTGCTGGTCATGTTATGAAAACAATCTGTTAGAGCCGCGACAAGCTACTTTGTAATATAACTCTATTCTGGGTAATGATTGCAATGTTATTCCCTTTACTTGATTCCTCCCTTTGTATGTTTTTGCCCTACGCTTTTAGGGAACTTGCCGGTGCAGGCACCTTAGCCGCGAGCGCTGAGTGCGGGACGTCAGCAGCCTGCTGGCGGTGCCGCTACCAACAAGAAACCTTGTCGCAACTAGTTGCAGCTCACTTAAGTTGTTGAGTGGACTCGAAACAAAGTAAGGGCGCAACTAGCTACGAGTTGGTTCCTCCGCGCACAGGTTTTCCATACAAAGTGCGTTCGTTCAAGGGAGATAACTTAAAAATTTTAAAAATCTGATTGCTCAAGCTTTGGCAACTTATCTTTTCCGTTGTTTGCTTCCCGGTAAGGCGAAAATTTTCTTGAACGACGCCTGGTCCATACCATTATCTTCTCCTTTCCCCCCGGCAAACTTGTGGGCGAGGGAACCTTCCTTTCCTTGAGAAAAAAGAAAGAGGAGAAAAATAAAGATATGGAGCCTTACGGCTTGTTATTGCTTACCGGGGAGTAGGTGCTGCACAAAGTGTCAGATCACATATGCAAAAAATAGAAAGCATGAAATTGAGAAGATGTGCGGAGCACATGAGCTTTACTTATGCACGGGGTCTGCGCCTGGATTTGTACAAAGGATTACATGCAACAGCGGCAAGACTTGTACAAAAGGTGGTTGCCGGAACGGGTTCCGGCAACCGCGCCTTACGGGTAAAACTTACGAAGATGCTCAATATTCCAGGAGTTGCTCACCGGAATGGCATCTTCGGTCTCAAGGCGGACAGCGCCAGGCCTAGTGACTCGTTTCACCCGGTAAGGGCCTTCCCACTTCGGCGTCAACTTGCTGGAATTCTTGGAGGACTAAACACGCCGAAGAACAAGGTCGCCTTCCTCAAGACTTCTGGCATTAACTTTGCGGCTATGGTAGCAGCGCAAAGCTTGCTGGTAGCGAGCAGCTCGTACAGCAGCCTAAAGACGGTCTTCCTCAAGGAGCAGCGCGTCATCTTGTCGCAGCTGCTCTTGCTCGAGCTCATCATAAGCGAGCACTCGAGGTGACCCATATACGAGTTTCGTGGGGAGAACTGCCTCTGCTCCATAGACTAGAGCGAAAGGTGTCTGGCCAGTGGCTCGATTTGGCGTCGTCCTGATCGACCAAAGAACCACCAGCAGCTCCTCGATCCAGTTTCTTCCGCACTTGTGCAGCCTGTCGAAAGTCCTGGTCTTGAGCCCACGCAGCACTTCAGCATTTTCCCTCTCCGCTTGACCGTTGCTTCTCGGGTGAGCAACAGAAGCGAAGCAGATCTTGGCGCCAAGATCTTGGACGTACTGCATGAAGTTGCGGCTCATAAATTGCGTACCGTTGTCGCTGATTATCCTGTTAGGGATCCCGAAGCGGTAAACAATCGACCTGAAGAACTTGACTGCTGACTGTGCTGTCACCTTCCTCACTGCTTCCACTTCCGACCACTTTGTGAACTTGTCGATTGCAACGTACAAGTACTCAAAGCCCCCGATTGCTCGGGGAAAGGGGCCGAGGATATCGAGCCCCCAGACCGAAAATGGCCAGGATAAAGGGATCGTCTGGAGAGCTTGAGCTGGTTGGTGTATCTGCTTGGAATGGAACTGGCACGCTTCACACTTGGTTACTTGTGCAGTTGCATCCTGGAGGGCTGTCGGCCAAAAGAAACCTTGCCGGAATGCTTTGCCGGCAAGTGCTCTTGCGCCAATGTGGTGACCACATATGCCTCCATATATCTCTACCAACAGCTTTTGTCCGTCTTCCCGGTGAATACACTTCAATTTCACACCGTTGAGTCTTCTTCTGTACAGTGTCTTGTCGACAAACTGGTACATACTTGACTGCGGGGCTACTCTTTCCGCTTCTTCTTGCTCTTCGGGAAGTTCTCCTGTCTGAAGGAAACGGACAATCTGCTGTGCCCATGCTGGAGCTTGTGGCTCGACAACAAGGACTAAAGGCAAATTTGCTGCTGCGGGAACATCCGATTCTACGGCGAGAACCTGCGGCTCTGCCGGAGCTTGACATTCCCCGGCAAGCTTGCCGGAGCAAAACTTGTCGGGAGTTTGTGCTTGAACGGAACAAACCCTAGGGCTTGCCGGAGCAGGCTGCTCCTCAGCGCTCTTGGCGTTGATCTTAGGGATCTTCTTGGCGGCGACAGTGGTTGCACCCCCACCGGTCTTGTCGCCACCGGCTCGTGCCTGGCTGACTTGCCGCGGCTGCGACGTGCTCGGCTGCCGTTGAGTGTCGCCGTTGGCGAAGCTGATGAGACTCTGAATGGTGGCCCTCCAGTCGTCGATCTTGTCTGCCGTTGGAGGGTAGTCCAGGAGCAATTGAGCTCGCGCCAAAGCTTCTGCTGCAGTGGCGGGTGGCGGTGGCGAACGGTGCGAGGAGTGGGATATGCTCGGACTTCTAACTATGTTAGAAGGAGCAGTATCCCGTCCAGGCGACCGTGCCTCGCTCGTGCCAGCATGTTGGCGTGCATGCTGGTCCTGAGCACTCCGTGATCCACCAGCCCGATCTTGGTCCAGCAAACGCATGGTACCGTGAATACCATGACGCTGCCGGTCCTGCGCCTCCTAAGATGGGCGTGGTGCATGTACGGACGCCGAGGTCTTGGAGTGCGCCTGGTCGTTGTGGGAGCCGGCTACGCCGCCGATGGGCAGCGCAGCCTTGTCCTTGGACCTGGCAGCACCGTGAGCTCCCTCGTCGATGCCCGTTCTTCCGCCGGCGTCTGCCCCATCAGCCGTTTGCTCCGGCAGTGGTGGGTTCGGCGCGGACGGAGCAGCCGCCTCCGAAGCCTTCTTCTTCGGCGGCATGTCGATGAAGATGATGAAGATCTAGCTCGTGTGAACGCCGGATCTGGTTCACACAACCTCGACGCCCCCTACCTGGTGCGCCAAAGATGCCGGGGGGCTGACCCACGAGCACCTATGGGACCGGCGGACTGAGTCCCTTTCGGTTCGGCGGGGGCGAGGGTCGCACGAAGAGCGGATCGAGGCAGAGCACACGAGCGGTTACCCAGGTTCGGGCCGCACGAATGCGTAAAACCCTACTCCTGCTTTGTGGTTTGTATTGAGTTCTTGCTCGGGAGCGCGGAGTGCTACAGTACACTCCAGCAGCTAACGAGACCGAGCCTGAGAGTTCTCTTTTTCGCCGACCCCCCTCTACGTTGCGCATGGGCCTCCTTTTATATGCTCAAGGGGTCACCGACAGGTGGCAACGTAGACAAGGGTAAAAATGGAAAGGTGCTGCGGTTGGTACAGCTACCTGCTACAGTGTATCATACCTAACCCTGACTGCAGGGGACAAGGGCATTAAATGCCTGTCTGCGTCGCCTAAATAGTGCAAAAGGGACCGTCAGGGACGCCACCGCCCGCCATGATGGCAATCTTGTCAGCGCCGCTTGCCACTGCGCACTGCTGGCTGCACAGCCTCCCGCCACGTACGCTTGGAAGGGTCCCAGAGCGACACATTGGTGGATGTGCTGGAGCGCGGACACAGAGTGGTGGCTTGCCGCAGCAAGCGCCTTGCCACGGTCGTTGTCTTGTCGCGTCCGGGAGCTTGTCGCTCACCGGGCCTTGCCGGGACGCGTGGCGCGTCGCGGCAAGTTCCTTGAGATGCCTTGGTTGGCCTTCCCGGCAAGCTCCTCTTGCCGGGGTCTTGTCTCCTTGAATGGCTCCAGGGGAACCACGGAGGACCTTGGCGGTCACCCGACAAGCCTTGCCGCGGGATGCTGCGACTGCCCGTGCACAAGTTCGGGATACTAGGGTACCCCTACTCTAGTACACCGACAAACGCCTCCCATCCTAAAATAGCGTGATAACCACTACTGAACGGGGCCACTTGGAATGTGATTTCTTCGGACCTATAATTATCCGGCGTGCCGAATACCACATCTAGTGTGATTTTCCCAGCACAGCGTGCTTCCCGACTGGGTATGATTCCTCGAAAGGTTGTGCTACTTTGCTCAATCCAGCTCCAGTCTATTTCCATCTTTTGAAGAGTTTCCTCATAGATGAGGTTTAATCCACTGTCGCCGTCCATGAGTACTTTGGTGAGTCGAAAGCCGTCCATGATTGGACTGAGGACCAGTGCGGCTGGTGCTCAGGCTGTTCGGAATTTAGGTTCGTCACTGGCATTGAAGGTAATAGCCATGTCACTCCATGGATTTACTGCCGCTATGTGGCAGATTTCGGCCATGCTTCGGAGTGTTCGCTTGCGCCTATTATTTGACGCGAAGGTCTCAAAGACTGTTAACACCGTATTGTTATCCACGGGATGGTGCTCTATGGTATTTGGGATAAGAAGATCCTCACCACTTTTGGCCACCTGCCGGAGTATCCAACATGCTCTAAGGCTGTGTGCTGGTATTGTATCCGCTGTACCGTGAATTTTGCAGGGTCTGTTGAGCCATCCCTCCAGTACGGTTCCATGCCCTGTAGAGGTTTTTTGCTTTTTGGTAGTTAACCCGGGTGTATTGTGATAATGCACCCTTTTATTTCGGGCTGGGTTTGTATTCAGGGCCGGATTATCCCAAAAGTTTGTTTCAGTTTTCCAGGCACTTTCCATCGCACAGTACTTTTGTACTATGGACGCCAAGTCAGCGAAGCGTGTTATCTCATGGTGATTTATGGCGTTAAGGATCCCTTGTCCGTGCAATTATTGCAGAAAAATAGGATTGCGTCTTCCTCGCGACAGTCCTTAACCTTGTTCATCGCAAGAAGGAATCTGGCCCAATAGTGATGTACTGTTTCCTGGGGCTCTTGCCTGATGTGGGAAAGATCGCTTATGTTTGGGTGGGTGGGTGGAATTGAATCCGAACCCTTACCCGATCTGAGATCCAGGGGCCGAGGACTTTCCAATTTTGGAAGTTCCGGTTCCGGGGTGCTACCCGATAATCCTGGTCCGCTACCTGACTCTAAGTTCAGGGATTGGATGTTGTCCTCCCGCGAACGGGCATCCGGCTCGGAGAGCTCGGGAATCCGGACATAGTTGGTCTTCGAGATAGAGGAAAGGTCGCCGCATTGCTCCTCCACCATTGCAATATGATGGGTGACCAGTGGAGAGTTAATCTCCCTTTGATCGGGTTTAAGCCCAATCCGATCATAGTCCGTAGCGACTCCGAAGGCGGCGATGCGATCCAAGAGCTCGTTTAAGGAGGCGAGCTCCATTGGATCCATCTGTTCGGCGAGTGCCGATCTGACGTGGAGGCTGTTTTCGATGACCCGAGAAGTCATCGTCGGCGCGGGTGCCGAATAGGCGGTCATGATGAAACCGCCTAACCGGAGAGTTTGGCCGACAGCCAAAGCTCCCCTGACAGTAGTACCGTCTTTAAAGACGAGACGAGACATCCTTCCTTCTGGCGATGGCACAGAGGAACTCTCAATGAAAGCACCAATGTCGGTGTCAAAACCGGCGGATCTCCGGTAGGGGGTCCCGAACTGTGCGTCTAGGCGGATGGTAATAGGAGGCAGGGGACACGAAGTTTTACCCAGGTTCGGGCCCTCTTGATGGAGGTAAAACCCTACGTCCTGCTCGATTAATATTGATGATATGGGTAGTACAAGAGTAGATCTACCACGAGATTAGAGAGGCTAAACCCTAGAAGCTTCCTATGGTATGATTGTATGTCGTCCTACGGACTAAAACCCTCCGGTTTATATAGACACCGGAAAGGGCTAGGGTTACACAAGGTCGGTTACAAAGGAGGATATATACATATCCGTATTGCCAAGCTTGCCTTCCACGCCAAGTAGAGTCCCATCCGGACACGAGACGAAGTCTTCAATCTTGTATCTTCATAGTCCAGCAGTCCGGCCAAAGGATATAATCCGGCTGTCCGGAGACCCCCTAATCCAGGACTCCCTCATTCATGCTCAGGTACACAACGTCTAATAACACCGTCTACTCCTTCTTTATAAAGGTGTGGGTCATCCCAGAAGTAATGTCTTAAATCATAGAAAACCCTTTTCTTTTGCTGGTAAGTGAAACTAGGTGGTATAAATTTAGCAACAATGTAATTAGCGTAATTAGCATACCATGGAGCAGTACGAGAAGCATTTATGACAGCTATTGTTCATCAAGAAAGCTATCATCAATCGTTAGTGGGTCATCAAAAACATTCTCTAACCTAGACAAGTTGTCTGCAACGGGGTTCTCAGCTCTCTTTCTATCAATAATATGCAAATCAAATTCTTGTAATAAGAGAACCCATCTAATAAGTCTAGGTTTAGCATCCTTCTTTTCCATAAGATATTTAATAGCAGCATGATCAGTGTGAATAGTTACTTTAGAATCAACAATATAAGGTCTGGACTTATCACAAGCAAATACAATTGCTAAAAATTCTTTTTCAGTAGTAGCATAATTTCTTTGGGCACTGTCTAGAGTTTTACTAGCATATTGGATAACATTTAATTTCATATCAACTCTTTGTCCTAGAACACCCCTACAACATAATCACTAGCATCACACATAATCTCAAAGGGTAAATTCCAATCAGGAGGCTGAACAATAGGTGCAGAAATCAAAGCTTTCTTAAGTATTTCAAATGCTTCTACACAATCATCATCAAAGACAAAAGGAACATCTTTTTGTAAGAGATTACTCAGAGGCTTGGAATTTTTTGAGAAGTCTTTAATGAACCTCCTATAAAAACCGGCATGACCAAGGAAACTTCTTATACCTTTAATGTCCTTAGGGCACGACATCTTTTCAATAGCATCAACTTTAGCTTTATCAACCTCAATACCTCTTTCAGAAATTTTATGCCCCAAGACATACCTTCATTAACCATAAAGTGGAACTTCTCCCAATTCAAGACAAGATTAGTTTCTTCACATCTCTGCAAAACTCGATCAAGGTTGCTTAAGCAATCATCAAAAGAAGTTCCATAAACGGATAAATCATCCATGAAAATCTCAACAATCTTTTCACAAAAGTCAGAGAATATAGCAGTCATACATCTTTGAAAGGTAGCAGGTGCATTACATAAACCAAAAGGCATACGTCTATAGGCAAAGGTACCGAAAGGGCAAGTAAAAGTGGTCTTTTCATGATCCTCTTTCGACACAGGTATTTGAGAGAAACCAGAATAACCATCTAGAAAGCAAAAATGTGTATGTTTGGATAATCTTTCTAGCATTTGATCAATAAAAGGTAAAGGGTAATGATCCTTTTTAGTAGCATTATTTAATTTGCAGAAATCAATTACCATTCTATAACCCGTAACAGTTCTTTGTGGGATCAATTCATCCTTATCATTAGGAACAACAGTAATACCTCCCTTCTTAGGGACACAATGGACATGACTTACCCACTGACTATAAGCAACATGATAAATTATACCTGCCTCCAGAAGCTTTAGTATTTCTTTTCTTACCACTTCTTTCATCTTAGAATTTAACAGTCGTTGGTGATCAACAACCGGTTTAGCGTCTTTTTCCAATTTTATTTTGTGCTGACATAGAGTGGGACTAATGCCCTTAAGATCATCAAGAGTATATCCAATAGCAGAATGGTGCTTCTTCAGAGTTCTCAATAATTTCTATTCTTCCTGCTCTGAAAGGTTAGCATTAATAATAATAGGATATATCTTCTTTTCATCAATATAAGCATATTTAAGAGTATCAGGCAATGGTTTAAGCTCAAACACGGGATCACCCTTGGGTGGAGGAGGATGCCCTAGAATTTTAACAGGCAAGTTGTGTTTCAAAATAGCTCCCTGTTTAAAGAATACTTCATCTATTTCCCTTCTTTCATTCATAAACATATCATTTTCATGGTCTAGCAAATATTGTTCTAAAGGATCATTAGGAGACACGACAATAGAAGCAAGACCAATAATTTCATCTTTACTAGGCAATTCTTTATCATGGGGTTGTCTACGAAATATAGCAAAATTAAAATCATGAGACGTATCCCCTAAACTAGTAGAAACAATATCCTTTTTATAGTCTATCCTAGCATTAACAGTATTCAATAAGGGTCTACCAAATATAATGGGACAAAAGTCATCTTGTGGGGAACCAAGAACAAGAAAATCAACGGGATATTTAACTTTCCCACACAAGACTTCAACATCTCTAACAATCCCAATCGGAGAAATAGTATCTCTATTAGCAAGCTTAATTATAACATCAAGACCTTCTAACTCAGAAGGTGCAATATAATGCATAATTTCTTCATATAAAGAATGAGGTATTGCACTGGCACTAGCACCCATATCACATAAGCCATGATAGCAATGATCTCCTATTTTAACAGAAATAACAGGCATGCCTACAACAGGTCTATGTTTATTTTTAGTATCGGGTCTAGCAATTCTAGCAGCTTCATCACAAAAGTAAATAACATGCCCATCAATATTATCAGACAAGATATCCTTAACCATAGAAATACTAGGTTCAACTTTAATTTTCTCATAGGGTGTAGGTGTTCTAGTATTACTCTTATGAACCACAATTGAAGCTTTAGCATTATCCTTTATTCTAGTAGGGAAAGGTGGTTTCTCAATATAAGCAGTAGGAACAATATGATCAACATTATAAGTGATAGTCTTTTCTTCAACTTTAATAGGTTCAACTACTTTTACTTCAATGGGAGGATGATATTTAATCCACTTCTCCTTAGGGAGATCAACATGAGTAGCAAAGGATTCACAAAAAGAAGCTACTATCTCAGAGTCAAGTCCATATTTAGTGCTAAATTCACGAAAAGCATCGGTGTACATGAAAGATTTAACACAATCAAACTTAGGTGTTATACCTGACTCTTTACCTTTGTCGAGTTCCCAATCTTCAAAGTTGCGTTTAATTCTTTCCAATAAATCCCATCCGAATTCAATAGTCTTCATCATAGAAGATCCAGTACAAGAAGTATCGAGCATGGAGCGATTATTGAGAGAAACCGAGCATAAATTTTTTGAATAATAATTTCTATTGAGAGGTCATGATTGGGGCATGAATATAACATTGACTTAAGCCTCCCCCAAGCTTGAGCGATGCGTTCTCCTTCGCGAGGCCAAAAATTATATATATATATATATAATTACGATCACGATGAATCAGATGCATAGGATAAAACTTCTGATGAAATTCCAATTTCAATCGGTTGTAGTTCCATGATCCAATATCATCACATAGCCTAAACCATGTCAATGCCTTTCCCTTCAAAGATAAAGGGAAGACCTTCTTCTTGATAACATCCTCGGGCATATCTGCAAGCTTAAATAATCGACAAACTTCATCCACATAGATTAGGTGCAAATCAGGATGCAATGTTCCATCTCCTGTAAAAGGATTAGCTAGCAGTTTCTCCATCATACCCGAAGGAATTTCAAAGTAAACATTTTTAGTAGGTTCAGTAGGTTGAGGAGCAACTCTTTGCTCTACTGGTCGGGGTGAAGATACCCCGAACAAGCCCCTCAAAGGATTACTTTCCATAGTAACAAGTGACAGTAAATTTCAGCACACTATATACATTTTCCTTACCAAATTCCACCTACCAAAGGCGTTTCACTCCCCGACAACGGCGCCAGAAAAGAGTCTTGATGACCCACAAGTATAGGGGATCTATCATAGTCCTTTCGATAAGTAACATTGTCAAACCCAACGAGGAGTAGAAGGAAATGATAAGCAATTTTCAGTAAAGTATTCTCTGCAAGCGCTGAAATTATTGGTAACAGATAGTTTTGTGATAAGGTAATTTGTAACAGGTACAAGTAATAAAAGTAAATAAGGTGCAGCAAGATGGCCCAATCCTTTTTGTAGCAAAGGACAAGCCTGGACAAACTCTTATATAAATAAAAGCGCTCCCGAGGACACATGGGAATTATCGTCAAGCTAGTTTTCATCACGCTCATATGATTCACGTTCGGTATTTTGATAATTTGATATGTGGGTGGACCGGTGCGTGGGTACTGCCCTTCCTTGGACAAGCATCCCACTTATGATTAACCCCTATTGCAAGCATCCGCAACTGCAAAAGAAGTATTAAGGTAAACCTCACCATAGCATGAAACATATGGATCCAAATCAGCCCCTTATGAAGCAACACATAAACTAGGGTTTAAGCTTCTGTCACCCATCATCTACTTATTACTTCACAATGCCTTCCCCTAGGCCCAAACAATGGTGAAGTGTCATGTAGTCGATGTTCACATGACACCACTAGAGGAGAGACAACATACATCTCATAAAAATATCGAACGAATACCAAATTCACATGACTACTTATAGCAAGACTTCTCCCATGTCCTCAGGAACAAATGTAACTACTCACAAATCATATTCATGTTCATAATCAGAGGGGTATTAATATCCATAAAGGATCTGAACATATGATCTTCCACCAAATAAACCAACTAGCATCAACTATAAGGAGTAATCAACACTACTAGCAACCCACAGGTACCAATCCGAGGTTTTGGGACAAAGATTGGATACAAGAGATGAACTAGGGTTTGAGATGAGATGGTGCTGGTGAAGATGTTGATGGAGATTGACCCCCTCCCGATGAGAGGATCGATGGTGATGACGATGGTGATGATTTCCCCCTCCCAGAGGGATGTTTCCCAGGCAGAACAGCTCCGCCAGAGCCCTAGATTGGTTCCGCCAAGGTTTCACCTCGTGGCGGCGGAGTTTCGTCCCGAGAGCTTGCTTATGATTTTTTCCAGGGCGAAAGACTTCATATAGCCAAAGATGGGCACCGGAGGCCTGCCAGGGGGCCCACGAGGCAGGGGGCGCGCCCAGGGGGTAGGGCGCGCCACCCACCCTCGTGGATGGTGGGTGGCCCCCTCTGGTGCTTCCTTCGCCCAATATTTTTTTATATATTCTGAAACTGACTTCCGTGGAGTTTCAGGACCTTTGGAGTTGTGCAGAATAGGTCTCTAATATTTGCTCCTTTCTAGTCCAGAATTCCAGCTGTCGGCATTCTCCCTCTTCGTGTAAACCTTGTAAAATAAGAGAGGATAGGCATAAGTATTGTGACATAATGTGTAATAACAACCCGCAATGCAATAAAGATCGATATAAAAGTATGTTGCAAAATGGACGTATCACATCTTATTTTGCTTAGTAGGACGGTAGCATTATGAGATGACCCCTTACTAAAATTTCAAGGTATAAGTGTTCTCCCTGAGTATGCACCATTGTGATAGTTCTTCATGCTGAGACACCACGTGATGATCGTTAAGCTCTACGTTCACATACCACGGGTGCAAGCCAGTTTTGCACAAGCAGAATACTCAGCTTAAACTTGACGAGCCTAACATATGCAGATATGGCCTCGGAACACTGAGACCGAAAGGTCGAGCGTGAATCATATAGTAGATATGATCAACATAGTGATGTTCACCATTGAAAACTTCTCCATCTCATGTGATGATCAGACATGGTTTAGTTGATATGGATCACGTGATCACTTAGATGATTAGAGGGATGTCTATCTAAGTGGGAGTTCTTAAGTAATATGATTAATTGAACTTAAATTTATCACGAACTTAGTCCTGATAGTATTTGCATATCTATGTTGTAGATAAATTGCTCGCATATAACTTCCCCATTTTATTTATGATATGTTCCTAGAGAAAACTATGTTGAAAGATGTTAGTAGCAATGATGCGAACTAGATCCGTGATCTGAGGATTATCCTCATTGCTGCACAGAAGAATTATATCCTTGCACTACTACGAAAAACCTTATACACAGAAATTTAGCAACAGCGCGGGTTAAAAAAGGGCGCTAGTGCTAGATAGCAGTAGCGGTTCAGAATAAACCGCACCGCAGATACGATCCTAGCAGTAGCGCGTGTGCCCGTAAAAGCGCTACTACTAATATTCCCATTGCTGGAACGATGGGCTATGCATAGCCGTAGCGGCCTTGCAGGAAGCGCGCTACCGCTAGGGCATGAGTAGCAGCGCGTTTCCCTGTAACAGCGCTACTGCTAATGGAAATAAAATAAAATGAAAAACAAATAGAAAAGTAAATGAAAATGAAAGAAACAGAAAAAGGAGAAAGAAAAAAAATAAAATGTAAAGCAAAATAAATGAAAAAGCGAAAAAACAGAGAAAGGCTTAGCTGTAGCGTGTGTTAGTAAGAGGCGTTGTAGCTAACGCAGCTGCAGCGTGTTTCCAGGACCCCCGCTATAGAAACAGAAAAGGAAATAAAAAAGAGAGAAAATTACATATGTATAGCAGTAACGCTTTTTGGAAAAAGCGCTATAGCTACCTTAGCTATAGCGCGTTCTGCGAAACGCGCTACCGCTAGTTTTGACTTAACCAAAAAACCGTTTCCCCCCCCCCCGCCCCCCCTTTCCCCCCAATCTCTCGACCCCCCCCCCCCCCCCCCCCCCGATTCGCTGTCGCCCCACTTCGACGCCGTCTCCTGCCGACGTCGACGCCCCCGGAGCCACCAGAGCTGTGCGCCGTCGACGCCATCGGAGCCGCCCCCAACGCCACAGAGCTGCGCGGCCTCATCAACGCCACCGGAGCCGCCGTCGACGCCACCGGATCCTCCCTCGCCACAACTGCCTCCCTCACCATCACCGGAGACACCCGTGCCTCCCTCGCCACCACTACCTCCCTCGCCACCACCGGAGCCATCCTCTGTAAGCCCCCACCCCTCCTCTCTCTCATGCATAGGTTAGCTAGTTTAATTATGTTAATTATCTAGGTTAGGGCAAAAATTTAGTTAGGGCTTTGACAAAGAAGTAGTTAGGTTAACTAGTTTAATTAGGTTAATTACCTAGGTTAGTGCAAAAATTTAGTTAGGGCTTTGACAGAGAACTAGTCAGTTTAATTAGGTTAATTATCTAGGTTATTTAGGCTAGTTTTATTTTAAAGATGATCCCTTCCCAGACTTTTATTGTTGATTATATCTTTTCATTGAAGTGGTCATGTTGTTTGTGCCCAAGTGGCTTTGTTGTTTGAATGAAGCTGAGTGGCCTATATATGTTTTGCCGGAATGTTGATTCATTTCCGTTCTGGCAAATTTTAGGTTCTCGATTTGTCCACTTTTTAGCAAAGGTCATGCCGAAATTTTCCGTGAATTTCGGCATGACTTGTGCTACAAACTAGGACATATCGAGTGCCCGGGATTTGCCGCACCAGGATGGAGTCAATGTTCCTACAAAACATAGGCCTTTTGTATGTCATTATTCATTTTATTAGGTCTAGAATTAATTTACTAGATTTAATCATAGGAAACATGGCTAGCAACGATGAAGGACAGGGTTCTGGTGATTGCGACGATGTCTACTGGGCGGAAGACGAATTTTTTAGCCTTGCCGACGATCAACCGGTGGCATCGGGAACTGAGACCGACACGCAGACCGGTGCTGAGACTGAGACCGGCACTGAGACTCAGACCGGCATCGAGACCGGCGCTGAGACTCAGACCGGTGCTGAGACTGAGACCGGCGCTGAGACTCAGACCGGCATCGAGACCGGCGCTGAGACTGAGACCGGCGCTGCCTCGGGGAGCGGAGCCGGTGTAGAACAGAAAGCAAAGAGGCAACGACTTCCTAACAAACTCAAGACTACTAGACTAGTGGTCACGGAGGTGGACGACGGCAATTTTGAGCCAAAGGCGCCCAAGGAAGCGCGCCGATGCTACGACAATCAAATAGGCTGCATCGTACGGACAACCGCCACCATCAACGATGAGAAACTAACGAAGATAGAAAATATGAGGAGCGACCTCCTAAAGAAGTTTCACCAGATATTCTTGTTCCCGGGCCGGAATGAGAAGGATTATGAAGATCCAGATGAGGACCCAGCAATGAAGAAGATAAACAAACACGCCATGACCAAGTTTAGCAACGCGTTGGCCGCCTAGAAAAATCGAGTGAAAGCAAAGATCATCGACAAGAAGGAACCCTACTCCAAGATTGTAAAGGATAATCCGACAATCACGGAAGAGTAGTTTCAAATATTCAAGGAGGCTTGCGAGGCCGAAGTTGCCAAAAAAGTCTCAGTACATGAAGGGGCTTCAAGAGAGGAACATTGGGAGCCACCACCTCGGAAGTGGTGGTTATGGCGGAAAGAGGTCCAAATGGGCCAAGGAGGACGCGGAAGCCGCGAGTCTTGGCATCCCACACCCCTTGGCGGATTTCACCGTCCCGCAGGAGCATGACGTCCTCAGGGCCCAGCACTGTTGGGACCCAGTGAACAAGGTTTACGAGACAACACCGGTCATTACGGAGTTCATGAGACTGCTGGTAATTTTAGTTTCTGATCAATTCGACTACACATGTTAGTCATATTTGTAAACGATCCTTGTGCCTTTTGCAGAGAGAGCAGCACCGCATTGCGGCCGAAAGCGACTCGCCGTCTGAGGCATTGGCGAGGCCCAAGTGGGACACTCCATTCAACCGGGCGTTGAACATATTGAAACGACAACCGGTGGATACTCGACCGTCGTATGGACGCGTGCACGGTGTCGGAGATGACACCACGTGGAAGAAGTACTACCGTGAGACCACGGAGGAGAGAAAGGAAAGACGGAGGTTAACTGAAGAAAACATAGACAAGAAGGTTGAGATTGCGGTTGAGAAGAAATCATCTCAAACAGTCGCAACAGCGGTAGCTGCCGCAAAACAGGTGGTTGCAGATTTGTCTACTTCCTTGGTGACGGGCGTTATCACTTGGACAAGGCAAAATCCAGAAAAAAATGCAGAGGACTTTCCCCTTGCCGACTTCTTGGGGAGCAGCTCGACTAGCGTTGCACCAGCACCTGCTCCCGCACCGGCTCCTGCACCTGCTCCCGCACCGACTCTTGCACCTGCTCCCACACCGGACGTGCTCGGTGGTGCTTCATCTTTGGCTGAGCTCGATGCCCTCACGGTATCTGTCACACCGGCCCCCTTCAATATAAATGTATAATCTCCTGTTTTCGTTGCCTTTCGGATGTCTCACGTTGCAGACTTTTCTTTGCAGGCCGACGAAACCCCATGCACCATATTGTACACCATCGGCGACCATAAGGTGGACGTTGGGAAGGCGACGATAATGAAGCCGAAGTAACCATTGTTCCACAGCCGGCCGATCCTCCCGAACGTCTTCAAGGTTTCCGTGGCCAGTGTCAAACCGGGCCACGAGAATTTGCCTCCTCCAATACTAGCGGGGGATGATGACGAGACACCGCGGCGGCTTGGTGATTGTTGCAATGGGTGGGTGCTGTTGTGGCCAAAGAGTCTGCTTCGTCTGGAGGCGGCCGGGAGCACACCCACGAGCACGCAGCCTCAGCAAGGTATGAACATCAACACCCCACCTACCCAATTAGCGTCGGGTGTCGGGTTGGGTGATAGCAGACGGGGTAAGGAGGAGGCTCCATTAGTCACTGATGACGTCGCCATGGATGAGGATGAGGACAACTATGGCGCTGAACAGTATGTCTATACTGACGCCTCCTCAGGGTTTGAGCGTCATGAGTCGGTGCCTGAATTTCCGTCTCAACATATTATGGACGACCTTCCGGTAGTAAAGAACTCTAGGAAGAGAGCGAGGAAAGGCAAAAAAGCTGATTCTATAATCCAGCCGCCTCAGCAGCCTCGGCTTCAGGACCGTATAGATATCCCCGATGCGGATAAATGGCATATCCCCGGTCAACCAATCCTACCTGAAACAGCGCTACGGGCCAGATTCGGCGATCTAAGGAGACTTCATAACGATGTGCTGCGGGTAGAGAAAGGCCTCATCGCCTCGAAAGATCCAGGATACCCACTCTATGTGGTTAACGTTCCGCGGCAAATGTCGTACGTTGACAGCTTCCCCGCGGATAAGTTCTTCCTCCGATTCGATTACATATTCGACATGTTTCACGTGAAGAAGCTGGATTTTACGTTTGTCCGCCTTTATGCCTTGCACATGAACTACATCATCGGGGTTGAGTAGATATCTAATATCTGTGTCGCTGACCCGTACTACATGCACGAGGGCTTCTTGGGAGTCTGCGCAAAGCACCGTGAATACGCGAGGGATTACATCGTCACTTTCATGCTCGCCAATAAGGACAAGGAGGCGATTCTCGTGCCTTATCATCTCGTGTAAGTCATCCGCGCTGCTATCCTTCCTTCGATTTCAATCATTCATTTGCACGGTGGAGGCTAATTAATTTGAGGTGTACTTATTTTGCGCAGCGATGGGCGTGCCGTCCTCATCATCCTCTACCCCTGATTCTCCCATGCTCTTTACTTGGACTTGTCGAAGAACATTCACAAAAAGGATTACACCCACATCAAGGATGTTCTCGACAGTGCTATGTTTTACTACCAAGCAAGGGGTGGAGAGGTCAGGGACAAGAAGACAAGGGGCGGCAGGGCCGCCTTTGGCCATAAGACCGACTTCTGCTGCATCCAGCAACTGAACGATTCTCTTAAGATGGATTCTATGTCCTACACCACATGCTGGAGTACAGACGGGATCACCAGAACCTTCGCATGTCACCTAGATGCGGCGATGCCCATATTCTGCAATGGGCAAAGGACATAGGAGATATCGAGGATCATCGACTTCGAGCTGAGTTCTATAACATCCAACACGAACTTGCCCAAATCATCTTGAAGGAGGTCGTCGGAAAAACAGGGATGTTCTACGGAGAAGGACAAATGTTGCGGGAAGACGTCCGAACATGGATAGCCTCTCAGCGTCTCGACATGAAGCCTTTCACTAAGCTCAAGGACCATCTCCCTGACTTGGATGGATGGAACGACATGTTGGAGTGATTGTCGATATATGACAATGTGTCCGTTTAGTCCATACTTTCTGTATGACAAAACTTTGAGTTATGCACGATGAAACTTTATTTGTGATGTAATTAAACCGTCCTCCTCCTCGACTAGCGAAAATCACTCTAGTTAGGGCATTTTGGGGTACGATGAACTTTGTTATTTATGCTTATGATATATATGTTGTTTCTATTTTTTCCAAGTCTGTCTCTTTCTGTTGCTCAACTATATATGTTGCATATCATCGACTCATGTGACGATGCAGGTGCATAGATCATAGATGGCGAAGAAGTGCTATGCTAGGAGTATATATATGACAAGTGGCCGGAGTGTTAGGCCCAGGTGTACCGGTTTCCGATTTCCATGCGACAGGTAGTAGTTAGTTTAGGTTCATGCTAATGCGAGAGAGGGATACGAACTCATGTACTCAAAGTGATAGCTCTTCTCGCGTATATCATTGTTTAGATGGATGACGATGTATTTGCAAGTAATCGAGACTTGTATCGCTATTTTCAAGATGATGACTAGAGACCACTTTGTGTTGGATGATGATTATGATGAGACTATTTGTATGTATATGATATGATTACATCTGTGGTCTCGCGGGCATTTGTATGTGTATCATGATGACATTTTTATGTGCTAAAGATTCTTCTATAAAGCCTGTTCAAATACAAAACAAATATGCCGAAAAAACAAAAAACTACTAAAATTAGCAGTAGCGAGTGGAGAAAAGTTAGCAGCAGCGCGGTAGTAGCAGTAGCGCGCACGAAAGAAGCGCGCTATAGCTATTAGCAGTAGCGAGCTTCGACTAAGCGCGCTGCTGCTACACTTGTGTAGCAGTAGCGCTGGTGAGCCCGCGCTACTGCTATGTGTTAGCTGTAGTGCCTTATTAGTAGCGCCGGTCTGCACGCTACTGATATACCTAAAACCCGCGCTGCTGCTAGCCTTTTCCCTAGTAGTGTTGATGCACCGCTAGGTGATGGACCTATTGCAGGAGCAGAGGCAGACGTTATGAATGTTTGGCAAGCTCGGTATGATGACTACTTGATAGTTTAGTGCGCCGTGCTTTACGGCTTAGAACCGGGACTTCAAAAATGTTTTGAATGCCATGGAGCATATAAGATGTTCCAAGAGTTGAAATTAGTATTTCAGACTCATGCCCGTGTCGAGAGGTATGAGACCTCTGACAGTACTTTGCGTACAAGATGGAGGAGAATAGCTCAACCAGTGAGCATGTGCTCAGATTGTCTGGGTACTACAATCACTTGAATCAAGTGGGAGTTAATCTTCCAGATAAGATAGTGATTGACAGAGTTCTCTAGTCACTATCACCAAGTTACTAGAACTTCATGATGAACTATAATATGCAAGGGATAACGGAAACGATTCCCAAGCTCTTTGTGATGCTGAAATTAGCGAAGGTAGAAATCAAGAGAAAGCATCAAGTGTTGATGGTTGACAAGACCACTAGTTTCAAGTAAAAGGGCAAAGGAAAGAAAGGGAACTTTAAGAAGAATGGCAAGCAAGTTGCCACTCCCGTGAAGAAGCCCAAAGCTAGACCTAAGCCTGAAACTGAGTGCTTCTACTGCAAAGGGAATGGTCATTGGAAGCGAAACTACCCCAAATACTTGGAGGATAAGAAGGATGGCAAAGTGAACAAAAGTATATTTGATATACATGTTATTGATGTGTACTTTACTAGTGTTCATAGTAACCCTAGGGTATTTGATACCAGTTCAGTTGCTAAGATTAGTAACTCGAAACAGGAGTTGCAAAATGAACATAGACTAGTTAAGGGCAAGGTGACGATGTGTGTTAGAAATGATTCCAAGGTTTATAAGATCACCATCGCACGCTCCTTTTACCTTGGGGATTAGTGTTGAACCTAAAATAAATGTTATTTGGTGTTTGCGTTGAGCATGAATATGATTGGATCATGTTTATTGCAATATGGTTATTCATTTAAGTCAAAGAATAATTGTTGTTCTGTTTACATGAATAAAACCTTCTATGGTCATACACTTAATATAAATGGTTTATTGAATATCGATCGTAGTGATACACATATTCATAATATTGATGCCAAAAGATGCAAAGTTGATAATGATAGTGCAACATACTTGTGGTAATGCCATTTAGGTCATATTGATGTAAAGTGCATGAAGAAACTCCATGCGGATGGACTTTTGGAATCACTTGATTATGAATCATTTGATGCTTGCGAACCATGCCTCATGGACAAGATGACTAAGACTCCGTTCTCCGGAACAATGGAGCGATCCACTGACTTATTGGAAATAATACATACCGATGTATGCGGTCCGATGAGTGTTGAGGCTCGCGGTGGGTATCATTATTTTCTGACCTTCACAGATGATTTGAGCAGATATGAGTATATCTACTTAATGAAACACAAGTCTGAAACATTTGAAAAGTTCAAAGAATTTCAGAGTGAAGTAGAGAATCATTGTAACAAGAAAATAAAGTTTCTACGATCTGATCGCGAAGACAAAATATTTGAGTTACGAGTTTGGCCCTCAGTTGAAACAATGTTGAATAGTTTCGCAACTCACGCCAGCTAGAACACCACAGCGAAATGGTGTGTCCGAACGTCATAACAGTACTTTATTAGATATGGTGCAATCTATGATGTCTCTTACCGATTAACCACTATCGTTTTGGGGTTGTGCATTAGAGACAGCTGCATTCACATTAAATAGGGCACCGTCTAAAAATCCGTTGATATGACACCGTATGAATTGTGGTTTAGCAAGAAACCTATGCTGTAGTTTCTTAAAATTAGGGGTTGTGATGCTTATGTGAAAAAGTTTCAGCCTGATAAGCTCAAACCTAAATCGGAGAAGTGCGTCTTCATAGGATACCCAAAAGAAACTGTTGGGTACACCTTCTATCACATATCCGAAGGCAAAAACTTTGTTGCTAAGAGTGGATCCTTTCTAGAGAAGGAGTTTGTCTCGAAAGAAGTGAGTGGGAGGAAAGTAGAACTTGATGAGGTAATCGTACCTTCGCTCGAACTGGAAAGTAGCTCATGACTGAAATCAGTTCTAGTGATGCCTACACCAATTAGTGAGGAAGTTAATGATGATGATCATGAAACTTTAGATCAAGTTATACTACCAAACCTCGTAGGTCAACCAAAGTACATTCCACACCAGAGTGGTACGGTAATCCTATTCTGGAAGTCATGTTACTAGACCATGACGAACCTACGAACTATGAGGAAGCGATGATAAGCCCAGATTCCGCAAAATGGCTTGAGGCCATGAAATTTGAGATGGGATCCATGTATGAGAACAAAGTCTGGACTTTGATTGACTTGCGCGATGATCGGTGAGCCATTCAGAATAAATGGATCTTCAAGAGGAAAACGGACGCTGATAGTAGTGTTACTATCTACAAAGCTCGAATTGTCGCAAAAGGTTTTTGACAAGTTCAAGGTGTTGACTACAATGAGATTTCCTCACTCGTATAGATGCTTAAAAGTCTGTTCGAATCATGTTAGCAGTTGCCGCATTTTATGAAATCTGGCAAATGGATATCAAAACTACATTCCTTAATGGATTTATTAAAGAAGAGTTGTATATGATAAAACCAGAAGGTTTTGTCAATCCTAAAGGTGCTAACAAAGTGTGCAAGCTCAAGCAATCCATCTATGGAGTGGTGCAAGCATCTCGGAGTTGGAATATACGCTTTGATGAGTTGATCAAAGCATATAGTTTTATACAGAATTTTGGAGAAGCCTGTATTTACACGAAAGTGAGTGGGAGCTGTGTAGCATTTCTGATATTATATGTGGATGACATATTGTTGATCGGAAATGATACTGAATTTTTGGATAGCATAAAAGGATACTTGAATAAGAATTTTTCAATGAAATACCTCGGTGAAGCTGCTTACATATTGGGCATCAAGATCTATAGAGATAGATCAAGACGCTTGATAAATTTTTCAATGAGTACATACCTTGACAAGTTTTTGAAGTAGTTCAAAATGGAACAGTCAAAGAAGGAGTTCTTGACTGTGTTGCAGGGTGTGAAGTTGAGTAAAGACTCAAAACCCGACCATAGCAGAAAATAGAAAGAGAATGAAAAAGTCATTCCCTATGCCTCAGTCATAGGTTCTATAAAGTATGCTATGATGTGTACCAGACCTATTGTATACCTTAGCATGATTTTGGCAAGGGAGTACAATAGTGATCTAGGAGTAGATCACTGGACAGCGGTCAAAATTATCCTTAGAGGACTAAGGAAATATTTCTTGGTTATGGAGGTGATAAAAGAGTTCGTCATAAAGAGTTACGTCGATGCAAGCTTTTGACACCGAACTAGATGACTCTAAGTATCGATCTAGATACATATTGAAAGTGGGAGGAATTAGCTAGAGTAGCTCCGTGCAGAGTATTGTAGACATAGAAATTTGCAAAATACATACGAATCTAAATGTTGCAGACCCGTAGACTAAGCTTCTCTCACAAGCAAAACATGATCACTCTTTGGGTGTTAATCACATAGCGATGTGAACTAGATTATTGACTCTAGTAAACCCTTTGGGTATTAGCCACATGGATATGTGAACTAATCACATAAAGATGTGAACTATTGGTGTTAAATCACATGACGATGTGAACTAGATTATTGACTCCAGTGCAAGTGGGAGACTGAAGGAAATATGCCCTAGAGACAATAATAAAGTTGTTATTTATATTTCCTCATATCATTATAGATGTTTATTATTCATGCTATAATTGTATTAACTGGAAACTTAGTACATGTGTGAATACATAAAGAAATAGTGTCCCTAGTATGCCTCTACTTGACTAGCTCATTAACCAAAAATGGTTAAGTTTCCTAGCCATGGACATGTGTTGTCATTTGATGAATGGGATCACATCATTAGAGAATGATGTGATGGACTAGACCCATCCGTTAGCTTAGCACTATGATCGTTTAGTTTATTGCTATTGCTTTCTTCATGACTTATACATGTTCCTATGACTATGAGATTATGCAACTCCCGAATACGGGAGGAACATTTAGTGTGCTATCAAACACAACAACATATCTGGGTGATTATAAAGATGCTCTACAAGTGTCTCCAATGGTGTTTGTTGAGTTGGCATAGATCGAGATTAGGATTTGTCACTCTGATTGTCGGAGAGGTATCTCTGGGCCCTCTCGATAATGCACATCGCTATAATCCTTGCAAGAAATGTGACTAATGAGTTAGTTGCGGGATGATGCATCACGGAACGAGTAAAGAGACTTGCCGGTGTCGAGATTGAACTAGGTATGATGATACCGACGATTGAATCTCGGGCAAGTAACATACCGAGGACAAAGGGAACAACGTATGTTGTTGTGCAGTTTGACCGATAAAGATCTTCATAGAATATGTAGGAACCAATATGAGCATCCAGGTTCCGCTGTTGGTTATTGACCGAAGAAGAGTCTCTCTCATGTCTACATAGTTCTCGAACCCGTAGGGTCCACACGCTTAACGTTTGATGACGATTTGTATTATGAGTTATGTGATTTGATGACCGAAGCTTGTTCGGTGTCGGTGCACAAAAGTAGGGGCTCTCTTTTGTACCCCTTTACTTGTGCGCGGATAGTTAGATCCGTGCCTGCGGCCATACCTAGCGGGGCAGAGGAAGCAAAAGCACAAGACAACCAGAACAACGCCAAGACCAGAGACACAAAGAGCAAGAGGGTGAGGTGGACTCCTGTCGTGGTTCTAAGTCTGACAGTAAGGTAGGGTGGTAGGGATGTAGAGGCAAGATCCTAGCTACGGTGAGATTGTCCACGCAAGATGTACGAGTTCAGGCCCTTCGCGGTGGAAGTAACAACCCTACGTCTCGGTGCCCGGAGGCTCCGTCGATTGGAATATGCGTGAAGTTACAGGGGGTGCGAACCCTTGCCCAGAGGAATGGGGTGGTTTATATAGAGTGGGCGAGGACCCTAGCCTTCCCCCATTACATAGGGTTCAATGCACATAAAGAGGGGACGTTACTGGTAACGTCAGCATTAAAGTGATATAAATGACCCTTAAGACTACGGAGTGAACGCCTGACCGTTGCCATCCTGAGTGGCCTTAGATCTTCTGCGCTCCGAGTGGTTTATGATGTGGTCGAATGATTATATCATGGTCGATTGGAATTGGGTTACCCGAGTGGAACTCATGCACTACAAGAAATATGTCAACTTATGACCACCACTATTGGTCACTGAATGGTCACAAATTTCCATTTATGACCTTTTTGTGACCAAAAACATAAGGTCAAAAGCTGGGCGTCGTAAACTAACTATAGCGACCTTTAACAAAAGGTCGTTGATCCTATGACCTTCTGTTTTGGTCGCTAGCTCTCTCCCCAGGCCATGTCGGACCCGACATGGCAATCTGACGTGGAAAAATTGCGACCAATTGAAAAGGTCAAAAATTAGAATCGGCCCGGTCCATTTCGGTGCTTTAGATGGGCCGAGCCCATTAATTCAGCCTTTTTAATATATATATATTTTGTTAATTTTTGCTAAGTACATGGGCCTGGCCCAACAATTTGGCCTTTTTTTTGTTTTCTAAGCTTCTTCCATTTTTCTGGGCCTCGGCCTTTCTGCGGTCCATTTAATTTTTTAAATTTTTTAAGATGTTTTTCCTTTCATTTTTTTGTCCAATATTGTTTGGGCTAAGGCCTCTTCTAGCCCATCAATATTTTCAGCCCACTAATTCAAAGGACTGGACAACAGAGAAAAAATTCAGTTTTTTTCAATTTTGCTATCAAAGCAACATTTGTTTCACTATACAATCATACATCATTTCTTGCAGTTACATCATTTGAAGCAGCAACTAAAAGATTGTCATCTATAACAAACGACAGCCAGTCAAAAGAAAGATCACCATCACAGCTCCAGCGACTACTTTATACATTACAAGTTCCACTTATGTGCAAACCTATAAGAAGGCCATGCTTCCGATTAGATTTGGTTGCATCACTTCCAGTTTGCTAACGGCATGTCTCCAGCAGCACATCTCATAACCTACAAAGAGAACATAAACCAACATAAGAATTTGAAACTTCTTCTAATTTGAAACTTTCGGTAAACTGTAAACTTGAGGTAAATTAGAAGTGAGGATATTGATTACAAGCAAGATGAAACGTAAACTAAGTCCTATTGTATTGATGGATCCCAACTTGTTTAAACTAGAGCAGATTGTTCAACTTGTACAATCTAGCAGTCTAAAAAGAGAGAAAAATGTTCATTCTCGGTTCCACATTAATTAGAACAGAAATGAATGACACTAATATAAGCAAGAACTTACAACAAAGTATAGCTTAAATATAATGTTAGGCACTGATAATGTTATATGATTTTTACGTGACTTAATAGACACAAAATATGACTTCTGTCTCTGCTTGACTAATGAATCAGTACATCTTCAAGCAAAAAATCATGAAGATCACACTACAATGTCCCTAACAACGGTAGAAGCTCAAATGTGAGACAATATTTTGTAATATATAAGCCTTGGCTGCAACTTTCCGCTTAACATGTAGATAAAAATCAGACACTTATTGCTTATTTCATACTTCAATTTTTACTTTAAGTTTTGTTTGGATAATCTATATGCATAGGCACAGTCCTATACTTGTTTGGAAAGTTAAGATATTCATGTCAACAATTATATAGAGCCAAACAATCATCTAAGCATACATACAGAATCCAATCGGTTATATATGTATGCAGACATTAATTCCAAGTATCTAAACCCTGCTATACACATGATAGTACACAAACGATTTATCAACGATGCTAAATATCGTGTCGTTCCATTCAGGACATCAGCACTGTTCCACTGTTTGATATAAGTGGTTGCTGCATGTCGTGTGTATAGTACTATAGTTTCATCTTCAGACCAATCAACGCCAAGTTTCAAAGAAAATCTGATGACAAGTTGCACCAAGATTTAGCAAGGTGCATACCTCCAAGTGGATGAGCCAGCTCTGAGACCCACTCCTTGACCCTCTCCGCAGATGCTCCCGTCGAAGCATACTGCACCATAACAAGCACGAAAATTTAGAAAACACACCCCAATCCTGAAATTCAGTGAAGCACGAATAGCAGCAGCAAACTAGACAATAGCACGCAGGCAGCGTTGCAAACAGCAAACCAAGTAATGTAATGTACACTACAGGAGAAACAAATAGCAAAGCGAGGCTTGACCTGGAAGGGACAGACGTGGGAGCCCTCGAGGCCCTGGAACGCCCTCCGGATCTGATCCAGCCTCCGCTCATGGTCATGCGAGGCAACAGAATTTAGTCAGAACAAACAAGCAAAGGGCGTTGAATATACACCAAGTACTCAACTTGTTCTTACTGAATTTAGGAGTCTGTTTTTATTCTTTTCTTATATGCAGTCTGAAGCTTAACTTGTTCTAACTAAATTTAGTCAGAACAAACAAGCTAGGGCACTGTAGATCACGCACCTAAGATCAAGGGCGCTGTAGATCACGAATCAAAGCACATCTGGTCCAGTTCTCGGCACCAACTCCTCCTCCAATTGCTACAGAAACTAAGAGCAGAAAATCAACTCGCCTACTTCAGTACAAAGAAGAAGCAAACATGCAAGCAAGAAATACTGAAATAGTACTAGTGTGATCCACATCTCAGCATCTCACTTTCAGTTTATTTGATCCGAATCGCAAACCATTAAAGAAGAAGCAAACATGCAAGCAAGAAATACTGAAGTGAAGTTTCAGTTTTAGAAACTGAACTTCTAAACCGATGAAGGAGGCAGCAGGCAGTAGCTGAGCAGCAAGAACCTGAAGTGAAGTTTCAGTTTTAGAAACTGAATTTGTATTTTGTGAGGAATCTAGAACTCAAATTTATCTGAGATCGTAACTTTATGTTATCAATTTAAGAGCAGGTCATTTATGCATGTCAAAATGTGAGCAGAATACTCATTGATGATCTGGGTTGTGTACCAAGGTGCTAGGGGTTGGCCCCTGTACTGAAATTGTATTTAAACTTCCTCTTTTCTACTAACAGAAAGAGCAATGCTCCTGTCAATATTTTGGAAAACAAATTTGAGAGCATATCATTGATGTTGTCCATTTGTGAGCATATCGGTGAATTGTAAATCATTATAAGACAGTGCATGGGGCAAATGAGATCAGTTAAACTACAACACTGAACCAACTAAACTGAATTTTGAGACCAGATTAATGAAACCATTGTAATAGAAATAATGTTTGAAGTATCTTTGCCCATTCTCGGAAAGGCTATACAACCAAATTAGCACTGTAAATCCATCATAGATGGCCAAAAATTTATCTACAAAATGCATCTAATTATAGAACTAGCAAGGAGTAGAGCAAAACTTCTATTAGGCTCTTTGTTGTGATGCATGATGTGTTCGGTTTGCTGTACTGATGCATTCCAGCGAACCTAAAAAGATGATTCTATTCTGATATGCTGTTAGGATCTTTGTGCAAAATCAATCCAACCCACATGAGGTTCAGTGCCAAATTCTAACACCAAAGAAGCAATGGCCTATCCTAGTACTAGCAAATCAATCGAGCAGAGAGGAGGAGGGACGAGCTCACCTACGGCCAGAGAGTAAGATCCATGGCTGATGCATCCCGAGCAGCAGCCATGGTCGAGCACCCCCTCCTCAGGCGTCATCCATCCTCCTGCATACCTACAGTCAAAGAACAGAGCAGAAATTAGAGAGAGAGAGAGAGAAAGAAAGAGAGAGAGAGAGATAGGAGGGGATGGAGCTCGAGTACCCCATGGCCACCGGGCGGAATAGCACCATCCAGGGGCTGAGCCGCATGTGGGGGCGCGGCAGATGTCGGGGAGGAGCCGCCAATGTCGCCGGAGCCGTGTTGACGATTGAGGCGCCGCCGCCCTAGCCACGGGGAGGGCTACGGGTGAGCGTTTGAGGCTGGGAGAGGCCGAGAGGTCTCTGAGATTCGCGCCATTGCCGTCCTGGTGGACGGAGACACGGCGTGCTGTGCTGCCACCGCAAACCCTAAGCAAGCCATGCGCGCGCCATGGTCCGGCCAGCTCGACGGAGCGCCGCGCATCGAAGCACGCACGCGCGCGCCGGCGAGCAAGCCAGCCGTGACGCTGTTGTGGCTGGGCGTCAGTGCTGTTGTCTCCGTTGCATGAGGAGAGGAGGTTGCTTGGTCTGGGGCAGAAGGGGCGGTAGTGGGTGGATGGATCTAAAGGGAGAAGGAGAAGAGGAGGTGGCGGCGGTGATGGATCCGATGGGAGGAGGAGACGGGGGAGAAGGGGCGGCAGCGGGTGGATGGATCTGAAGGGAGGAGGAGATGACGAGGTGGCGGCGGTGATGGATCTGATGGGAGGAGGAGACGGGGGAGATCTGCCGCGCGCCGGCGTTGGGGTAGGAGGTCGCTGGCGGGGCTGGTGGAGCGGAGGTCGCGCTGCCCAATGGGATTGGGGGAGAGGAGGTCGCGGGAGGGAGGGGTTGGGGTCGTGGGAGGGAGGGAGAAAGAAAGGAGGCGGGGGGGGGGGGGGGGGGGGTGGCTGGAAAATGTCCACAAGGACTAGGGTTTCGGCTTAGGTGGTCTTGGGGTGAGGACTGCCGTTGGATCCGCGAGCATCCGACGGTGTTCGATCCACGATCCGCGTGAAACGCCCACAGACCAATCAAAATGCAGCACACGGGTACGATGTCATGACCATTTAAATTGGTCATAGTTGACTAAAAAATTGGTCATGGTTGATTAAAAATTCATTTTCCATTTTTCAAGTGCCGAAAATGAGTTTTTTGAGAAGGACCTACAATATATTTGTTGCAAAATTGGACCAAATCAATTTTCTAAAATATTTGAACATACTTAATGCACAATTGACAAAATGGTTGGGTGTCAAAAGTTTTGATCCACCTTTGGTGAAAAAGACAAATTTCCGCCGTTTTGGTTGGAAGCAGGTCAAATTTGAACTGCGGCTGCCTCAGAGTTTTCTATTTATTTTTTCCAAAAATCATTGCTAGGTACAAAAGTATCTATTTAATCAGAGAAACATCAAAAAAATTTCAAGATTCAACCACTAGCTAGGAACGGTCATTCCCGCCGTTTTGACCGCATTTTGAAACGGGCATAAAAAATTCAAAAAAAATCAAAAAAATGGAAAACCTTCGCATTGTGTCATTATATGTGATCAAGTTACCAGGAAAATTAATAAACTTGTAATACGACAATTCTTTTAAAAAAGTGTTCTCAGAAATGAGCTATCATGCGTGAAGATTCATGGCTTTCAAGCCAAATGATCAATCTTATGGCCACATTCATGGCATAGTTTGTTCAAATGATCTCATATTATGCACAAGGGTGCATATTGAAATGGCAAACAATGTTGCCTAATGGACTTTGTATTTTCTTTCCACGGAAAATTCATTTTCCATTTTCTGAGTGCCCGAATTGAGTTCTTTATGTGAAGGACCTATAGTATATTTGTTGCAAAATTGGACCAAATCAATTTTATAAAATACTAGGCCATATTTGATTCACAATTGACCAAATGGTTGGGTGTCAAATGCCTTGATCCACCTCTGGTGAAAAAGACAAAATCCCGCCGATTCAGGAGGAAGCAGGTCAAATTTCAACTGTACCTGCCTTGTAGTATTTTTTCCAAAAATCATTTCTAGGTACAAAAGTTTCTATTTAATCAGAGAAACATCAAAAAAATTCCAAGATTCAACCACTAGCTAGGAACGGTCATTCCCGCCGTTTTGACCGCATTTTGAAACGGGCATAAAAAATTCAAAAAAAATCAAAAAAATGGAAAACCTTCGCATTGTGTCATTATATGTGATCAAGTTACCAGGAAAATTAATAAACTTGTAATACGACAATTCTTTTAAAAAAGTGTTCTCAGAAATGAGCTATCATGCGTGAAGATTCATGGCTTTCAAGCCAAATGATCAATCTTATGGCCACATTCATGGCATAGTTTGTTCAAATGATCTCATATTATGCACAAGGGTGCATATTGAAATGGCAAACAATGTTGCCTAAGGGACTTTGTATTTTCTTTCCACGGAAAATTCATTTTCCATTTTCTGAGTGCCCGAATTGAGTTCTTTATGTGAAGGACCTATAGTATATTTGTTGCAAAATTGGACCAAATCAATTTTATAAAATACTAGGCCATATTTGATTCACAATTGACCAAATGGTGGGGTGTCAAATGCCTTGATCCACCTCTGGTGAAAAAGACAAATTCCCGCCGATTCAGCAGGAAGCGGGTCAAATTTGAACTGCAGCTGCCTCATAGTTTGCTCTTTATTTTTTCAAAAAATCATTTCTAGATACATAAGTATCTATTTAATCAGAGAAACATCAAAAGTTGTCCAAGATTCAACCACTAGCTTGGAACGGTCAAACTCGCCGTTTTGACCGCATTTTGAAACGGGCATAAAAAATTCAAAAAAAATCAAAAATTTGGAAAACCTTCGCATTATGTCATTATATGTGACCAAGTTTCCAGGAAAAATAATAAACTTGTAATACGGCAATTATTTTAAAAAAGTGTTCTCAGAAATGAGCTATCATGCATGAAGATTTATGGCTTTCAAGCCAAATGATCAATCTTATGGCCACATTCATGGCATAGTTTGTTCAAATGATCTCATATTGTGCACAAGGGTGCATATTGGAATGGCAAACAATGTTGCCTAAGGAAGTTTTCATTTTCGTTGGACGAAAAAACCATTTTCCATTTTTCGAGTGCCCGAAAGGAGGTTTTTTTTGTGAAGGAACTACCAAATAATTGTTGCAAAATTGGACCAAATCAATTTTCTAAAATACTAGGACATATTTAATGCACAATTGACAAAATGGTTGGGTGGAAAAAGTTTTGATCCACCTCTCATGAAAAAGACAAATTTCCACCGATTCAGATGGAAGCGGGTCAAATTTGAACTGCAGCTGCCTCATAGTTTGCTATTTATTTTAAAAAAAAAATCATTTCTAGGTACATAAGTATCTATTTAATCAGAGAAACACCAAAAGTTTTCCAAGATTCAACCACTAGCTAGGAACGGTCAAGCCCGCCGTTTTGACCGCATTTTGAAACGGGCATAAAAAATTCAAAAAAAATCAAAAATTTGGGAAACCTTCGCATTGTGTCATTATATGTGGCCAAGTTCCCAAGAAAAATAACAAACTTGTAATACGGCAATTATTTTAAAAAAGTGTTCTCAGAAATGAGCTATCATCTCTGAAGATTCATGGCTTTCAAGCCAAATGATCAATCTTATGGCCACATTTGTGGCATAGTTTGTTCAAATGATCTCATATTGTGCACAAGGGTGCATATTGGAATGGCAAACAATGTTGCCTAAGGAAGTTTTCATTTTCTTTGGACGAAAAAACCATTTTTCATTTTCCGAGTGCCCGAAAGGAGGTTTTTTTGTGAAGGAACTACCAAATAATTGTTGCAAAATTGGACCAAATCAATTTTCTAAAATACTAGGACATATTCAATGCACAATTGACAAAATGGTATGGTGTAAAAAGTTTTGATCCACCTCTCGTGAAAAAGACAAATTTCCGCCGATTCAGTTGGAAGCGGGTCAAATTTGAACTGCAGCTGCCTCATAGTTTGCTATTTATTTTTTCCAAAAATCATTTCTAGGTACATAAGGACCTATTTAATCATAAATACATGGTTTGGTGGCGATACGTCGAGGTTTTGGCGGTGGCCGAGGGCTCCAACTCTAGAGCGCGTAAACTCGCATGCCCGTCGCGTGGTCACCGCGTGACCGTAATGTTGCCATGTGTTCTGGGCGGCTTAGGCATGTCTAGTGGGTTGGGCACTCCCCAGGTTGGTGCTAGGAAGAAAATTACAACATAAGATTCTCACGAGAAGACCGATCGATGCTCAAACATGAATTAGCAGCCAAGTGTTTGATTAGCGGTACGGGAAATGCACATGGACAATGGGCGCGAGTTTTGGCTGAGGATGATCATCTACTAAGGAGAATGTCTTCACAAATTTTTAGCTCAAAAGGAGGATCCTAGGTGGTACTTGCTTTGCAAAGTACCACGCTGGACAAAAATATGAATGTTGAAGCTGGGCTCAAAATAATGAATGGATTGAGCTGAATTTTTGTGGAGGATGGTTATTTGGGCATAGGAAAGCATTGTAGAAAATTGATACCATTTGGACATGCCAAAGTAGTACTTCCTTCGCAATGCTCTTCTATGGACAGAAACTTGGGAAAACTAGTGAGAGAGATTGGATGAATGAAATGAGCTCAAAATTGGTGTAGGTAAGTTACTTAGGTACGGTCATGCGCTGGTCAATTTTCAGATCATTTGGGTAATCCTAGCTAGTACTTACTTCACAAAGCTTCTCTCGAGGTAGAAACTTTGGAAATTTCCCGAGAAAGATTTACTAGGAAAATTGAGCTGAATATTATCATGTGGTAATGATTTGGGTATGGAAGAGTGCCCGAAAAGTTTGAGGGTAATAGGAGGGGTCTATGTAACACTTTCTTTGCAACGTGCCAATTTGGACATAAAATATAAATTGAACCTGGGCTCACATAGATGATTTGACTGAGCTGCAATTTGGAGGAGGGTGATAATTTGGGCATATGAAGAAACTGTATAAATTTCATGTCATTTAGAGATATAGAAAAGGTACTTCCTTCACAATGCTTCTTGGTGGAACAAAACTTTGGAAATTTGCCGAGGAAGATTTGCTAGGCAAATGGAGCTGAATTTTGTCATGCGGTAATGATTTGGATAGGAAAGAGTGCCCAAAAATTCGTAGGGAAATCAAGAATATATAAATAGCACTTCCTTCATAAAGTGTTGTTGTGAACATAATAGGAAAATGAATATTGTTGAATTAGTTTTGAACTAGGCAAGGAAGGATTTTTACATATTTGATGAAGATATGACCCAAAGAATTTATGAGATTTTTTTGGGAATTTTTGGAATGATAGAAATATAGGTTGCTTCACAACCTAGGGCAAAAACTGCCACATGGACATGACACATAGGCAAAACTGATGAGATGGCGCCTAGTCATCACAACCCACCACAATCTATAAGGATATGACCATCTATATTGGTCATTAACAACTAGAAATAAGGCAGCGGACTAGCACTGTTTGCTTTGTGACCATTTCGTGTAAGGAAATTACGACCTTTCTGACCAAAATGGTCGCAATGGTTTAGGGTTTGAAGCCCCCTGAACAGCTTTCGACCAATTGGTCTACAAATGGTCATAAATTTATGACCAATTCTTCGAGGGTCACTGACAGAAGGTCATAAGTTGACATATTTCTTGTAGTGATGGTCGAGTGGGTTGCATCTTGAGGTGATTCCAGTCGATAGAATTTGCTGTGCTTTGGATGTCTTTGACTATAGGGCAGTGTCCCTGGGAAGGGTGCTTAGATCAGGTCTATTGCCCTACCCTAGGTACGCGGCACCGTCATTAGCCCTCGAATGGTTCTGGGTTCGAGTGGAAAATGAAGTTGACAACGGTTCCGACCCAACCTTTATGCTGCGGAAGCATATGACTAGATTGGTGAACCATGCAACAGCTTCGACTTCGTATCAGTCGCCTTGAGCCATTTAGAAGTTGTCGAGTGAAGTTTCTGCTCATGAGTTTCGACTGCTAGTGTTGCATAAAATCTTCGGCATGATTGACTGCCCTGCTATTCCTGGATCTGGAGGGATTCGAAATTTGGGGAAGTGCGCGGGGCGCAGAGGGCCATGGTAATCGGAGAAGATTAGGCAGGGGCGCCTCGATCCCCACGCCACCTTTTTCGCCATGTACTGCGCTCGCGCCTGTTGTGGGATTTGACACGATTACCTGGGTCCATCGGTCAGCCACTTGGGGAACGGGGCCATATAAGGCACCGAGGCCACTGCCTTCGCACTGTGCGCCCCATTCTCCTCCTCCTTCCTCCGCTCCCCACTGCTTCTGCCTCCGCTCTCGGCGCCGCCGCCCAGCTCGAGCCCGTTCCACCGCAATGGGGAAGGACAAGACCGACGCTCTGGAGCATGTGAAGAAAGCGACAGCGAAGGCGAAGGGGAAGTAGACGAGCCGGGGCGGGTCATCGTCAAGATCCGCTTTGCCGCGCGGCTGGATACAGGGCGACTGGATCCGGTTGGCCATTGTGAAAGAAGACATGGAGGATCTGGTTGACGGAGGGCTGATCGCCCACGAGTCTTGGCGGCTTCCGGGGGACGAGACCGAGCCACGACCGCAAGAGGTTGAGTGTGTCCTACTTGCGACCCACGTCGATCGCAGTTTTTCTTTGCCCCCCATCCTTTTTTCCGGGGTTTCTGAATTTATTCGGAGCCCAACTTCATCACTTTCCCCCCAACACTATCACATACCTCGCTGCCTATGTGTCCATGTGCGAGAACTTTCTGGGTTGTTGACCACACTGGGGCCTCTTCAAACACATTTTCACCTGCCGCTCTCAGTCGGTAAAAAATTCCAATCCGAGTGATGAGAGGACACACGTGATCCAGATGTGTGGGGGTTTAGGGATCCAGATGAGGAACAAAAGCACATTCCCTTCCATGATTCTTCCCGAGTCTGTCAGGGGGTGGAAGTTGACCTGGTTCTATTGTAAGGATGAATCGACTCCATGTCAGTCGACCGGTCTTCCTCCGTTTTCCACCGAGCGAGTTGAGAAGCCTTCTTCATTGAAAGTGACTCCAGAGGAGAAATAGGAGGTTGCTATGCTAGTTGAGCGAGTGGTCCAACTTGTCTGCGATGGCGTGACTGGTATGGATTTGCTAGAAGCATTTCTGAGTCGATGCATTCGCCGCTCCAAGCTCTTGACCACCCAATGTGGTTGTACTCGGGCGTTGAGGACATCACTCGGATCCACCCGGAGGAAGTCAGCGAGGAGACGATGGAGCTGTGGTTACAAGGCATCATTGGGAATAAGGACAACCCTAGGGGGTCCAGAAGGGTTCCTCCACTCGACAACACCACTAAGCCCGACAAGGTTCAATTCTTTCCTTCCAAGTGTATTTTGCTCTGATATGTGTTAGCTTTTGAAACTGATTAATATCCACTCGACTCTATCCATTGCAGACCTTTAGTGAACTATACTCAATGCCCAACGGAGAGCAATAGCAGGAGGGAGAGGCGAGCGGGGGTGACAGCGGCGACTAGCACTCTGATGGAGGAGGAGACAAGGAGAGCGAGGACTCGAGCAGTGGCGAGGAGGTCGACTCTCCGCCTTGCACAGAGAGGCACTCCAAACAGAGGCGGGATCCAGCAAGCATTCGGGGCAAAATGACTACTCCGACTGGACAACCTTTAAAGCATACTCGGACGTCTTCTCCTATGCCGACTGAAAAAGCTCCTAAGCAGCCCAAAGTTGTGACGTCAAAAGCCCAGAAGGCTCTGCCCAAAATTGAAGTGTCTGTCCCCATCGCTTCTGGGTAATTATTGATCCCAACTCTTTAGTTTTTGCATGATTCAAACTTTGGTCGACTCACTTTCTTGTTTTGACCGAGTGAATTCTGAATTTTGTAGTGCTGCCTCTGGGACTTCTATTTACCAAGATGACAAAGATGAAGAGATGGAAAACGCGGTCACCTCTCATGCAGGTAAAACTTTTTGCCCTTCTGTCATTATTTAATCTGCTCTTTCGACGGTCGAGTGAACTCCTGTAAACGATTGCTTTGCAGCTCCGCCCAATGTCATTGAGCTTCCGGATGATGACAAAGACGTGCGATAGAGGACCATGGGAAGGAGGGGCAAGGCTTCAAGCAAGAAGGCATACGCTGGCAAAATGTCTTAGTCGGTGCCGGTGACGGAGCCAGTGGTTCAACAGCCTAAAGATGCGAACCGGACCTCTGTTACCTTTTTTGCTCTAGTGTCGAGTGAACGCCCTTCATCGTCGACCGTGCCCATCCCTGCTTCATCTGTTCAACGTCACGCCTCGGATTCTCAGACTGTTGCGACTGAACCGACAACTTCGTTCTTCACCACCCATCACGTCCCGGAGGACCAGGCAAGCGCCGCAGCAGAAGCTATACGCCAAGAGGGCCTGATGATGGAGGGGGTGAAGACCGTGCATGAGAATAGTCAAGCTGCTTATGATGCCAGTGCAGCCCTCCGAGCCAATGTCCAGGTAAATTGGTTTCCGACTGAACTCCTATCTTGTCGCTTGTTTTGTTTGGATATGCTACCCAAAAAAACTCTTCTTTGTGCGTCCATCTGTTAGTCTGCTCTTCGCATCTGCACACCCACTGGGTGTTTTAATTTACGTCGAATATTTTTCCCAGTTGAGTCGACTAGGTTGTGTCTATTGTAGTTTTTGGACTAGTGGAGGCACGCAGAGTGCACCCACTGGGTGTAGTCCCCGAGGCCGCCGTTGAATGTGTGTGTCACAGCCCTAGAATTTGATTGCAATTAGTTTCGTAAGCATCCATGCATCATGTCTATATTTGTTTGAAATTTGAAATAGGGATGACAAACCCTAGCACTAAATGAAATGCAATTAGGATCAAAATAAAAATATTTCCAATGAACCCAGAATGCCCTTTAGAAAAGTTCATTTTTTGATAAAGGTGAAAACCTCTGCCAAAAATGATGCACATATTTTTTAGGCCATTCTGGATTTTTGAATAACCCATATTGTATTTGAATTGGAGCATTTAAATACTATTAATATTTTTAAATGCCCCAATAATTCTAAAAATAGTTAAGGGCCTCTGTAATAATTCATTTAATGCCCACAATTATTTTAAGGATTTATTAAAATGATTTGGGTTATAAACTAAATCAAAACAAAATAACAAAAATAGAAAAGCAGAACAAATTAGTAAAGAGAGAGAGAGAGAGAGTGGACTTACCTGACACAGGCCATCTAGCAGCCCAGCTGCGGCCCATCGCTGTAAAGGGCCCACCCACCTCCTCACCGCGTCGTCTACCTCCTGCCAGTAGGAGCAGGGGCGCGTGGTCGCTGCGCGCGCGCCAGCTCCTGCTTCCACTGCGACGCCGGCTCTTCTGGACGAGCCACGAAGACGGCCAGAGGCCCCTCTCCCCTCTCCCTCACCTGTGGCCTCTCCCCTCCCCTGGACCTCTCCCTCTCACTCACCCGAACGGGTCCGTCGCCGCCGTTCGCTGCCACCGTGACCACCGTTGTCTTCTCGCTCGTTCCCCGTGTCCAAAAGCTCCGTGACGACGCACAGCTCCTCCACGCGGAAGATCCCGAACCCAAGAGCACCGTGGTAACGCCTTCGAGCTCGTCTTCCACCTCGGGTGCCACCGATCACCGCCCTCGATTCGCGACGTCTGGCGCGCCGCCGAGCCCGCTGACTTTCTCCTCCGACCCCCAGTGAGCCCCGCCGTCTTTCACCTCTCTTCTCGCTGCCGAACGCGTCCTCTAACTGTGCTCTTCACCGGAGCCGAAAGCTTCCGCCCGCCGGCCATGTCACCGCCGTCGCCGCAGCCGCTCAGGCTCAAAACCGAGCGCGTCACCGTGCTCAGCACAGTTCCACGGCCCCAGAGCAACCACCCGTTGCTCCTGCCATGCACCATAGCGACGTTTGCATCATCGCCCGAACTCCGGCCGCCGCATTTGAGGACACCGCCGTCGTTCTAGGTCACCTACGGCAACGCCACCTGCACCAAACAACGCGGACGGGTTCCAGCTCTGTGTAGCACCCCTCCGCGCATCAAACCGTGGCCGGAGCAGTGATTCCGCAGCACTCCGCTGCGCCTGCCATCGCCGGCGTCAAGCCGCCGGCGCGTTTGACCTTTGACCCGGGGTTTGACTCCCCTGAGTCACCCACGTGTGGGCCCAGGCCCCTAATTAACCTGGGTTTAGGATTAGTTTAGTGTTTACTAACTTTGTTAATTAGCCTAGACAGTGACACGCGGGACCCACTGGTCAGATTTGACCAGGAACGGTCATGTTGACTTGCTGACGTCACACCGATGTCATGCTGACGTAGTAAATGCTTTTCTGGTTTTTCTTATTCAGAAATGATTTAGAAATTCCAGAAAATAGTTAAAACTTCTAAAAATCATAGAAAATCAACCGTAACTCCAAATGAAATAATTTATATATGAAAAATTATCAGAAAAATCCACTCTATCCATTTATGCTACTTTAATGCATGATCAACCAACTTATACCCACTGTATAAGTGAAAACATGATAATGTCATTTTAAATGCTAAATATGGAGTTTGCATATGAACCCTTGGTCCATTTGGACTTCATTTAAATTGTTGCTAGATGCATTAGTGCAAATCATAACATTATTGCCATGTCACATTCATGCATCATATTATTGCATTGCAAAATTGCTTCATGGAAAGATTATACCGCAGACAACCCAACCTGATTTGTCCAAAATGACCCAGGGTCACTAAGGAACTGACACATGTTCCAACGGTCAGATTTCAAACACACGCGGCAGCTTGACTTGGGCTACAACTAAAGCTGACTTATCCAGCTCTTGACAAGATTTGCTCTCATTGTCTTCGCTCGAAGACTTAGGATTTGGTTGAGCATCACTTTAGTCACTCTGACTTTGTTCACTTGGACCCCACTTAAGAGTACAATGGTTCCTATGACTCAACGAAGAAGAAAATGAAACTACGAAACAACTATGTCTTCGCGCTCCAAAGTCTTCATGCGATGTCTTCTCATGTCATAGTCTTCAATATGAATATCTTTACATACCACCATTGTCTTCAATGTCTTCACACATTTTTAGGGGTCATCTCCGGTAGGTAAACCGAATCAATGAGGGACTACTACCTGTGTTATCCTGCAATTATCACAAACACATTAGTCCCTCAACCAGGTTTGTCGTCAATACTCCAAAACCAACTAGGGGTGGCACTAGATGCACTTAGAGATATAACAAGATGGTATCTCGCTAGCCCTTTCTGAGACCGCAAAACATAAATGCAGAGCACCTCTGAAGATCAAGGACTGACTGGAAATTGTAATTTATGGTAAAAGATATCCCATCACAGTCATACTCAATGTAAACTAATAGTAATGCATGCAAATGACAACGGTGCTCTCCAACTGGTGCTTTTTAAGAAGAGGATGATGACTCAACACAAAAGTAAATAGATAGGGCCTTCTCAGAGGGAAGCAGGGATTTGTAGAGGTGCCAGAGCTCGATTTTTAAATAGAGATGAATAATATTTTGAGTGGTATACTTTCATTGTCAACATAACAACCGAGAGATCTCGATATCTTCCATGCTACACACATTATAGGAGGTTCCCAAACAGAATGGTAAAGTTTATACTCCCCCTACCACCAACAAACATCAATCCATGGCTTGTCCGAAACAACGAGTGCCTCCAACTAACAACAATCCTGGGGGAGTTTTGTTTGCAATTATTTTAATTTAAGCAAGGGACTGGGCATCCCGGTTACCAGCCATTTTCTCATGAGTGAGGAGCGGGGTCCACTCCTCTTGAGAATAACCCGCCTAGCATGGAAGATATAGAGAGCCCTAGTTGATACATGAGCTATTCGAGCATACAAAACATAATTTCATTTGAAGGTTTAGAGTTTGGCACATACAAATTTACTTTGAACGGCAGGAAGATACCATATATAGGAAGGTATGGTGGACTCACATGGAATAACTTTGGGGTTTATGGAATTGGATGCACAAGCAGTATTCCCGCTTAGTACAAGTGAAGGCTAGAAAGAGACTGGGAAGCGACCAGCTAGAGAGCGACAACAGTCATGAACAGGCATTAAAATTAATCAACACTGAGTGCAAGCATGAGTAGGATATAATTCACCATGAACATAAATACCATGGACGCTATGTTGATTTTGTTTCAACTACATGTGTAAACATGTGCCAAGTCAAGCCACTCAAATCGTTGAAAGGAGGATACCACCCTATCATACCACATCACAACCATTTTAATAGCATGTTGGCACGCAAGGTAAACCATTATAAACTCCTAGCTACTTAAGCATGGCATGAGCAACTATAATCTCTAATTGTCATTGCAAACATGCTTCATTCATAATAGGCTGAATCAGGAATGATGAACTAATCATATTTACAAAAAAAAGATAGGTCGAGTTCATACTAGCTTTTCTCATCTCAATCAGTCCATCATATATCGTCATTATTGCCTTTCACTTGCATGACCGAACGGTGTGGATAGTAATAATAGTGCAGGTGCATTGGACTAAGCTGGAATCTGCAAGCATTTAATACAAGGGAGAAGACAAGGTAATATGGGCTCTTGGTAAAATCAACAATAATGAATATAAGAGCCACTCTACATTTTCATCATGGTCTTCTCCTCTCGACCCCAAAGAACAAGAAAAGAAATAAAACTATTTACACGGGAAAGCTCCCAACAAGCAAAAGAAGAACGAAAAATCTTTTTGGGTTTTCTTTTAATTATTACTACTACAGGAATGGAAAGTAAACTAGCTAAAAGCTACAACTAGTTTTTTTTGTTGTTTCTTAAGGTTTTTCAAACACACAAGAAGAAAGCTTAAAACAGAAAATAAACTAGCATGGACGATACAATGAAAGAGAATGAGCACCAACAACTGGCATGAGTGTGTGAGCATGAATGTAATGTCGGTGAGAAATACGCACTCCCCCAAGCTTAGGCTTTTGGTCTAAGTTGGTCTATGCCCATTGAGGGAGTCCTGGATTAGGGGGTGTCCGGATAGCCGGACTATACCTTCGGCCGGACTCCTAGACTATAAAGATACAAGATTGAAGACTTCATCCCGTGTCCGGAAGGGACTTTCCTTGGCGTGGAAGGCAAGCTTGGCGATACGGATATGTAGATCTCCTACCATTGTAACCGACTCTGTGTAACCCTAGCCCTCTCCGGTGTCTATATAAACCGGAGGGTTTTAGTCCGTAGGAACAACAATCATACCATAGGCTAGCTTCTAGGGTTTAGCCTCCTTGATCTCGTGGTAGATCTACTCTTGTACTACCCATATCATCAATATTAGTCAAGCAGGAGTAGGGTTTTACCTCCATCAAGAGGGCTCGAACCTGGATAAAAACATCGTGTCCCTTGTCTCCTGTTACCATCCGCCTAGACGCACAGTTCAGGAACCACTACCCGAGATCTGCCGGTTTTGACACCGACATTGGTGCTTTCATTGAGAGTTCCTCTATGCCAACGCCATCAGGAAAGATGCCTCATCCCGTCTTTAAAGACGGTACCGTTGCTAAGGGAGCTTTGACTGTCGGCCAAACTCTCTGGCTAGGTGGTTTCCTTATGACCGCCTGTTCGGCTGCTGCGTCGACGATGACCTCTCGGGTCATCGAAAGAAATCTTCACATCAGCTCGGAATTCACCGAGCAGCTAGATCCAATGGAGCTCTCTTCCCTAAACGAGCTCTTGGATCGCATCGCCGCCCTGGGAGTCGCTACGGATTACGACCAGATTGGGCCTAAACCCGATCTGAGAGAGATTAACTCTCCCCAGGTCACCCATCACATTGCCGTGGTAGAGGGACAGTGCAGCGACCCTTCATCTATCTTAAGGACTAGCTGTGTCCGGATTCACGATCCCTCCAAGCCGGATACCCGCGGAGGGGAGGACATCACTCAAGACCTGAACTTAAAGTCAGACGACACGCTAGATTCATTGGACAACATCCAAGAATCCAAACTTCCAAGTTCGGAAACTCCTTGGCCTCTGGGTCTTAGATTGGGTGAGGTTTCGGATTTGATTCCACCCACCCACCCGTACATAAGCGATCTATCCCAAATTAGGCAAGAGCCTGAAGATACAGTACATCATTACTGGGCCAGATTCCTCCTGGTTATGAACAGGATAAAGGACTGTCGCGAGGAAGACACAATTTCATTCTTCTGCAATAATTGCACGGACAAGGGAATCCTCAACGCCATAAGTCGCCGTGATATTACACGCTTCGCTGACTTGGCGTCCATAGTACGAAAGTACTGTGCGATGGAAAGCGCCTGGAAAACCAAAATAAAATTTTGGGACAATCCGGCCCTGAATACAAACCCAGTCCGAAATAAAAGGGTGCATCATCGCCAGACACCCGGGTTCAATACCAAAAAGCAAAAGCCCTCTACAGGGCACGGAACCGTACTGGAAGGATGGCTTAATGGACCCTGTAAAATTCACAGTGTAGAGGGCGCCACACCAACTCACAGCCTTAGAGCATGTTGGATACTTCGGCAGGTGGCAAAAATTGGTGAAGACCTTCTAATTCCAGAAGCCACAGAAAGCCACCCTAGAGACACCAGTATGGTATTAACAGTCTTCGAGACTTTCACATCAAATAATATGCGAAAAAGAACACTCCACAGCCTTGCGGAAGTCTACCAAGTAGCAACAATAAACCCATGGAGTGACACGGCTATTACTTTTAACGCCAGTGATGAACCTAAATTCCGAACAGCCCGAGCACCAGCCGCATTGGTCCTCAGTCCAATAGTGGATGGCTTTCGTCTTACCAAGGTACTCATGGATGGCGGCAGCGGATTGAACCTCATTTATGAGGAAACCCTTCAAAAAATGGAAATAGACTGGAACCGTATTGAGCGAAGCAGCACAACCTTTAGAGGAATAATCCCTAGTCAGGAAGCGCGCTGTACAGGAAAAATCACACTAGATGTGGTGTTCGGCACGCCGGATAATTACAGGTCCGAAGAGGTCACGTTCCAAGTGGCCCCATTCAGTAGCAGATACCACACTCTGCTAGGGTGGGAAGCGTTTACAATCTTCCACGCAATACCCCATTATGGGTACATGAAGCTCAAGATGCCCGGGCCTAACGGAATCATCACTCTCGCTAGTGATCCGTGCATAGCACTCCGCGCCGAAAACAAGACAGCCGCACTGGCCCTCGAGGCACTATCCGAAGCCCTAGCGGGTGAGGAACTGACTGCGCTGCGCTCCACAGTGAATAGGGACGATGTGATACTCGACAAAAGATCCAAGTCCACCTCCTTTAAACTGGTGGACGAAATAGTCAAATTCCAGGTCCATCCAACGGACCACAGCAAAGCAGCTTCCATTGAGGTACAGTTAAACCCTGATGTAGACGCCGCACTACAAGAGTTCCTACGAGAGAACTGGGACATTTTCGCCTGGCACCCTTTAGACATGCCAGGAATCGCACGCAGGCTGGCCGAACACAGCTTAAATATCCTAAAAGGATTCAAGCCAGTCAAACAGGCTCTTCGGCGTTTTTCCAAACCTAAGAGACATGCCATGGGAGAGGAAATAGCCAAGCTATTGGAGGACGGATTCATCAAAGATATAAAACACCCAGACTGGCTAGCAAACCTGGTGATGGTACCAAAGAAGGACAAATCCTGGCGCCTGTGCGTTGATTTTAAAGACCTTAACAAGGCTTGTCCAAAGGATCCCTTCCCCCTCCCCCGCGTCGATCAAATTATCGACGCTACCGCAGGACACGATTCGTTGTGTTTCCTCAATGCATACTCCGTCTACCATCAAATAAAGATGGCAGAGTCAGACCAAGCCGCAACGGCATTCATCACACCATACGGCCCATTCTGCTTCAACACAATGCCCTTCGGGCTCAAAAACGCCGGCGCAACATATCAGCGCATGAATCAGACATGTCTGGCAAACCAGATCGGCAAAACAGTGGAGGCATACGTAGATGATGTGGTTGTTAAAACAAGACATGTCGAATCTCTAGTAGACGACTTGAGGCTAACATTCGATAACCTCCAAACATACGACATCAAGCTCAACCCGGAAAAATGCGTTTTCGGCGTTCCAGCCGGAAAGCTCTTGGGCTTCATTGTATCCGGTAGAGGAATTGAAGCAAATCCAGCCAAGATTCGAGCTCTGTCACAATTGGATATCCTGAAGGACCTCAAACAAATACAAAAATTAACCGGATGCATGGCGGCCCTAAGCCGCTTTATCTCCCGCTTGGGAGAAAAGGCCCTACCCCTTTACCGCCTCCTTCGGCGCACCGAACACTTCGAGTGGACGGATGCAGCCACGGCCAGACTCGACGAAATAAAAGCCATCTTGGCAACAAACCCAGTCCTGGCCACGCCAAACATTGGCGAACCAATGCTATTATACATCGCAGCAACCCATCAGGTCGTAAGCGCAGTGCTCATCGTCGAACGAGAAGCAGACAGACATAAATTCCCCCTTCAAAAGCCGGTCTACTATGTGTCCACTGTCCTTACTCTATGCAAGTCACGGTACCTGCATTATCAAAAGATTGCGTACGCGGTATTTATGGCATCCCGGAAGCTGCGACACTACTTTCAAGAGTGTTCAATAACAGTAGCCTCGGAAGTGCCACTTAACGATATTATAAACAACCGCGACGCGACGGGCCGGATTGCAAAATGGGCCATTGAGCTCCTCCCGTTCGACATAACTTACATGCCATGGCGAGCTATCAAGTTGCAAGTTTTGGCCGACTTCGTCGCAGAATGGACGGAGGCCAAACTCCCTAAAGAGTACGACACATATTCAAACTGGGTCATGCACTTCGACGGCTCCAAAATGTTGGCCGGTCTAGGGGCTGGCATCGTTTTGACGTCCCCCATAGGAGACACAGTTCAATACGTACTCCAGATAATGTACACAGACTCCAACAATGCAGCCGAATATGAGGCCCTTTTACATGGTCTCTGGATGACAGTATCCATGGGCATTCAACGCCTAGAGGTGCGCGGGGACTCGAAGCTCGCAATATCCCAAATAAATGGAGACTTTGATGCCAAGGATCCAAAAATGGCAGCTTATCGCAACGCCGTCCTAAAAATGTCAGCTAGGTTCGAAGGGCTCGAATTTCACTATATAGCCTGGGAAAATAATCAGGCGGCAGATTCCTGGCACGCATCGGCACAAAACGCGATGTAGTCCCCCCCCAACATCTTCTTGGAAAGGCTGTTCAAACCATCCGTAGTATGGGAAGGGGAACCCGACATTAACAGCCCGGACCCAACCGCACTGCCCGACACCAAATACTCTGACATAATTGGAGGCTCTGCCAATGAAACAACACCTTCAGCCCACGTAATAATGGCCGTAATCTCCCCGTGGACAGAACCATTCCTCGCTACTAGGCAGGAACTCCCCGAGGACCAAAATGAGGCACGCTGCCTAGTGCGGCGATCCAAAGCCTATAAAGTCCATGAGGGAGAGCTTTATAAGGAAAGCACTACCGGAGTCCTTCAAAGGTGCATCTCCGAAGAGGAAGGGCGGAACCTCCTGGCTGAAATTCATGCGGACTCGGCGGTCATCACGCTGCAGCTCAGTCCCTTGTAAGCAAGGCCTTCCGTACATGCTTTTATTGGCCGACGACCCGGGTAGACGCCCAGGACTTAGTCCAACGATGCGTCGGTTGCCAGATTTTTGCAAACCAAAGCCATATGCCACCCACCGCCCTCCAAACTATCCCCATCACTTGGCCCTTCGCAGTCTGGGGGCTTGACATGGTTGGACCCCTTAAAGGCGGAACCCACAAGAAAAAATACTTACTGGTCATGGTGGATAAGTTCACCAAATGGATAGAAGCCAAGCCTGTTAAGACGGCCGAATCCGGACCGGTGATAGACTTTATATCCGGGGTTTTACAGCGTTACGGCGTCCCCCACAACATCATCACTGATAATGGCACGAACTTTACGGCCGACGAGGTAAAACTCTGGTGCAAAAACATGGGCATCAAGCTCGATTATGCTTCCGTCTATCACCCACAAACTAATGGCCAGGTCGAACGTGCAAATGGTCTTATCATGAGCGGCATCAAACCCAGATTAGTGCGGTCCCTTAAGGAATCTAATACGCACTGGGTAGAGGAGCTCGACTCTGTACTCTGGGGGCTGCGGATCACGCCGAATCGCACCACCGATACACACCATTCTTCATGGTGTACAGCGCAGAGGCAGTTTTGCCCTGCGACATAATTCATGACTCACCTCGAGTGCGCATGTACGAAGAAAGAGAAGCCGAGCTCGATCGGCAGGACAGTTTGGACGCCTTGGAGGAAGAGCATGACATGGCAAAAGCTCGTTCCGCATTCTATCAACAGCAGGCTCGAAGATACCAAAGCAGAGAAGTACGGGCCAAAAATTACAATGTTGGCGAATTAGTCCTACTCCTGCCGGACAAGAAAAAGGACAAACTCAAGCCCAAGTGGGAAGGTCCCTTCATAATTGACCAAGTCCTGACTGGTGGAGCGTACCGCCTGCGAGATGCATCGGATAACCGACTCGAGCCGAACCCATGGAACGCAGCCCGTCTCCGAAGATTCTATGCCTAGCGCCGGACTCTGTGTTCGTCTCCTTCCTCTGTCCATTTTTTATATACTTTCTGTCTTACATTTCTCTCCTTCTCCCCCCTCTCTCTCTTATAGCCTTTAAAGGCTCATAAAGTGACGCGCTATCCGCGCTCATTAAACCCGGGGGCTTCTTTAAACAGAAGCTTATTTATACGGGCTTCATGCCCAACACATGTGTCACACTTCCGCATGTACCTTTTATTCACCATTATATGCATCGATATGATTTAAGTTTTGGCCAAGCTGGGTTGCCTGGCTCATGTGCTTACCCCTACGTTCCCGATTGTTTGGCTAGGTGGTAAAGGGAGCACCTCTGCGATTGTTACTGCTGGGTCAGCCGGATGTGTACCTCAGACTGGGTGAAGCCGAAAGCTAGAGTTCTTAAGGGAATATTCGGCCGGTGAATTAAAGATGATCTTTTTTTCACTTATTTATCTATACGCCCCTAGATGTTTTTCCTACGTATCTTTTCGCAGAATGGACATGCACTTTAGGGCATGCCTCCCAGGGAAAGGAACCCCTAACAGAACTATTCTCCCTGGAAGATGTTTCTTACTAACCATGTAATATAACATAACTAGTTGGGCACTTGTCTGTTCAAGCACTAATGACCCCTACGCCTGGTCTCCATGCATACCCCGGTTCTTATATAACCGCGAGGGTATTCGGACACACTCCGGACCGTCAGGTCCCGAGGTTGAAGCGAAAAGGTCGGCCATGACAAAGGATCTACAATCCGGCTAGAAGGCATTACACATGTCAATTAAAATTACGTAGTCAATCTGACTGATTGTATTCCTCTTCAATACCATCTAACAGGCTGTCTAGCTTACAGTCCTGTTGGGAATACTTTGCGGCCAATTCTACTTGGCCGTATACTAAGCTCACAGGGAACTCCTTCCCATCGGGCCCCACGGGTCCGACCTCGGCCATGTGATTTGGGTCAGCCTTCGTGTACCGCGTCTTCACCATGGCCCAGGCCTCCCTGGCGCCTTGACGGCAGGCCGACATCTTCCACAATCGGAAGCGCTGCCGCGCTCCCTTCAGCTTCTCTACAAGCTCTCCAAGGCCTTCGGGCATGGAGACGGATGGCCACAAGGCCTGGGCGACGCCTTGCATCACCTGCCGAACTCGCTCATGCAGTTGTGAGAGCTCGGGAAGAAGGTCACCCGTAGAACCGGGCATTTCCTCTGTAGGACGACCTGTTAGCATACCTACAGACATTACTCTGTTAGTCGACTTCCTCGCCGAACTCTTTTTTCAAAGTTCGTTTAAGCACTTACTAAATATGCCGCGTCGAAGCCGCTGATTCTCCTTCACGGAGTCCAACAGCTGGGCACGGATATCCTTCAGTTCAACGCCCAGCTTGGTGTTGGCATCTTGGAGATCGTTCTTCTCCCGCCTCACCTTTGTCAGCACACTCTCACCAGCCTTCAGCTGGCGTAGGAGTTGTTGCTTTTCCGGATTTAATTCGGCGCTGACGGTGTCCTGGACTAGGGGGTACTCACCACGTCATCTCCCGATCTATTAGATTGGGCCGAGGACCCCCATGGCCGTATACTCATGGGCCAGTTCGGACAGCTGCCGCATACAAGGAATATTCCACAAGACTTGGCGATCAAGACAAGGACTCCTCCCCACCGGCGTATTCGGCTAGGACTCTTGTTATCTTAGGCCTCTGGTGCATTATATAAACCGAGGCCAGGCTAGTCGATAGATTATATACAACAATCATACCATAGGCTCACTTCTAGGGTTTAGCCTCCTTGATCTCGTGTTAGATCTACTCTTGTACTACCCATATCATCAATATTAATCAAGCAGGACGTAGGGTTTTACCTCCATCAAGAGGGCCCGAACCTGGGTAAAATATCGTGTCCCCTGCCTCCTGTTACCATCCACCTTAGACGCGCAGTTCGGGACTGCCTACCCGAGATCCGCCGGTTTTGACACCGACATTGGTGCTTTCATTGAGAGTTCCGCTGTGTGATCGACAAAAGGATCGATGGCTCGCCTGCAGATCAACTGCGACTTCGGCATCTTCGTCACCAACTCGACTGGTCACCTTGGTTCGACCAAGAATTGCGCCCCGTGTTCGGATCACCATGTTCGGACGAGGGCCTTCATCAAACATCAACTCCGATCTCAATCAAGATCACGGAGGAATCATCTATGGAGATCGGGGGCTCAATGTCAACATTGCCCTCAAGCGACCGTGTTGTTTTTCCAAACAGCGAACGCGTATCCGCCACGACCGCCTGCTCGTGCATCGCTTTAACGATCGCTTCGGTGGAATTGTGCGGAATCGAGTCTACAACAACACTAGAAAATTTCGTCGAGTTCCGACGGAGGAATCTCTGGAAATCTATGATATACCGGAGCCCTGTCAAATCTGGACGGGAATCTGGACGAGTTTAGGGCGTGGTGTCCAGCTTCTATCTCAGACGTCCTTTGAAAGATCCAACCGTTGATCGGCTGCGGAATTCCTATATCTACCACCTCTCAAAATTTCAGATCGATCCGACCGTCCAAACTCCGGGAACCTTCCGATTAGTGCATCACTTTTCGGATCTGTTTTCTGCGCGAAAACGAATCCGACCTAAGTTCGTCTTTTTTATGAACAGGATTTCGGACATCCCTTTTGAAGGAAGTTTTGTATGGGTTATTATGTTTCGTTCCCGAACACATCCCACTAACTTTAAGATCTTTTGAACATGATCTTCAACATCATGCTGGTATCAAACCAGTCCGGCAATATTACTCCATGGCTGCCGACCTGCGCTAGACACGTCGTCACTTTAGCCGAGCTCAACTTCTTCGAATCATCATCTCGGCAAGCCGAACAAGAGTCCGGCATTGCGAAGGATAAATCATCATCAACATCGCCGCCCCACGGATTACACGGAGCGGGCATACTGGTATCGCCGCACGGTCGCTTCATCAAGCCGGCATCGACCACGTCACGACCTGCATCGACAGGGCCGCACTATTGCTTCTTCAAGCTGGTGTCCGTCACGCCGACCTGCTTCGACTCATCGGCTGACGTCGAGGCTTCGACATCTCGGCTGGACCGGGGGCTTCGCCATCTCTTCATCAACCTACTCCAGACACTTCGGCTTCACTAGCCGACCAGCTCCGTCACGTTAGCTGGGCCGAGGGCTTTGCCTCGGCGAGTCAACCTTTACCAGCATTGCCATGCCGTCGTTTTATCGCCCATCAGGCAATGGGTGTGCGGAGCGAGTCCCAATTTTGGGAATCACCTTCCTTCGGATTGCTACAACAAATAAACCAAGTGCTATTAATCCCAATATTTTTTGCTTGTTTGGGTTCATTTTTCCTAAGGAATTATTACTCTGGTTTGTCCATGATATGTACACAGGTCTATCAAATGGTGACCGCATTAATGATGGTCACGTGGTGGTTCGATCAGTTTCCGTACATAGTCCGGCGAACGCCGCATCCGAAGCTCGGACCGACCTGTGAATTCAGGCTTTGCCACGCCTTTACTACATCATGCCGACGCCCTGCATCGACATTGACTTCGGCGCCAGGCCATATTTCTTCTATTCCTCACTTTGCATAAATTATTTATTATGCAACACATTTTTTAATTATCATTATTACTATTATCTCCGGTTTGCACTATTTTTTGTGCACAGGAAAATGATCCGGGGACTTCGGCGTCACTCTGCCGGTCTGCATTGACCGTGCTATGTCACCACTTCGGCGTGTCGAGCTCTCCGCTCCACCACCTCAGGACCAGCTTGGGGGATGGAACCTTGCCCCGCATCAAGCTCGGACCGCGTCATCAATACCGAACACATTAACCAGCTAAGTCGCTTTCATGCTCAAAGCTTTAATTTCTAACTTGTGTTCGGTTCGACCAAGCATTATACTTTTTTGGAAAAAAATTTGCTTGTAAAAAATTTCCTTGTCCAAACTTTGTTTGTGACACACAAATTCAAGGACCCAATTCACTTGGGGGCTTCATTTATGAAGCTTTTCCTCTTGCATATGATTATACTTGTATGGCTTCGTTCCTTGTTCGTGTATTATGCCACAATATGCACCATATTGACTTAAGCGATTTGCAAGCTGGGTTGCCTCGCTCCTGTGTTTACCCCTAAGTTCCCGATTGTTCGGCTAGGGAGTAAAGGGAGCACCTCTGCGATTGTCACGATCGGGTCAACCGAGCCGGACCTCAGACTGGGTGAAGCCAAAAGCTAGCGCTCTTATAGTTTTCAATGATGGTCGGCACACAATGGAACTCATGAGTACAAAAAATCTATTGCACAAGTCTCATAATAACAATGAGCACCGAAGAAAGGTATCGATGGGGGTACTATTTTCTTCGAAGATGCTTCTTACACTTCACAGTAATATAGCATAAGTTCCCTGAGCACGCTTTGTCTGTTACAGCCTTATGGCCTGATTGCCTGGTTATTGGAAACACCGTCGATATTCTCGACCGATGGAGTACATAACACTTTTCGGTCCTTGACCGAAGAGGGAGAAGCTGACGGTCGGTTAAGACGCGTTTAAAGTTTGGTTGAAAATAGATATGATATAAGTACTTCGGTACATGCAATCATTCTTCTACCCAAGTCACTTGGGGGCTCTTAAGTTTATTTGAGCCATTTTATAATAAGTGTTCTCCTTCTTAGTCATTGCAAAGTTTTATTATTATTTATCACTCCTTTTTCGACACGAGTGTGCGGTCACTAGCCGGGGAGCCTAATTTCTCTCTCAAAGCCGCTAGAGTTTAGTTTGCTAAACTGGCCTGATGAGAAGTACTCCGCCCTCGGGATAGGAGGTTGAAGCCATAGGCTGACCCGCTCGAAGTCTTGAGATAGGATGTATCATGTTAAAGCACGACAGAAGCACTTCTTTTTTTCGCAGACCAACTTTCGGATTGGCACCGAACACTTGATATTGTTCGGATGTCATGTTTTTACTGACGTTTCTTGGTTTTCCAAGCTTTTTGGCACTTTTAAAACTATTTGTGCTTCTCCAGCATTAGTCTCGCAGTGCAACGCCGGAAACCTTTAGGGATTCGGAAAAACATTCTCAGATATTGCTATATATGCATCGGTTTCGAATTGTGTCTTCGGTCAATAGTTGGGTTGCCTGGCTCCTGCACTTGCTTCCTACGTTCCATTTTGTTCGGCTAGGCGTGCAAAGGGAGAACCACTGTGATTGTGCTTCCAGCTCACATGGTTAAGCACCTCAGTGGAGAAAGCCGAAAACTGACTTTCACAATAAGCGTAAACTGGTCAGCGATCCGATGACTATGTTAAATGATGGGCCGTTCATAACATTGGCCGAAGTGTTTACGACTTGACCCCGACTGTCGCCGAACACTACTGGGGGCTATTAACTGGCCTCCCAAACTAAATCCTCAATATTTTGCTCTTACATTAGAGCTGAGGTGTAATGATCATGCTTAGCATGACAACCCAAAGAAAGGAACCGATAGCGGGACTATTTTCTTTGGAAGACTTTTCTTCTGTTAAACAGTGATATAACTCTCTGCGTACCTTTGTTTATAAAACCGTATGGCCAGATTGCCTTGTTTGTTGTAAATCTTTGCCCTCATAAAGGCTTTATAAAGTAGGACAAACACTCCTCGGCTACTGGCCGAGGAGGTGGAAGCCGATGGTCGGTCAAACAAAGTTTTGTACAATGCGGATCCGAGCATTAATGACGTAAAGTACTTGGATACATAGAGTCATTACACATAATTTGTGATTTTACTATGGATATTGATCCTTAATTCGGCTACCCGTGCCCGCATTAAGGCTCGGGGGCTACTGGGCTTATTATTTACAAATATTAAACGGGCACATCGATCCCCTGATCTGGTGTTGCCACCCGACCAGTGTCTCGGGGGCTACTGCATTGCCTGTTCAATGCAGAAAATTTTAAGTGCAATACAGTTGCCGAGGAGATTTTGATCCTCAGGTTGGTCAGCTGCACCCAACCTGAGTCTCGAGGACTAAGCACGCCGCTTTTTGTGTCCCGAAGTATTCTGCCGAGCTAGGACTTGATCCTCAGGCCAATTTTGCAAATCAACCTGAGTCTCAACGGCTACTGGGATCAGCGGTATTACGTCATCCTTCAGGTGCATCTCGGGTTTTAGACCGATACACACCTTGAGGGCTACTGGCCATATATCTCGGCAGAGAATAAATTGCAATAATAAAAAATATTGACAAAAAATTGGCCCACAGTCGGGGTGGTGCACCACCTCGGAAGCAGTCCGGCATAAAGCTCGGGCACTAGTGGCTGGCTCCATAGAGGGCATTTCCGGCACTAAGCTCGGCTAAACTCGTTCAACCTTTTTTGAACCAAGGTGATATGGCACCTCGGATATAGTCCGGCGTTGGAGCTCAGATACATAGTCCGGCGTTGGAGCTCGGATACATTCCGGCGTTAGAGCTGGGAAGCGGTCCGGCGTTGGTGCTCGGCTGCAAAAGATACCTCGAATGCAGTCCGGTGTTGGAGCTCGAACGCAAGAGGACGCTGCCGCCCGGGAACAACTTCAAACCCGAGGTGTGGCATAAAAATAACAAGGCATTGATAAAGGCCAGAAACTTAAAGGGGCTCCTCGGATACCCGATGTGTAAACTCGCCGAATGCATTTCGGCGATCCTCAAGATCGAAGATGAGAAGATTTGTTGAACCAGTTTTCAAGACCGTCAACCGAAGATGAAGAATAGTTCGGAAGAATCGAGGAGCATCCCTAACTTGAAGACCGGTTCAGGGGGCTACTGACGGTGTCCTGGACTAGGGGGTACTCACCATGTCATCTCCCGATCTATTAGATTGGGCCGAGGACCCCCATGGCCGTATACTCATGGGCCAGTTCGGACAGCTGCCGCATACAAGGAATATTCCACAAGACTTGGCGATCAAGACAAGGACTCCTCCCCACCGGCGTATTCGGCTAGGACTCTTGTTATCCTAGGCCTCTGGTGCATTATATAAACCAAGGCCAGGCTAGTCGATAGATTATATACAACAATCATACCATAGGCTAGCTTCTAGGGTTTAGCCTCCTTGATCTCGTGGTAGATCTACTCTTGTACTACCCATATCATCAATATTAATCAAGCAGGACGTAGGGTTTTACCTCCATCAAGAGGGCCCGAACCTGGGTAAAATATCATGTCCCCTGCCTCCTGTTACCATCCACCTTAGACGCACAGTTCGGGACCCCCTACCCGAGATCCGCCGGTTTTGACACCGACAGGCGCCATCTGCAATTTCATTTGTCAGATTTGCACCCACGCCGCACTTCGCAAAATACTTATCTTTCGAAACGTATATGACCAGAGGGGGTCTCCTTGGGCTCCCCTGCCGCGGCTAGTGCGGCCTCAAGTTGGGCTTTGCACTCTTCCAGCTCCTGGGACAGTAGGGTATTATTTTCTGTAAGAACCTGCATAACAAATGGTCCTTAAATCAGTTATCCTAACTGTTTCAAGTCTCGGGGGCTACTGGTATATATATATAATTACCAAAATTTTCTTACCCGTATGTCTTTTACATATTGCTCCGTGGCTCTGGCTAGACCATTTTGAGCGGCACGGAGGTACGCATCTCCCGAATTGAAGGCATCCAATGCCTCTTGGGAGAAACAAGCGCCGCGAAGAACTGTCCGGCGACGCCTGTGGTTTATGGCACTCTCCAGCTCGGAATTGGTGGCAGACAGCCTGTCCGCATCCTCTATCGGAGGAGCGTCCGGTGCGTGCCTCGTGCTTGCCTCCGCTTCCGGACCAGGCTTTGGAGCCTGGCTGGTGGAGGCGCGATTGGAAACCTCTCCGGATATAGTCCGGTGAGGTCTCTTCGTCCTGAAGAGAGCACGAGCGTTAATACGCCTTGAAGGAATAACACTTGGGAATAAGATGGCGCGCCATACCTTTGCGCCGGCGTCTCAGTCCGGACCGCACTTCTTTTCAGCCCGTGGGGCCTTGCCGCCCCTCGTTGGCTAGTCGCCGCAGGCTCGGCCTCCCATCTCAAGGACCTCCCCTGCAAAACACAGTTGTCATACGGCAATCGAAAACACACGAGGATAGATCCCTTTTCAAAGTGCTGGGACTTCGGTCTCAGTTACCTGTGAGGCTGGGAGTAGCCCTGGGTAATCGGCCGTAATTGCCACCAAGGCGTTGTCCTTGCTCACTTGATGAAACACCCCATCAATCAGCTCCACAGATAAGTCCGGATCCTCTTGAGAGGCCGGGTCGAGGGACCATCCCGAAACCTCGGGTTGTGGAGGAGGGTTGTTTATTTCTTTAACAGCCTGGCATAGTTCCTGCGTTGAAGTCGTTAGACTGAATATTTAATGATGGGAATATCAAACGGATGGGCAAGTAAAAGTGTCCACTTACCCAACTTGGGGGATTGTACATAGAAAATCCACCCTGTGGGTTGACGCAGAGAAATTCCTCCTCTTCTCCCTTGTACAAAGCGGACAATATCTTTATTAGAGCGGGAGCCGATTCCGGCCCCTTACGGCCGTGGCGGGTGGCGTCGTCCTCCCTGTTGAAGTCCCACATGGGGTGGCCTCTATACTGAAGCGGCTGCACCCCTCGCATGATGCATGCGGCCATGACCCCGATCATGGTCAGTCCGGAATGAGCTAACAATCTTATCTGACTCATCAGGTAAAGAACGTCCTTGTCACTTTCCCTCTGGGGGCTCCGTGGATGCCAGCTTAGGCGCTTCTTGAGGGGAGCACTATCGAACTCAGGGAGGCCAATGTGGACAGGATCCGGCAGCGGGACGTCCTCTATATAAAAACATTCCAAAGGCCAGTCCTCGGACGCCTTCTTTGGGGTTCCGGATAGATATCCGGTCCCGACGATGCGCCACACTTCGGCTCTGCCCACTTGATATATTGACCCCTTCTGAGAACGGGGCACAAGGCAGAATAGCCTTTTCCACAGCACGAAATGAGCCTCGCAGCCCAAAAATAGCTCGCAAAGGTCTACGAAGCCCGCGATATGCAATATGGAGGCAGACGTGAGGTTGTGCAGCTGGAGGCCATAGAACTCCAGGAGCCCCCGGAGAAACGGATGAATTGGAAATCCGAGCCCTCTTATTAAGTAAGGGACAAGGCATACTGTCGGTGTACTAGAGTAGGGGTACCCTTGTACCCCGAACTTGTGCACGGGCAGTCGCAGCGTCCCGCGGCAAGGCCTGCCAGGTCACCGCCAAGATTCCCCATGGTCCCTCTGAAGACCATTCAAGAACAAAGTACTCAAGACAAGACCCCGGCAAGAGGAGCTTGCCGGGAAGAAGGCAAGACGCCGGCAAGAGGAGCTTGCCGGGAAGGCCATCAGAAGCGTCCCAAGACCCCGGCAAGAGGCGCTTGCCGGGAAGGCCGTCCGAGGCATTCCAAGGAACTTGCCGCGGTGCGCTACGCGCCCCGACAAGGCCCGGTGAGCGACAAGCTCCCGGAAGCGACAGGTCGACGGCCGCGGCAAGGCGCTTGCCGCGGCAAGCCCCCACTACACGCCCGCGCTCCAGCACATCCACCCACGTGTCGCTCCGGGGCCCCTCCCGAGCGCACGTGGCAGGAGGCTGTGCAGCTAGGGGCGTGCGGTGGCACGCAGGCGCTGACAAGACAACCATCGTGGCAAGACGGTGGCATCCCTAGTGGTCCCTTTCGGTGCTGTCTAGGCGACACAGACGGGCATTTAATGCCCTTGTCCCCTGCCGTCAGGGTTAGGTATGATAACACTGTAGCAGCTAGCTGTGCCTACTATAGCACCTAGCTATGCCTACCCACGACACCCTTTCCATTTTTGCCCTTGGCCCCCGTTGCTCTATGTTGGTAACCCCTTGAGTATAAAAGGAGGCCCGTGTGCAACGTAGAGGGGGTGGGCCATCTCGAGAGCCCTCGCGAGGTTCAGCAATTCCACACACTCACGTTCGCTCCCGAGCTTGAAATCAATACCAATCCACAAAGCAGGAGTAGGGTTTTACACATCCATGCGGCCCGAACCTGGGTAAATCGTTCGCGTGCTTTGCCCCGATTTACTCCTCGCACGACCAACCGCCCGCTTGCTTCGCCTCGATCTGCTCTTTGCGCAACCTCCGCCCCCCGCCGAACCAAAAGGGACCCGGTCCGCCGGTCCCATAGGTGCCCGTGGATCAGAAACCCCGGCATCTCTGGCGCGCCAGGTAGGGGGCGTCGACGTTGCGTGAATCAGATCCAGCATCCTTGCGAGCCAGATCTTCTTCAGCTTCATCAACATGCCACCGAAGAAGAAAATTTCGGAGGCAGCTGCTCCGTCCACGCCGAGCCACCCACCGCCGGAGCAAACAGATGGTGGGGCAGGCGCTGGCGGAGGAACACGCGTTGACGAGGGAACTCGCGATGCTGCCAGGTCCCAGGGCAAGGCTGCGCTGCCCGCCGGCGGCGTAGCCGGCACCCACAACGACCGGGCGCACTCCAAGACCTCGGCGTCCGTGCATGCACCGCGCCCATCTTAGGAGGCGCGGGACCGGCAGCGTCATGGTACTCACGGTACCATGCGCTCGCTGGATCAAGATCGAGCTGGTGGATCCCGGGGCGCCCAGGACCACCATGCGCGTCAACAAGCCGGCGCGAGCGAGACGCGGTCGCCTGGATGAGATACTGCTCCTTCTAACATGGTTAGGAGTCCGAGCATATCCCGCTCCTCGCACCGTTCGCTACCGCCGCCCACCACCGGAGCAGAAGCTCTGGCACGAGCTCAGCTGCTCTTAGACTACCCTCCAGCGGCGGACAAGATCGACGACTGGAGGGCCACTATCCAGAGTCTCATCGGCTTCGCCAACGGCGACACTCCTCGGCAGCCGACCACGTCGCAGCCGCAGCGAGTCAGCCAGGCGCGAACCGGTGGAGACAAGACTGGTGGGGGTGCAACCACTGTGCACTCCCCACCCCGAAGGCCAAGATCGCCGACTCGCCGGATCCACCTCGACAGCGACTCCACCGCGTCGTCTGATCCCCGAGCTCGTCGCGATCAGCGCCAAGTTCTTCAAGAACGGCAGCGGGAAGATGCTCGTACACGCATCGAGCGCCGGAGAGAAGCGCGACGTCAGTCAGACCAGCGCGCTGGGCCCTCTGCTGACATGCATGCGCCAGGGGAACCAGGCGACTTGCCGTACCCGGTGGGTTGCCCTGTGTTCACTCGTGAGCTGCGGCAAGTCCAGTGGCCCAGTACGAAGAACTTCAAGCCCGACGTACCAAAGAAGTACGACGGCAAGTTGCATCCGTCGGAGTTCCTCAGCATCTACACCATCGCGGTGCAGGCTGCTGGGGGGCGGGACGACAAGATCCTTGCCAACTACTTCCCGTTGGTACTCAAGCCCAACGTCAGGTCCTGGCTCATGCACTTGCCGGACAACTCCATATCCTCCTGGGCTGAGCTGTGCCATCAGTTTGTTGGCGCCTTCACAGGCGGCCACAAACCTCATGGCCAAGAGAGCGATCTTCATCTGCTCGTCCAGAAGGAAGGAGAGCCCCTGCGCCAGTACATCCAGAGGTTCAGCCGTGTACACCACAACATCCCAAATATCCACCCTGCCGCGGTAATCAGCGCGTTCCATCAGAACGTGCGTAACCGCAGGATGCGGGAGGAGTTGGCGATGTGCAAGATTCGGGACATCAGCGAGCTTTATGCCCTGGCCGACAGGTGTGCACGCGCTGAGGAGGGGAGGAAATTCCCCGGAGAAAGCACTGGAGCAGGAGGATCTGACAGTGAGGATGCCGCCCCGGCAAAGAGAAGCCGACGGCGCAACAACAGGAAGAAGCAGAACAACGAGGTGCTGGTCGTTGAGCAGTCCGGCAATGAAGGCGACGCCACGAAAGCTACAGTTGGTAGCTCCGGCAAGGAAGTTGCCGCGTGCACCAACTGTCAGGCTGTGGCGGTCGCCGACAAGCGGGACGGCTCCGGCAAGCAATACTGCAAGATTCACCGCACCAAGGGCCATGACCTCCAGAGCTGTAAGAAGGTCGAGCAGCTCATCCAGCAACAGAGGGCTGAGTATGAGCGGCGCGACAGGGAGAGAGCCCAAGGGGGTGCCGAGAAACCTGGCCAGAAGCGCACCGGCCAGGAAGGACGCTGCGGCAAGGCCAAGCAGCGGTAAGGAGACAGACCTCCCCGCGGTCGCGACAACGACGACGACGACGGCGAGGATGAAGACCTGGATGACGTTGAGACCAGTGAGCAGGAGTTTCAGAAAGCAATAGAGGTCTTGTGCGTTGACGGGGGTGCTTCCCTGCATACCTCGCACCGCCAACTCAAACAGTGGGTGCAGGAAGTCAATGCAGCGGAACCACCCATCAAATCGCGCAAGCTTCTGAAGTGGTCCAGCACGCCTATCATCTTTGACATTGAGGACCACCCCGATCGCACAACCGCGGTCGGGTGTCTGCCGATGTTGGTTTCACCAACTATCCGCAACCTCAAGGTCACCAAGATGCTAGTTGACGGCGGGGCCGGCTTAAACCTGATCTCCTCCGCTGTGTTCCGAAAACTCCAGATCCCTGACGGCGAGCTCGAAGAGACCGGCACATTCCAAGGAATCAATCCAGGAAGGAGCAAGCCGAAGGGGAAGGTCACGCTGCCGGTAACATTCGGCAGCGAGTTAAACTTCAGGACTGAGAAGGTCACGTTCGACGTTGCCGATATCCCGTTACCTTACAATGGGATACTTGGCCGTTCAGCACTCGCCAAGTTCATGGCGGCCTCTCACTACGCGTATAACGTACTGAAGATGCCAGGCCTGATAAGCGTCATTTCTGTCCCTGGCGACAAGAAGGACGCTCTTATCTGTGCCGACAAGATCTACCGGGAAGCAGCAGCCACGGCAGACCGCGATCCACTTGCCGCTGAAGCTCCCGGGACCAAGAAGACCAAGTCCGGCAAGAGCTCTGGTGCCCACTCCGGCAAGCGCACCTCTTCGGAGTGCTGCGCTGCCGTCGAGGATGCACCATCGAGCTCCACCGGCAAGAAGACCAAGTCCGGCAAGAGCTCTGGTGCCCACTCCGGCAAGCGCACCTCTTCAGAGTGCTGCGTTGCCGTCGAGGACGCACCATCGAGCTCCACCAGCAAGAAGACCCAGTCCGGCAGAAGCTCTGGTGCCCACTCCGGCAAGCGCGCCTCTTCGGAGTACTACGCTACCGTCGAGGACGCACCATCGAGCTCCACCGGCAAGCACAAGAAGACGATGGCAGCTCCGCCGGAAACGAAGAGGGTACCCGCCAAGATGGACGGCGCTGGTGGTACCTTCACCATCAGTGCCACGCTTGACCCTAAATAGGAAAGCGCGCTCGTTGCTTTCCTGCAGGCGAATGTCAACGTGTTTGCATGGCAACCGTCTGACATCCCCGGTGTTCCCAGGAAAGTGATTGAGCACCACCTTGCCGTTTGTCCTCATGCGCGGCCCGTCAAGCAGAAAGTCCGGAAGTAGGCGGTGGAGCGCCAAGAATTCATTGCGGAGGAAATCAAGAAACTGGAAGCAGCAGGCCTCGTCAGAGGAGTGCTCCATCCCACGTGGTTGGCCAATCCTGTAGTCGTGCGCAAGGCAAACGGGAAATGGAGGCTTTGCATCGATTTCACCAACGTTAACAAAGCTTGTCCCAAAGACCCATTTCCTTTGCCGCGCATTGACCAGATTGTTGACTCCACAGCTGGATGCAATTTGCTTTCGTTTCTTGATGCGTACTCCGGGTATCATCAGATCTTCATGGCAGAGGAGGATGAAGAGAAGACCGCATTTATAACTCCACGTGGCACGTACTGTTTCGTACGGATGCCTTTCGGATTAAAGAATGCTGGTTCGACATTTGCAAGAGTAGTCCATATTGCTCTTGAGCCACAAATACACAGAAATGTGGAAGCCTACATGGATGATATAGTGGTCAAGAGCAAGGACAGGGCAACCCTGATCCAAGACTTGGACGAGACTTTCGCAAATCTGCGCAAGATCAGCCTCAAGCTCAACCCAGAGAAGTGCGTGTTTGGAGTTCCCTCCGGCAAGATTCTCGGGTTCTTCGTGTCTCAGCGGGGGATTGAAGCCAACCCCGACAAGATCAAGGCCATTGGGCAGATTGAAGCACCGAAGCGCGTCAAGGATGTACAGAAACTTGCCGGTTGCGTGGTTGCTCTCAGCAGGTTCATCTCTCGGTCTGCCGAGCGCGCCCTGCCATTTTTCAAACTATTGAAAAAAGCAGGTCCAATGAAATGGACTCCGGAAGCGGAGGCTGCGCTGCAAGACCTGAAGAGATACCTGTCCTCCCCTCCAATACTTGTCGCGCCTAAACCACAAGAGAAGTTGCTGCTGTACATAGCGGCAACCAATCAAGTGGTTAGTGCTGCGTTAGTGGCAGAGAGGGAGGCGGATGACGAGCCAGCAACCGCAGCAAGCGCATCCAGCGACAAGCAGGGGGCTTCCCCGACAAGCTCTGGTCCCGACAAAGATGAACCCGCGCTGATACACGAGGAGATACGGAAGAAAATGGTGCAGCGCCCAGTTTACTTTGTCAGTTCCCTCTTGCAGGGGGCTAGGTCAAGGTACTCTGGTGTGCAGAAACTGCTTTTCGGCCTTCTCATGGCCTCGAGAAAGCTGCGCCATTACTTCCAAGCACATGAGATCACAGTGGTCACTCGCTTTCCGCTGAAGAGGATACTGCAGAATCCAGAAGCGACCGGCAGGATTGTTGAGTGGGCACTGGAACTGTCAAGCTTTGGTCTCAAGTTTGAAAGCACTTCAACTATCCAGAGCAGAGCATTGGCAGAATTCATAGCAGAATGGACGCCAACTCCGGACGAAGAAATTCCGAAGACGAGCATCCCCGACAAAGAAGCGAGCAAAGAGTGGCTGATGTACTTTGATGGTGCCTTCTCGCTGCAAGGCGCCGGCGCTGGTGTGCTGCTTATCGCGCCCACCGGAGAGCACCTCAAGTACATAGTCCAGATGCACTTTCCCAAGGAGCAAGCAACAAACAATACTGCCGAGTATGAGGCATTGCTTGCCGGTCTCCGGATCGCGGCAGACCTTGGGATCAAGAAGCTCATTGTCAGGGATGACTCACAGCTTGTCGTCCACCAAGTAAACAAGAATTATCAGAGTCCATTGATGGAAGCTTACGTCGACGAAGTGAGAAAGCTAGAAGAGCGCTTTGACGGCCTACAAATGGAGCACGTTCCGAGAACTCAGAAAGCCATTGCAGATGGCCTGTCGAAGTGCGCCGCACTTAAGTTACCTGTGGAACCAGGGACCTTTGTGCTCAAGCTGACTCAACCGTCCGTGGCACCATCCATTGGGCAAAGCAAGAAGAGGAAGTTGATTCCTGGTGACTACCTGCCGGCAGAGCTTCCCAAAGCCGCCGCCAAGAAGGTCCCCAAGATCAACGCCAAGAGCGCCGGGGAGCCAGACGCTCCGGCAAGCCCTAGGGTTTGTTCTGTTGAAGCAGGAGCTCCCGGCAAGCTTGTCGCGGAATGTCACGCTCCGGCAGAGACACAGCTTCTCGTCGTAGAAGCGGATATTCCCGCAGCAACCTCCAAGATCAACTCCAAGAGCGCCGGGGAGCAAGATGCTCCGGCAAACCCTAGGGTTTGTTCCGTTGAAGCTGAAGCTCCCGGCAAGCTTGTCGCGGAACGTCAAGCTCCGGTAGAGACACAGCTTCTCACCGTAGAAGCGGATGTTCCCGCGGCAGCAGAGTTGCCTTTAGTCCTTGTTGTCGAGCCACAGGCTCCGACATGGGCACATCAGATTGTACGTTTCCTTCAGACAGGAGAACTTCCTCAAGAGCAAGAAGAAGCCGAAAGAGTAGCCCGGCAGTCAAGTATGTACCAGTTCATCGACAAGACGCTGTACAGAAGAAGACTCAACGGTGTGAAATTGAGGTGCATTCCCCGGGAAGACGGACAGAAGCTGTTGGCAGAGATACACGGAGGCATATGTGGTCACCACATTGGCGCAAGAGCACTCGTCGGCAAAGCATTCCGGCAAGGATTCTTCTGGCCAACAGCCCTCCAGGATGCAACTGCACAAGTAACCAAGTGTGAAGCGTGCCAGTTCCATTCCAAGCAGATACACCAGCCAGCTCAAGCTCTCCAGACGATCCCTTTATCCTGGCCATTTTCGGTCTGGGGGCTCGACATCCTCGGCCCCTTCCCCCGAGCTGTCGGGGGCTTTGAGTACTTGTACGTCGCAATCGACAAGTTCACAAAGTGGCCGGAAGTGGAACCAGTGAGGAAGGTGACCACACAGTCAGCCGTCAAGTTCTTCAGGTCGATTGTTTGCCGCTTCGGGATCCCTAACCGGATAATCACCGACAACGGCACACAGTTCACGAGCCACGCCTTCATGCAGTACATCCAAGATCTCGGCGCCAAAGTCTGCTTCGCTTCTGTTGCTCACCCAAGGAACAACGGTCAAGCGGAGAGGGCAAATGCTGAGGTGCTGCGTGGGCTCAAGACCAGAACTTTCGACAGGCTGCACAAGTGCGGAAGAAACTGGATCGAGGAGCTACCGACGGTTCTTTGGTCGATCAGGACGACGCCAAATCGAGCCACTGGGCAGACACCCTTTGCTCTAGTCTATGGAGCAGAGGCAGTTACCCCCACGGAACTCGTATACGGGTCACCTCGAGTGCTCGCTTACGATGAGCTTGAGCAAGAGCGGCTGCGGCAAGATGACGCGCTGCTCCTTGAGGAAGATCGTCTCCAGGCTGCTGTGCGAGCTGCTCGCTACCAGCAAGCTCTGCGCCGCTACCATAGCCGCAGAGTTAATGCCAGGAGTCTCAAGGAAGGCGACCTTGTTCTTCGGCGCGTTCAGTCGGCCAAGAATTCCAACAAGTTGACGCCGAAGTGGGAAGGCCCTTACCGGGTGAAACGAGTCACAAGGCCTGGCGCTGTCCGCCTTGGGACCGAAGATGGCATCCCAGTGAGAAACTCCTGGAACATCGAGCACCTTCGAAAGTTTTACCCGTAAGGCGCGGTTGTCGGACCCCGTCCGGCAACCACCTCTCTGTACAAGTCTTGCCGATGCTGCATGTAATCCTTTGTAAAGAGCCAGGCGCAGACCCTGGCGCAGAAACAGATATCCTCACGGAACTCGTATACGGGTCACCTCGAGTGCTCGCTCATGATGAGCTTGAGCAAGAGCGGCTGCGGCAAGATGACGCGCTGCTCCTTGAGGAAGATCGTCTTCAGGCCGCTGTGCGAGCCGTCGCTCCCAGCCCGTGCCAGAAGCTTCGAGGAAGGCGACCTTGTTCTTCGGCGCGTTCAGTCGGCCAAGATCCAAACAAGTCGACGCCGAAGTGGGAAGGCCCTTACCGGGTGAAACGAGTCACCAGGCCTGGCGCTGTCCGCCTGGAGACCGAAGATGGCACGCCAGTGAGCAACTCCTGGAACATCGAGCCTCTTCGCAAGTTTCGTTCGTAAGGCGCGGTTGTCGGACCCTGTCCGGCAACCACCTTTCTGTACGAGTCTTGCCGCTGTTGCATGTAATCCTCTGTACAGAGCCAGGCGCAGACCCTGAGCACCAGTAAATGAAGCGCTGCATACCCCGGGGGCTATAGCATGCATGCTAGGTTGAGTCTGAGTCTCGTCCTTGGTTAGGGTTGATAGTCCCTAACAGCGGCTAACCCCTAGCTTAGAGGTCGAGTGTCCGTCCCTTTGCTTTTCCTTCGTTCGCAGGGCTCGCACGTCCTGGCCAGGCCACCTGGAGACGAAAAGGAGAAGAAGGGCGCGCCGGCACCTGGGCCCCGGCAAGGACGCCGGGGGCTGCGAATGCCAAGATGTCACCCCCGGCAAGCCAGAGTTGCCGGGGGCTGCTATATCAGATAAGTCTTCCATCCCTCTTCATGCATCCTCTTATGGACTGGGGGATATGAAACCGCGTTCCTTCCCGAAAACTGCCGTGCTCCCCCAACTTTAGGCCCTGGAGCGCGTTCCCGGGGCCAAGTTTGGTCGTAGCCGCGGCAGCTAAGGGATGAGACGAGGAGGCCGCACCCACCTCGTTCCCGCCTCCGTCAAAGGCGTGAGGAAGGTCGAGCGACGTGGGAAGGCGGCAGGGCTTGTTGTCGGGGAATGGAATGCCTGTCCGAGAGATACCAAGGATTTGTTCCTTGGCGTGGGTTCAACCCGCGAGGCAAATAACCCGGCAAACATCCCCTTTTCATTAAAAAACATCCCATATAGGTACAGTCCATAGAGGATGAAAAACATGAGGAGAGGATTACAAGTTCTAGATACAACTAAGGCCCGAGGGCTTACAATTAAAAAGATAAGGTGCCCGTAATCCCTTTCCTGTCCCTCTCTTCAGGAGGTAGATCAAGGAGGCGAAAAGGGGAAAGGGGCGCCAAGGCGAGCTACAGGCGCCAGAAGGCACCAAGAGAACATCCCGGGGGCCGGACGGTGATGGCGACGCCAGGAGAAGGGTGCGAAGGAGGGGCGGCAGGACGTCAGCGCGCTGTCGAGGGCACCACGCCCTCGTACTCCGACCTGACGGCCTTGTCGCCAGCCCTCTTCCCCTTCCGCGGCCTCCCTACGCCAGCCGCCCAAGGAGACGCCCCCGGGGAGTTCAAGGAGCCGGCAGCGCGGATGGTGGGGTCGCCGGTGCCGCACAAGACGGCGCCGGACACCTAGTCGGAGCCGCCATCCTGCCGCCCGCCACCCTCACCATCACTGCCACTCTCCTCCTCGTCACTCTCGCTCGAGGAGGAGCCTTCGCTATCGGAGGAGCTGTCCACGCAGCACTTCGCCCGGGTGCCGAAGCACCCGAAGAACTTAACGGAGAGGAGATCGCCCTCCACCAGCTTAAAATGGAGGGTGAGTCCCCCCGTCAAGCTGTGGATGCGGGCGAACGTCTTCCACCCTCGATCGAGATACATCACACTAGGGGCTGGGAACACCACGCGGACTCGCGTGCCGCTGATCCCACAGCCCCTCATGTGTAATCTCAGAGTTTCGGGCGGGTCCGACTCCATCGCGCTCGCGAACGGAGCAGGAAGCCGGAGGCGACGGCGAGGCGCCCGGTGCAACTTGACGAAGAACTCGCAAGGGTCGTCTCCTATATGGACTGCCGCGGGGAGAGGAGCCGCCGGCGGGGCCGAAGCTGGCGCGTCGCCCCGTCCGCCTCTTCCCCGAGCGCCTCGACCTCGTCCTCGGCCTCGTCCACGACCTCGCCCCTCCCTCTTCCCCTTATGGCTGGCTCTGCCACCACGAGCGAGGAAGAGGGGAGGGTGCGCTGCCTGGCGGCGACCCTCGCCGCCACCGATGAAGGCCCAGGATTCCCTTTCTCCATGGCGAATGAGAGAAAGGGGAGCAGAAGCTGAAGAAAGGAGGAGATGAGCTCGTGCAGGCTTCGGTGCTCCCTTCCCGCTCCTTATAAAGGAGCGAAGTGGGAGCCCAGCCGCCCCGCTCAACGAATCAAGGCACAGGAAGAGCAGGGAGGAGGGCCGACCCGTCACCTCCGCTCGCAACGGCCCGGGTTCCTGCTTCCACCGTCCGCGATCCCAAGTGCATGGGAGCCGCGTGGCGGGGATGTAGAACTGAGGCGACGGATGGGGCGGCCTCGCCCTACCCCACAATCTCGGGGAGTGGGCGCTTCGAAAACCGCGCACCGGCCCCGTCCAGTAAATGCGCCACGCCCCCACGCCTACCTCCGTTTGGAGAAGAGGGCGTGGGCCGTTCCCCTTCATCATGGCTCGACGCATGCTCGCGGGGCTTAGCCCCACGCGCGCCGCCCGCGTCACCCATGACGCCGCGTTTGACGCGTGCCGTTTCAGGCGTGCGCGATGGAAGCGGAGGGACGTGCGGCGTGACCTATGCCGTGCGTGCCCGCGCACTGTTTTGGGCCTGGCCCAACAGCGCTCGGCACCGTGTCTGGCCCAGGCCCGGGGGCTCCTGTCGGTGTACTAGAGTAGGGGTACCCTTGTACCCCGAACTTGTGCACGGGCAGTCGTAGCGTCCCGCGGCAAGGCCTGCTAGGTCACCGCCAAGATTCCCCGTGGTCCCTCTGAAGACCATTCAAGAACAAAGTACTCAAGACAAGACCCCGGCAAGAGGAGCTTGCCGGGAAGAAGGCAAGACCCCGGCAAGAGGAGCTTGCCGGGAAGGCCATCAGAAGCGTCCCAAGACCCCGGCAAGAGGCGCTTGCCGGGAAGGCCGTCCGAGGCATTCCAAGGAACTTGCCGCGGCGCGCTACGCGCCCCGACAAGGCCCGGTGAGCGACAAGCTCCCGGAAGCGACAGGTCGACGGCCGCGGCAAGCCCCCACTACACGCCCGCGCTCCAGCACATCCACCCACGTGTCGCTCCGGGGCCCCTCCCGAGCGCACGTGGCAGGAGGCTGTGCAGCTAGGGGCGTGTGGTGGCACGCAGGTGCTGACAAGACAACCATCGTGGCAAGACGGTGGCGTCCCTAGCGGTCCCTTTCGGTGCTGTCTAGGCGACACAGACGGGCATTTAATGCCCTTGTCCCCTGCCATCAGGGTTAGGTATGATAACACTGTAGCAGCTAGCTGTGCCTACTACAGCACCTAGTTGTGCCTACCCACGGCACCCTTTCCATTTTTGCCCTTGGCCCCCGTTGCTCTATGTCGGTAACCCCTTGAGTATAAAAGGAGGCCCGTGTGCAACGTAGAGGGGGTGGGCCATCTCGAGAGCCCTCGCGAGGTTCAGCAATTCCACACACTCACGCTCGCTCCCGAGCTAGAAATCAATACCAATCCACAAAGCAGGAGTAGGGTTTTACGCATCCGTGCGGCCCGAACCTGGGTAAATCGTTCGTGTGCTTCGCCCCGATTTACTCCTCGCACGACCAACCGCCCGCTTGCTTCGCCTCGATCTGCTCTTTGCGCAACCTCCGCCCCCCCGCCGAACCAAAAGGGAACCGGTCCGCCGGTCCCATAGGTGCCCGTGGATCAGAAACCCCGGCACATACCCGCTCTCCTTTGGAGGGATTGGGGGCGCTCTCCGCTTGCTCTCCGCCATTATAGGTGGCAAGTCCGGCTCGAACCGGGATCATATAGGTCGGGGGGAGAAATCCCTTGGTCTGGAGCGTCACTAGCTCGCTGTGCGGGATGGAGCATCTCTCCCAATCCTCAGGCTGAGGGCTGGAAGGGCGAGAGGAGGAGCTGCGGCGGCCGGCCATGATAGAATGGACCTCTGTCGGATACGCTCTGATGAATACTCGCGGAGGGGAGAAGGTGTGGTCTGGATCTAAATCCTCGTCCCCTTAAATAGGCGGCTCATTCACGTGGCTAGGGGTGTAAATGTAAAAACACCCTGACTTTTTGTATTCGTTTGACACGTGGAAGATGGCCATTATTGGGCGTAGAAGCCAAGGAGCGCTACATTTACAAGAAACCGGACATTATTCAACAGGTACACAGAATTTGGAGGAGAACCTGCCTTGCAATGCCGAAGACAATCTGCGCGTTGGACTCGTTGTCATTGAAGCCTGGTTCGGGGGCTACTGAGGGAGTCCTGGATTAGGGGGTGTCTGGATAGCCGGACTATACCTTCGGCCAGACTCCTAGACTATGAAGATACAAGATTGAAGACTTCGTCCCGTGTCCGGAAGGGACTTTCCTTGGCATGGAAGGCAAGCTTGGCGATATGGATATGTAGATCTCCTACCATTGAAACCAACTCTGTGTAACCCTAGCCCTCTCCGGTGTCTATATAAACCTGAGGGTTTTAGTCCGTAGGAACAACAATCATACCATAGGCTAGCTTCTAGGGTTTAGCCTCCTTGATCTCGTGGTAGATCTACTCTTGTACTACCCATATCATCAATATTAATCAAGCAGGAGTAGGGTTTTACCTCCATCGAGAGGGCCCGAACCTGGGTAAAAACATCGTGTCCCTTGTCTCCTGTTACCATCCGCCTAGACGCACAGTTCGGGACCCCCTACCCGAGATCCGCCGGTTTTGACATCGACACCCATGGATCAAAGTGACCCTCTCCGGTGTGCGGAGGAGTGTCATCTGGGTGCCACTGGTTGGCGATCTCCTCCGGATTCCACTAATAAACAGACTGTCGATAAGGGTCAAGTGGAGGTTCCGGCTCAGGCTCTGGAGCTCGTGTCAGGCTCCCGTATGCATAAACGGCCTCCGGCAACATGAGGTACGTGCCTGAAAATATGTCAAACAAAGAGGGAGCAGGCAAGGTAATAATCTCAAAGTAATTTTTATTAAATATCAATCTATATTTAAGCATCTTCTTCTTATCCTTAAAAATAAAATCACACGCTACCATACTCTTATAATCTAGAAAAATAGGAGGCAACAACTTTTCCTCTTTCTCATAATGCCTAATAGGTATGTTAGAGTGTGCAGCAAGGCGCGAGGCAAAGATGCCTCCAAAGATGGGACCCTTTGTAAGGTTCAGATTTAACCGTTTAGCAACAATGGCGCCTAAACTGAAAGTAGCATCACGAAACAAGGCATGGCGCAAAATAACAATATCAGGGGCACTAAGGTTTCCACTGTTCCCACAACCAATTAAGCATCTACTAGCAAATATTGAAAAGTAACGTAGAACAGGAAAATGTATGCTAGTAATTCTTGCCTCAAAAACTCTCCTCGTTTCCCCTACAGCAATCATATCAATAAACCCCTCCACATCATTACTATGTGGTTCCTCTATGCTGCCCGCAAAGGGTATCTTACAGACCCGACAAAAATCATATAGTGACATCTCCTTAACTGCATCATATAAGTGAAATTCCACCGAAGGTGGTGATTTCTTAGCATGAAAGAAAAAATTTTGCACGAAAATATTAGTTAGGAGGAGATATTGTTCGCGTTGGTCGCGGAGGAAGTCGACGAGGCCTGCATTCTCAGCCAAATAAATAAAATCTTCATAAATCCCGGGTTCTCTCAAGAACTCATCACAAGGCCATTCACACGGCCAAACTTCCGCAGTGCGAGGGAGATTATATTTGGGCTTCTTATTTTCTTCACTTTGCTTATCCTTCGAGCTTCGGCTCGAAGAGCCCCTCAACAATATTTTCAACATTTTCTTTCTCTGAAAAATTTCCGAAATTTTTAGTACCTCAAAATAAAAGTGAACCAAACTCAACAAAATTGATAGCAACTACTCCTACAAGTGCCTAGAGACTATATCACGCATTAAAACTACTTTTGACCACATAAATTTGACATGCAAGCTCCAGAATAGGGTCACCTAAGAAGCAAAAATTTGCAATAAATAAAGCACTAGAACAAAAAATAATTGGACCATTGGAGGAGTCACATACCGAAGAACAATCCCCCAAAGTAGTTTTGTGAATGGAGCTTTGAGCAAGGAGATCAAAAATGGCAGCAAGATGAGCTAGAACTCAGGTTTGAGCTGGTGGATGATTTTTTCTGGAGGAAGACAAAGTGTGTGGGTGCAGGAATAAGTGGAGGGGGGCCACGTGGGGCCCACGAGGCAGGGGGCGCGCCCAGGACCCTCGTGGCCAGGTGGTGAGACCCCCTAGTGTGATCTTAGTGCCAATAATTCTTAAATATTCTAGAAAAAAATCATATAAAATTTTCAAGGCATTAGGAGAACTTTTATTTCCAGGGTATTTTTTATTGCAATGATAATTCAGAAAATACTACTTTTTATTTATTAAATCTAAATAAAAAAAGTAAAAGGAGGGTACAGAAAGTTGTGCTTTCTAACTTCATCCATCTCATGCTCATCAAAAGGAATCCACTAACAAGTGTTCAATTGTATAGGCATTACGTTTCAGTTGTCTACCAACATAAGCATTGAAGTTTTCTTGCTTAACAATAAAATTATCAAACTCATCCACGGATTGGCTAGCAGACTTATTATGAGGGATATCACCTTCTTCAAATATATAGAGAGAATTTACCTTCACTACCTGTGTCGGGTTATCAAGATCATGTATTTATTCAATAGGTGGTAAATTCTTAACATCCTCAGCTTTAATACCTTTTTCTTTCATAGACTTCTTCGCCTCTTGCATATCTTTAGGACTAAGAAATAGAATACCCCTTTTCTTCGGAATTGGCTTAGGAGTTGGTTCAGGAAGTGTCCAATCATTTTCATTACTCAACATATTATTCAATAGAAATTCAGCTTGATCAACAGTACTTTCCCTGAAAACACAACCAGCACAACTATCCAGGTGGTCTCTGGAAGCATCGGTTCGTCCATTATAAAAGATATGAAGTATTTCATTTTTCTTGAGAGGATGATCAAGTAAAGCATTAAGTAATCGGAGAAGCCTCCCCCAAGCTTGTGGGAGACTCTCTTCTTCAATTTGCACAAAATTATATATTTCCCTTAAAGCAGCTTGTTTCCTATGAGCAGGGAAATATTTAGCAGAGAAGTAATAAATCATATCCTGGGGACTACACACACAACCAGGATCAAGAGAATTAAACCATGTTTTAGCATTACCCTTTAATGAGAACGGAAACAACTTAAGGATAAAGTAATAGCGAGTTTTCTCATCATTAGTGAACAGGGTGGCTATATCATTCAACTTAGTAAGATGTGCCACAACAGTTTCAGTTTCATAACCATGGAAAGGATCAGATTCAACCAAAGTAATTAACTCAGGGTCGATAGAGAAATCATAATCCTTATCGGAAATACAGATAGGTGAAGTAGAAAAAGCAGGGCCATATTTCATTCTAGCATTCAAAGATTTTTCTTTCAGCTTAGCTAATAATTTCTTAAGATCATATTTATCATTGCAAGCTAAAAAGTCTCCAGCAGTTTCTTCATCCATAACATAACCCTCAGGAACAACAGGCAATTCATATATAGGAGGAAATCTTCATCATCACTTTCATCAATATTATCAGTTTCAATAATTTCATTCTCTCTAACCCTAGCAAGTTGTTCATCAAGAAATTCACCTAGTGGCACAGTATTATCAAGCATAGAAGTAGTTTCATCATAAGTATCATGCAAAGCAGAAGTGGCATCATCAATAACATGCGACATATCAGAATGACTAGCAGGAGTAGGTGTCACAAGTTTACTTAAAACAGAATGTGAATCAAGTGCAGAGCTAGATGGCAGTTCCTTACCTCCCCTCGTAGTTGAGGGAAAAATCTTGGTTCTTTCATCTTTCAAGTACTTCATAGTGATCAGCAGATGTAAATCCCAAGTGACTCAAAGAATAGATCTATGCTCCCCGGCAACGGCGCCAGAAAATAGTCTTGATAACCCACAAGTATATGGGATCACAACAGTTTTCGAGGGTAGAGTATTCAACCCAAATTTATTGATTCAACACAAGGGGAGCCGAACAATATTCTCTAGTATTAACAGTTGAGTTGTCAATTCAACCGCACCTGAAAGACTTAATATCTGCAGCAAAGTATTTAGTAGCAAAGTAATATGATAGTAGCGGTAACGGTAGCAAAAGTAACAGTAGCAGTTTTGTAGTAATTGTAACCGTGGCAACGGAAAAGTAACTAAGTGATATGTCTCCGTCGTATCTATAATTTTTGATTGTTCCATGCCAATATTATACAACTTTCATATATTTTTGGCAACTTTTTATACTATTTTTGGGACTAACATATTGATCCAGTGCCCAGTGCCAGTTCCTGTTTGTTGCATTTTTTTTGTTTCACGGAAAATCCATATCAAATGGAGTCCAAACGGGATAAAAACTTACGGAGATCTTTTTGGAATATATGTGAATTTTGGGAAGTGAAATCAACGCAAGACGATGATCGAGGGGCCCACGAGGCAGGAGGCACGCCCCATGGGGACAGGCGCGCCCCTGACCCTCATGGAAACCCCGTAAGGCAGTTATTTCCCTTCTTTCGCCGCAAGAAAGCTAATATCCAGATAAAAATCATGTCCAAATTTCAGCCCAATCGGAGTTACGGATCTCCGGCAATATCAGAAACGGTGAAAGGGCAGAATCTGGAACACAGAAACAAAGAGAGACAGATCCAATCTCGGAGGGGCTATCTCCCCTCCCATGCCATGGACTCCATGGACCAGAGGGGAAACCCTTCTCCCATCTAGGTAGAAGGTCAAGGAAGAAGAAGAAGAAGGGGGGCTCTCTCCCCCTCTCTTTCGGTGACGCCGGAACGCCGCCGGGGCCATCATCATCACCGCAATCTACACCAACAACTTCACCGCCATCATCACCAACTCTTCCCCCCTCTATCGAGCGGTGTAACCCCTCTTTTACCCTCTGTATTCTCTACTTAAACATGGTGCTCAATGCTATATATTATTTCCTAATGATGTATGGCTATCCTGTAATGTTTGAGTAGATCCGTTTTGTCCTATGGGTTAATTGATGATCATGATTGGTTTGAGTTGCATGTTTTATTATTGGTGCTGTCCTATGGTGCTCTCCGTGTCGCGCAAGCGTGAGGGATCTCCACTGTAGGGTTTGCAATATGTTCATGATTTGCTTATGGTGAGTGGCGTGAGTGACAGAAGCACAGACCCGAGTAAGTAGGTTGTTTGCGTATGGGAGTAAAGAGGACTTGATGCCTTATAATGCTATGGTTGGGTTTTACCTTAATGATCTTTAGTACTTGCGGATGCTTGCTAGAGTTCCAATCATAAGTGCATATGATCCAAGAAGAGAAAGTATGTTAGCTTATGCCTCTCCCTCAAATAAAATTGGAATAATGATTACCAGTCCAGCTGTCGATTGCCTAGGGACAAATAACTTTCTTGTGTGACAAAAAGCTCTCTACTAAACCTAACTTAGTTGTGTCATTATCTAAATAGCCCCTACTTTTTATTCATGTGCTCTTTATTATCTTGCAAACCTATCCAACAACACCTACAAAGTACTTCTTGTTTCATACTTGTTCTAGGTAAAGCGAACGTCAAGCGTGCGTAGAGTTGTATCGGTGGTCTATAGAACTTGAGGGAATATTTGTTCTACCTTTAGCTCCTCGTTGGGTTCGACACTTACTTACCGAAACAGTCTACAATTGATCCCCAATACTTGTGGGTTATCAAGACCTTTTTCTGGCGCCGTTGCAGGGGAGCAATAGCGTGGGGTGAATATTCTCGTGTGTGCTTGTTTTCTTTATCACTAAGTAATTTTTATTTTCTGTTCTAAGTTGTTCTCTATCTTTAGTTATGGATATGGAACACGAAATACCAAAAAAATAGGTGTACTTGCTACTCATGGAGATAGGGAACCTCCTAAAACCCTCGATGCTCATTATGTGAAAGAGATTATGTACTACTTTGATAATCCTGAGAAAACCCCATTCAATTATGTTATGGGAGACACGTTGGATCAACATGAATACTTTAGGGATTATCGCTTGACTCAAAAAGGGAAACTATTGTGGGATCAAATTTATATGTTGCATTGGTATGCTCGGCAACTATGCTTGAGATATGATTACACTTTTTGCTCTAGGATGAAGGCTCGACACCTTCCCTTTTCAAGTGAATTTAATGATAATGAAACCTTAGCTTCATATGCTAATGATATATATGATTACTATGATGTGGAACGAATAGAAGAATTTGTTACTTTTATGGGTGCTTATGAAATTGAATCTTTGTTTAAAGAGTGTGAAGATCTTGATGATGCTATTTACAGACCTAATTTTTTTACTATACTTAGATATTGCTATGATAATTATGAATTCAATTACGATATTGATGATTTTGTTGAGAGAGTCTCCGCTGTCCAAGAAGAGACTAATATTTTGCAGGAGTCTATGGAAGAAGAAATTGATGAAACTATGAGCTCATTGGATGAAAAAGATGATGAGGAGAGCGAAGACCAAAAGGAGGAAGAGCGGATTAGCTACCCGTGCCCACCTTCTAATGAGAGTAAATCTTCAATTCTACATTGTTTAATTTCCCTTCGTGCTTACCGAAGGATGATTGCTATGATGATTGTAACGATCCCGTTGATTCTTTTGAAATATCCCTTTTTGATGATGCTTGCTATGCTTGTGGCTAAGATGCCAATATGAATTATGCTTATGGAGATGAACTTGCTATAGTTCCGTATGTTAAACATGAAATTGTTGCTATTGCACCCACGCATGATAGTCCTATTATGTATTTGAATTCTCCCGACTACACTATATCGGAGAAGTTTGCCCTTATTAAGGATTATATTGATGGGTTGCGTTTCACTACTACACATGATGATTTTGATAGATATAATATGCATGTGCTTGCTGCTCCTACTTGCAATTATTATGAGAGAGGAACTACATCTCCGCCTCTCTATGTTTCCAATATGATAAAATTGCAAGAAACTTCTTATACTATGCATTGGCCTTTACTATGTGAGCATGATTTATTATTTTATGACATGCCGATGCATAGGAAGAGAGTTAGACTTCATCATTACATGATATATGTTGCTTTGTGCTCACTACTAAATCACAAATCATTATTAATTAAAATTGGCTTTGATATACCATGGGATCCGGGTGGATCCATTACTTGAGCACTATATGCCTAGCTTAATGGCTTTAAAGAAAGCGCTTCCAGGGAGACAACCTGGAAGTTTTAGAGAGTCATTTATTTCTGCTGAGTGATTTTATATAGTGTAAAAACAAAAAAAAATACATAGGGGAACCCAAAACTTTTCAAAAAGGAAAGTAAAAGTGAGAGAGACAAGCATTGTTGAAGTGGGGGAGCTCCTTGACCTTTGTTCATGCCCACGGAAACTTTGTGAATCTTGATTACAGAAACTTTTCAACAAAAATAATTATCCCCTTGTACAATTCCATTGTATTATAAAAATAATGTGCCAAGATTTGCCTTTAGGATGTTTACATTGCTTGTTGGTTTGTGCGGTGCAGAACAGAAACTTTGGCTGTAGTGCGCGGTTTTACATTCAAACGGTTCTAAAACTTTTTGCACTGTCTTTCTATACAAATTGTTATTTCCTAATTATTTCAGAATTTTTGGAGTACCAAAAGTATGGTGAATGTTCAGATTACTACAGACTGTCCTGTTTAAGACAGATTCTGTTTTGATGCATAGTTTGCTTATTTTGATGAAACTATCAATTTCTATCAGTGGATTAATCCATGGAAAAGTTATTTTACAGTAGCTACAATGCAAAAATAAAATATGAATTGGTTTGCAACAGTACTTAGAGTAGTGATTTTCTTTATTATACTAACGGATCTTACCGAACTTTTTGTTAAGTTTTGTGTGATTGAAGTTTTCAAGTTTTGGGAGAGATCACGATGGATGAAGGAATAAGGAGTGGCAAGAGCCTAAGCTTGGGGATGCCCGAGGCACCCCAAGGAAATATTCAAGGACTCTCAAGCAACCAAGCTTGGGGATGCCTCGGAAGGCATCCCCTCTTTCTTCTAACAATCATCGGTAATTTTACTTGGAGCTATATTTTTATTCGTCACATGATATGCGTAAATCTTGGAGCGTCTTTTGTATTTAGTTTTCACGTTTCTTTGATGCACCATGATGGTATGAGATAGTCCTTGGTTGATTTATAGAATGCTCATTGCACTTCACTTATATCTTTTGAGTATGGTTTTATAGAATGCTTCATGTGCTTCACTTATATCTTTTGAAGTTTGGATTGCCTGTTTTCTCTTCACATAGAAAACCGTCATTTGTAGAATGCTCTTTTGCTTCACTTATATTTGTTAGATCGTGGGCATATCTTTTGTAGAAAGAATTAAACTCTCTTGCTTCACTTATATCTATTTAGAGAGATGACAGGAACTGGTCATTCACATGGTTAGTCATAAAATCCTACATAAAACTTGTAGATCACTGAATATGATATGTTTGACTCTTGCAATAGTTTTGCGATATAAAGATGGTGATCTTCGAGTCATGCTAGTGGGTAGTTGTGGATTGTAGAAATACTTGTGCTGAGGTTTGTGATTCCCGTAGCATGCACGTATGGTGAACCGTTATGTAACTAAGTTGGAGCATGAGGTATTTATTGATTGTCTTCCTTGTGAGTGGCGGTCGGGGACGAGCGATGGTCTTCTCCTACCAATCAATCCCCCTAGGAGCATGCACGTAGTACTTTGTTTCAATGATTAATAGATTTTTGCAATAAGTATGTGAGTTCTTTATGACTAATGTTGAGTCCATGGATTATACGCACTCTCACCCTTCCATCATTGCTAGCCTCTTTGGTACCATGCATTGCCCTTTCTCACCTCGAGAGTTGGTTCAAACTTCGCCAGTGCATCCAAACCCCATGATATGATACTCTCTATCACACATAAGCCTCCTTATATATTCCTCAAAATAGCCACCATACCTACCTATCATGGCATTTCCATAGCCATTCCGAGATATATTGCGATGCAACTTCCATCATCATCATATACATGACTTGAGCATTCATTGTAATATTGCTTTGCATGATCGTAAGATAGCTAGCATGATGTTTTCATGGCTTGTCCGTTTTTTAATGTCATTGCTATGCTAGATCATTGCACATCCCGGTACACCGCTGGAGGCATCCATATAGAGTCATATCTTTGTTCTAGTATCGAGTTGTAATATTGAGTTGTAAGTAAATAAAAGTGTGATGATCATAATTATTAGAACATTGTCCCATGATCAAAATAAAAGTGGCCAAAGAAGCCCCCCCAAAAAAGATATAGAGGCGAAAGAAGGCTAAAAAATAAAAATAAAGAGATGGGACAATGTTACTATCCTTTTACCACACTTGTGCTTCAGAGTAGCACCATGTTCTTCATATAGAGAGTCTCTTGAGTTATCACTTTCATATACTAGTGGGAATTTTCATTATAGAACTTGGCTTGTATATTCCAACGATGGGCTTTCTCAAATTCCCTAGGTCTTCATGAGCAAGCAAGTTGGATGCACACCCACTTAGTTTCAGTTTGAGCTTTCATACACTTATAGCTCTAGTGCATCTGTTACATGGCAATCCCTACTCCTCACATTGACATCAATTGATGGGCGTCTCCATAGCCCGTTGATTAGCCGCGTTGATGTGAGACTTTCTCCCTTTTGTCTGCTCCACACAACCTCCACCATCATATTCTATTCCACCTATAGTGCAATATCCATGGCTCACGCTCATGTATTGTGTGAAAGTTGAAAAGGTTTGAGAACGTCAAAAGTATGAAACAGTTGCTTGGCTTATCATTGGGGTTGTGCATGATTTGAATGCTTTGTCTGGTGAAGATGCAGCATAGCAGACCATATGATTTTGTAGGGATAACTTTCTTTGGCCATGTTATTTTGAAAAGACATTATTGCTTTATTAGTATGCTTGAAGTATTATTGTCTTAATGTCAAATGATAGACTATTGCTTTGAATCACTCGTGTCTTAATATTCATGCCATGATTAGATTACATGATCAAGATTATGCTAGGTAGCATTCCACATCAAAAATTATTTTTTTATCATTTACCTACTCGAGGACGAGCAGGAATTAAGCTTGGGGATGCTGATACATCTCCGTCGTATCTATAATTTTTGATTGTTCCATGCCAATATTATAAAACTTTCATATACTTTTGGCAGCTTTTCATACTATTTTTGGAACTAACATATTGATTCAGTGCCCAGTGCCAGTTCCTGTTTGTTGCATGTTTTTTATTTCACAGAAAATCCATATCAAACGGAGTCCAAATGGGATAAAAACTGACGGAGATTTTTTTTGGAATATATGTGAATTTTGGGAAGTGAAATCAACGCGAGACGATGCTCGAGGGGCCCATGAGGCAGGGGGCACGCCCAGGGGGCAGGTGCGCCCCTGACCCTCGTGGACACCCCGTGAGGCGGTCATTGCCCTTCTTTCGCCGCAAGAAAGCTAATATCTGGATAAAAATCGTGTCCAAATTTCAGCCCAATCGGAGTTACAGATCTCCGGGAATACAAGAAACGGTGAAAGGGCAGAATCTGGAACGGAGAAACAGAGAGAGACTGATCCAATCTCGGAGGAGCTCTCACCCGTCCCATTCCATGGAGGCCATGGACCAGAGGGGAAACCCTTCTCCCATCTAGGTAGAAGGTCAAGGGAGAAGAAGAAGAAGGGCTCTCTTCCCCTCTCTTTCGGTGGATCCAGAACGCCGCCGGGGCCATCATCATCACCGCAATCTACACCAACAACTTCACCGCCATCATCACCAACTCTTCCCCCCTCTATGCAGCGGTGTAACCCCTCTTTTACCCGCTGTAATATCTACTTAAACATGGTTCTCAATGCTATATATTATTTCCCAATGATGAATGGCTATCCTATGATGTTTGAGTAGATCCGTTTTGTCCTATGGGTTAATTGATGATCGTGATTGGTTTGAGTTGCATGTTTTATTATTGGTGCTGTCCTTTGGTGCTCTCCGTGTCGCGCAAGCGTGAGGGATCCCTGCTGTAGGGTTTGTAATATGTTCATGATTTGCTTATGGTGGGTGGTGTGAGTGACAGAAGCACAGACCCGAGTAAGTAGGTTGTTTGCGAATGGGAGTAAAGAGGACTTGATCCCTTATAATGCTATGGTTGGGTTTTACCTTCATGATCTTTAGTAGTTGCATATGCTTGCTAGAGTTCCAATCATAAGTGCATATAATCCAAGAAGAGAAATATGTTAGCTTATGCCTCTCCCTCAAATAAAATTGCGATAATGATTACCGGTCTAGTTATCGATTGCCTAGGGACAAATAACTTTCTTGTGTGACAAAAAGCTCTCTACTAAACCTAACTTAGTTGTGTCTTTATCTAAAAAGCCCCTACTTTTTATTCACGTGCTCTTTATTATCTTTCAAACCTATCCAACAACACCTACAAAGTACTTCTAGTTTCATACTTGTTCTAGGTAAAGCGAACGTTAAGCATGTGTAGAGTTGTATCGGTGGTCGATATAACTTGAGGGAATATTTGTTCTACCTTTAGCTCCTCATTGGGTTCGACACTCTTACTTATCAAAAGAGGCTACAATTCATCCCCTATACTTGTGGGTTAGCAAGACCTTTTTCTGGCGTCGTTGTCGAGGAGCAATAGCGTGGGGTGAATATTCATCGCTAAGTAATTTTTATTTTTTGTTCTAAGTTGTTCTCTATCTTTAGTTATGGATATGGAACAGGAAATACCAAAAAAATTAGGTGTACTTCCAACTCATGGAGATAGGGAACCTCCTAAAACCCTCGATGCTCATTATTGAAAAAGATTATGCACTACATTGATAATCCTGAGAAAACCCCATTCAATTATGTCATGGGAGACACGTTGGATCAACGTGAATACTTTAGGGATTATCGCTTGACTCAAAAAGGGAAACTATTATGCGATCAAATTTATATGTTGCATTGGTATGCTTGGCAACTATGCTTGAGATATGATTATACTTGTTGCTCTAGGATGAAGGCTCCACACCTTCCCTTTTCATGCGAATTTAATGATAATGAAACCTTAGCTTCATATGCTAAAGGTATATATGATTACTATGATGTGGAACGAATAGAAGAATTCGTTGCTTTTATGGGTGCTTGTGAAATTGAATCTTTGTTTAAAGAGTGTGAAGATCTTGATGATGCTGTTTACAGACCTGAAATTTTTGCTATACTTAGATATTGCTATGATAATTATGAATTCAATTCCGATATTTCTGATTTTGTTGAGAGAGTCTCCGCTGTCCAAGAAGAGACTAATATTTTGCAGGAGTCTATGGCAGAAGAAATTGATGAAACTATGAGCTCATTGGATGAAAAAGATGATGAGGAGAGTGAAGAACAAAAGGAGGAAGAGCAGATTAGCTACCCGTGCCCACCTTCTAATGAGAGTAAATCTTCAATTCTACATTGTTTAATTTCCCTTCGTGCTTACCGAAGGATGATTTCTATGATGATTGTAATGATCCCGTTGATTCTTTTGAAATATCCCTTTTTGATGATGCTTGCTATGCTCGTGGCCAAGATGCCAATATGAATTATGCTTATGGAGATGAACTTGCTATAGTTCCGTATGTTAAACATGAAATTGTTGCTATTGCACCCACGCATGATAGTCCTATTATCTATTTGAATTCTCCCGACTACACTATATCGGAGAAGTTTGCCCTTGTTAAGGATTATATTGATGGGTTGTGTTTCACAATTACACATGATGATTTTGATAGATATAATATGCATGTGCTTGCTGCTCCTACTTGCAATTATTATGAGAGAGGAACTACATCTCCGCCTCTTTATGTTTCCAATATGATAAAATTGCAAGAAACTTCTTATACTATGCATTGGCCTTTACTATGTGTGCATGATTTGTTCCTTTATGATATGCCGATGCATAGGAAGAGAGTTAGACTTCGTCATTACATGATATATGTTGCTTTGTGCTCACTACTAAATCACAAATCATTGTTAATTAAAATTGGCTTTGATATACCGTGGGATCCGGGTGGATCCATTACTTGAGCACTACATGCCTAGCTTAATGGCTTTAAAGAAAGCGCTGCCAGGGAGACAACCCGGAAGTTTTAGAGAGTCATTTATTTCTGCTGAGTGCTTTTATATAGTTCAAAAACAAAAAAATAAAGAGGGGAACCCAAAACTTTTCAAAAAGGAAAGTAAAACTGAGAGAGACAAGCATTGTTGAAGTGGGGGAGCTCCTTGAACTTTGTTCATGCTCACACAAACTTTGTGGATCTTGATTATAGAAAATTTTCAACAAAAATAATTATCCCCTTGTACAATTCCATTGTATTATAAAAATAATGTGCCAAGATTTGCCTTTAGGATGTTTACATTGCTTGTTGGTTTGTGCGGTGCAGAACAGAAACTTTGGCTATAGTGCACAATTTTACATTTTTTACTGGAACATCAAACGGTTCTAAAACTTTTTGCACTGTATTTCTATACAAATTGTTTTTTTCCTAATTATTTCAGAATTTTGGAATACCAAAAGTATGGTGAATGTTCAGATTACTACAGACTGTCCTGTTTAAGACAGATTATGTTTTTGCTGTATAGTTTGCTTATTTTGATGAAACTATCAATTTCTATCAGTGGATTAATCCAAGGAAAAGTTATATTACAGTAGCTACAATGCAAAAATAAAATATGAATTTATTTTCAAAAGTACTTAGAGTAGTGATTTGCTTTATTATACTAACGGATCTTACCGAACTTTTTGTTAAGTTTTGTGTGATTGAAGTTTTTCAAGTTTTGGAAGAGATCACGATGGAGGAAGGAATAAAGAGTGGCAAGAGCCTAAGCTTGGGGATGCCCGAGGCACCCCAAGGAAATATTCAAGGACTCCCAGGCAACCAATCTTGGGGATGCCCCAGAAGGCATCCCCTCTTTCTTATAACAATCATCGGTAATTTTACTTGGAGCTATATTTTTAATCGTCACATGATATGCGTAAATCTTGGAGCGTCTTTTGTATTTAGTTTTCACTTTTCTTTGATGCACCATGCTGGTATGAGATAGTCCTTGGTTGATTTATATAATGCTCATTGCACTTCACTTATATCTTTTGAGTATGGTTTTATAGAATGCTTCATGTGCTTCACTTATATCTTCTGAAGTTTGGATTGCCTGTTTTCTCTTCACATAGAAAACCGCCATTTGTAGAATGCTCTTTTGCTTCACTTATATTTGTTAGAGCGTGGGCATATCTTTTGTAGAAAGAATTAAACTCTCTTGCTTCACTTATATCTATTTAGAGAGATGACAGGAACTGGTCATTCACATGGTTAGTCATAAAATCCTACATAAAACTTGTAGATCACTGAATATGATATGTTTGACTCTTGCAATAGTTTTGCGATATAAAGATGGTGATCTTGGAGTCATGCTAGTGGGTAGTTGTGGATTGTAGAAATACTTGTGCTGAGGTTTGTGATTCCCGTAGCATGCACGACTGGTGAACCGTTATGTAACTAAGTTGGAGCATGAGGTATTTATTGATTGTGTTCCTTGTGAGTGGCGGTCGGGGACGAGCGATGGTCTTTTCCTACCAATCTATCCCCCTAGGAGCATGCATGTAGTACTTTATTTTGATGATTAATAGATTTTTGCAATAATTGTGTGAGTTCTTTATGACTAATGTTGAGTCCATCGATTATACGCACTCTCACCCTTCCATCATTGCTAGCCTCTTCGGTACCGTGCATTGCCCTTTGTCACCTCGAGAGTTGGTGCAAACTTCACCAGTGCATCCAATCCCCATGATATGATACGCTCTATCACACATAAGCCTCCTTATATATTCCTCAAAATAGCCACCATACCTACCTATCATGGCATTTCAATAGCCATTCCGAGATATATTGCCATGCAACTTCCATCATCATCATATACATGACTTGAGCATTCATTGTCACAGTGCTTTGCATGATCGTAAGATAGCTAGCATGATGTTTTCATGGCTTGTCCATTTTTTGATGTCATTGCTATGCTAGATCATTGCACATCCCGGTACAGCGCTGGAGGCATTCATATAGAGTCATATCTTTGTTCTAGTATCGAGTTGTAATATTGAGTTGTAAGTAAATAAAAGTGTGATGATCATAATTATTAGAACATTGTCCCAAGATCAAAATAAAACTGGCCAAAGAAGCCCCCCCCAAAAGATATAAAGGCCAAAGAAGCCTGCAAAAAAAAATAAAAAATAAAAAAAGAAGGGACAATGTTACTATCCTTTTACCACACTTGTGCTTCAGAGTAGCACCATGTTCTTCATATAGAGAGTCTCTTGAGTTATCACTTTCATATGCTAGTGGGAATTTTTTCATTATAGAACTTTGCTTGTATATTCCAACGATGGGCTTCCTCAAATGCCCTAGGTCTTCATGAGCAAGCAAGTTGGATGCACACCCACTTAGTTTCAGTTTGAGCTTTCATACACTTATATCTCTAGTGCATCCGTTGCATGGCAATCCCTACTCCTCACATTGACATCAATTGATGAGCATCTCCATAGCCCGTTGATTAGCCGCGTTGATGTGAGACTTTCTCCCTTTTGTCTTCTCCACACAACCTCCACCATCATATTCTATTCCACCTATAGTGCTATATCCATGGCTCACGCTCATGTATTGCGTGAAAGTTGAAAAGGTTTGAGAACGTCAAAAGTTGGAAAGAATTGCTTGTCTTGTCATCGGGGTTGTGCATGATTTGAATGCTTTGTGTGGTGAAGATGGAGCATAGCCAGACCATATGATTTCGTAGGGATAACTTTCTTTTGCCAAGTTATTTTGAAAAGACATGATTGCTTTATTAGTATGCTTGAAGTATTATTGTCTTAATGTCAAATGATAGACTATTGCTTTGAATCACTCGTGTCTTAATATTCATGCCATGATTAGATTACATGATCAAGATTATGCTAGGTAGCATTCCACATCAAAAATTATCTTTTTTATCATTTACCTACTCGAGGGCGAGCAGGAATTAAGCTTGGGGATGCTGATACATCTCCGTCATATCTATAATTTTCGATTGTTCCTTGCCAATATTATACAACTTTCATATACTTTTGGCAACTTTTCATACTATTTTTGGGACTAACATATTGATCCAGTGCCCAGTGTCAGTTCCTGTTTGTTGCATGTTTTTTGTTTCGCAGAAAATCCATATCAAACGGAGTCCAAACGGGATAAAAACTGACGGAGATTTTTTTGGAATATATGTGAATTTTTGGAACTGAAATCAACGCGAGACGATGCTTGAGGGGCCCACGAGGCAGGGGTGCGCCCTTGACCCTCGTGGACACCCTCGTGGACACCTCGCTGCAAGAAAGCTAATATCCGGATCAAGTGCCAGGCAGTCACCAGACAAGGTTGTCGTGGCCCTATGACGCCCTTCCGCCACTGGAGGAACGAGAACGACAACGACGGCGATGGCATGGGTCCCTCCAGCGGCGGTGGCGATGGAATGGACGGCTATGACGGTGTGATAACCCACAAATATAGGGGATCGTTTGTAGCTTTCTTTGATAAATAAGTTCTATCGACCACCGATACAACTCTACGCACACTTAACGTTTGCTTTACCTAGAACAAGAATAAAACTAGAATTACTTTGCAAGAATAAAACTACGAATAAATTGCAAGATAATAAAAGTTAGTTGTTTAGTAGAAAGATGAAACTCCCAAATTTTCAATTTGTGATATTATATAATAGATCATCATTGCATATCATATTTTATTGCATTTCGGTTGAACCTAGAAAATTCTACGCAACTCAAGGACCCTTGGAGAGAGTTGGGGATTTCGTTATTTTCATATTTGAGTTTTCTCAAATTTTGAAAATAGGATCATTTGATTTTATTTATTTTATCTTCAATTATTTCTATTACAAAAATATGAGAGAGGGAATAAAATGACTTTCCCAAAATAAAGAAATATTGAGGATTTAATAATAAAATCAAGTAGGATTTTATTTTGGTTTTATTTGCTATTTTATTTGAATTTAGGAAAAATGCGCGTTTTTCAAAATTGCATTTAGGTCCCAAATAAATGTTCATCATGTGCGGCTTGATATTAGGAGCCGAGGAAAATTTATTTCAGGATTTTTGGAGTCTGTTTAGTATTCCCTTTGTTTCTTTTCTGAGCGTAACTATTGAAAAAAACACGAACTGACCTAACGGGCCGTGTCCGACCCGGACACCTGGCCCGGTCGGCCTTATAAGCCGGGGAGGAGCCCAGCCGACCCCAAACCCTAGTGCCCCGCCCCCGCCGCCGCGGCATCGCGCTGCTGCCCCGTCGCCGCGCCGCACCACCGCGTCGCCCCGCCGCCGCCCGCCGGAGGTTGACCTCGCCGCCGCCATTTTTTCTCGAAAAACCGTTCGGTTTCCGTCGGTTTTTCGTTCGGTTTTTTTGGTTTCATTTTTTTATATAGATAGGTTTTTCTGGTTTATTTATTGAGCGAGCGCTCGCTCGTTCGTTCGTTTTAACGAACGCGTTCATCGTTTAGATCCAGATAATGAACGTTCGTTCATTAATTTGTTCATCATTTTGTTTTTCTCGGATTAAATCCGCGATTTTTCTGATCGTGATTCCTAATCCGATTTCCGTTCTCGTATAACTTTTCGCTTGTTTATTGGAATCAGGCGATTCAAGCGCCTGGAGTTTCTTCTCGAAACCCTCTTTCCGATTAACCAACTCAAACAAGCTTTTGCCTCAGTAAAAATTGCCCTAGATCCAGAATAGTAAAGGAAGCCTGTTTCTTTTGCCGTTTGTCTTTCGTTGCTTCGTTCGATTTGATTATTTTTGCCAACCGGAGTTCTTAAGTTGAAATTTCTAGTTAGATCTCTTATTTGAGTTTTACCTATGCATTAGTTGAGTACTTATTGTATGCTTGTTTGTTTGCGATAGAGTACCCGGAGTGCGCCGCTTGCTACTTCGAATCGCTAGGTTTCCCGGATCATCAACAAGGCAAGTAACACTTTGATCATACCTCCTACTACCCAGTTTTTATTGCATTAGATCAATCCTCACACATTGCATGATTAGGATCTAATTAAATTGTGGGTTCTGGGAAGTAGTTGAGGTAGTACCTATTACCTGTTTATTATCAAACCTTTGGGAGTTACTTCTACGTTTGCTTATTATGCCATACTATGCTAGTAGACGTGGATTGGGTGAGTGTATCCATGACAGATGTGAGATTGTTAAATTAATGGTTTATCTAAGGTGGTCACTTAAATACACATTTGGGTGGATTGAGGCACCTGGGTATTCTAGTGATTGCCTGTTTTTCTTTTGGACCGCCACCCAGGCCCAAAGGGATCATGAGATTATTCATGCTAGCAACTTCCGTGTGCAGCCACAAGCTACTATGGGCTCTAGCATAGTTGACTAAGTCGTGCGAACTCTTACAGTGGTAGACTAGAAGATGTAGGGGAAAGTAGGTGTAACGGTCTACCCGATCGTAAGGTGCTAGCGCTTCTGAAAGACTATGTCTCGATCATCCGTTTCTCAAACACCATGTAGTGCGAGAATCCCAACGGAGGAGATCGAGTCTTGTGGGGAAAAGTGCGCAAACCTCTGCAGAGTGTATAAACTAATCATGGTTAGCCGTGTCCCCGGTTATGGACATCTTGAGTATCTAGTACTTGGATTATCATGTGAATCTCATCATGTTACTCTAATTAATTTTGTTGGGTTTTGTTTAATGATGATGCTTAATTGGGATTGAGAGGGTGTCTACACTCTCAATGTTTAACAACTACCATGATAGTTAAATAAAATTTATTCCTTTGCAGTAGGGAAAAATTGGCTTTACGCAAAACTGTAACCATAGAGCTTTCCACTGGCCAAATATGCATTTAGTATAGCCTTTTATTTTCATTGCTCTCTATGTGTTACATTGCCAGCATATTCCATGTGCTGACCTGTTTTGGGCTGCAACGTTCATGTTGCAGACTTTTCAGGCGTCGATTAAGGTGCCTTTAGGTCGTGGTTCTATACTCAGTGATGCCGTTGGAGTTGATGGACTCACTTATCTTCCAAGCCTTCCGCTGTTAACGTTATTAGATGGCCTTAAGCCATATTTATTGTAATAAGTTCTCTTTTGAGACACTCGATGTAATAAGTGCGTGATTGCTACTCTGTTATAAATCCTTCAAGTAATGTGTGGTGTCAGCATTACTGATCCAGGGATGACACCTGCGCACAGAGATTGGACCGTTTGAGGTCTAGTCGCTACAAGATGGTATCAGAGCACACGATGACTGTAGGACATGACCACTAAGTTAAAAGACCTAGATCACTACTCACTCTCTTCTCATTCTGACTTCTCATCTTTTATACTCTTTTAGGATGGTGGATGCAAGGAACAAGTTCACGCAACCGGATGAAGATACACCCTTTGGACGCCACTTGAAGGAAGTCACTAGATATCTGAACATAGGAGTACCAAGCTTCACCGGGAACTACAACGCCACTTTACCTGAAGAGGAGCGCTGGATGATTCAAGTTCAAGTTCCAGGAAGGACGTTCATGCCAGTCACTGAGCCCATAGAGTTTTCTTTTGATGAACCAACTTGGAGTCTAGGAAAGAGCATGGCATCTCACATCGCCATGGGATGCATTGGAGAATTTTACCGCAATGACCTCAAGGATACTATCTACTAGATTTGTGGGCGCCGAGATGAACACTGGGAGATGATCAGCACTAGGAAGGATAGGTCAATTGCAGCTTTTATCCAGGAGTTAAATCAGCACATTCAACGTCAGGAGAACCAGATGTGCGCCGACATGATAGATCTGAAGAAGGCGAGGACAAGAATCAAGGAACTGGAGGAAGAACTCAAGGCTACACGTGAAGATTATGAAGAGGAAATCGAAGTACTAGTGGACAAGAATGCCGACTTAACAATGAAGATCGGAATATTCATGGGAGGCCCTACACCAGTAGAAGAAGATGAAGAACCCAAGGAGATTCGCCCGGAAGACTACATCATCATCGATGACACCGACTCGGATCCAGAAGATATTGATGATGACTATGTTGATGAAGCTGGAGCAGATATCATGGAGTCTGCAACCGAAGAATATTTCTAGTAGACCACCCCATCAGTAGTAGTAGTCCACCATGTAAATATAGTAGTCCGAGCACTTTTGCGATAGTTAGATCGATTGCATGCCCTTGTTTGATTGAATGAAATGAATTGTTTGCTTTTGCCTCATGTGCATATGGGTAGTGTTTTGTCTCTAGACCCCTCTCTATTCTTAAATCTCATCTTTTCTAAACCCTCAGATGCCTCCGAGACGTGACCCCGGATTTACCTTCCCACTGGAGCTCACCCAGTTGATCCAGCAGCAGAACACATTGATGCAGTTGCTAGATCAGAATCATAATCAGGGAATCAACAACAACAACAACCCACCACCACCACCACCTGTTGATCACTTAGCCCGTTTTCTTAGGCTGAATCCGCCGGTGTTTTCTAGTAGCACCGAGCCTATAGTAGCAGATGATTGGCTCCGCAAGACAGCAAGGGAGTTGACCACGGCAGGATGCACAGATGCAGAAAAGGTGAAGTTTGCCGCACATCAGCTTGAAGGACCCGTAACATCATGGTGGGAGAATTTCACAGCCACTTTCCCTATTGACACTGTCACATGGGACCAGTTTCAGCAGGCTTTTCGTACTGCCCATGTTTCAGCAGGAGCTATGGCCATGAAGAAGCAAGAGTTTCACAACTTGCGTCAAGGAGGACAGACAGTTGGCCAGTATGTGGAGGACTTTAGTAAGTTAGCACGTTATGCCCCAGATGACGTTGCTATGGATGCAGCTAAGCAGGAGAAGTTTCTGGAAGGACTGAATGATGAGTTGAGCATGCAGTTGATGGTAGCAACCTTCAACAACTACCAGGAGTTGGTAGATCGTGCTCTCATTATTGAAGGGAAGTAGCAGCAGATTGAGAACCACAAAAGGAAGTATGGACAAGGGAAGTACAATTCAGGAGCTCAGTAGAAGCCACATTTTACCCCTAGACCGGGAGGACATTTTCAGCATATCCATGGAGGAGGTAGCTCGCACAATCATAACAGCACCAAGAATGGTAATGGGAATGGATGAAGCAATGGCCAGAACCGCACCAACCCATCAACCCCAGCCAAGAGAGACCTGAGCCAAGTCACTTGTTTTAAGTGCCAGAAGACCGGACATTATGCCAATGAATGTCCTGAATCCTAGAATGGAAATGGCAATGGAAGCTCTGGGAAGAAGCTGAACCCTTTCAATAGGGGACAGGTGAACTATGTTAACGTGGAGGAGGTTGAAGAGCAGCCAGATGCAGTAATCGGTAAGTTTTTGGTTAAGTCATTTACTACACTCATTCTTTTTGATACTGGTGCATCACATTCATACATATCAAGGGAATTCGTGGGTAAGTATAACCTGCCCACTAAAGTTCTTAGAACACCTATGCTAGTAAGCTCACCAGGAGCGGAGTATATGGCTAGTAAGGGATGTTTTCAAGTGCCATTGAGTATAGGTAGGCATGTGTTTCCCTCGGATTTGATCATTTTGGAATCACAAGGATTGGATGTAATTCTGGGTATGGATTGACTGTCGATGTATGGAGGAAACATCGATTGCACCAGTAAGTCAATTTTGCTTATCACCCCAAAAGGGAGAAGGATCAAGTATGTATCCCGGCATGTGCCGAAGAGGACTCAAGTAAATTGTCTAACAGGAGTTGTGCAGCAGGAAGTACCAGTGGTGAAGGATTTCCCTGATGTATTTCCAGAGGAGTTGCCACACATGCCGCCGGATAGAGACATTGAGTTTTCGATTGAGCTTTTGCCAGGCACAGGGCCAATATCTAAGAGACCATATAGGATGCCCGCAAAGGATTTGGTGGAGATTAAGAAGCAGATTAATGAGTTACTGTATAAAGGATATATTCGCCCAAGTTCTTCGCCTTGGGGATCGCCAGTACTTCTAGTGGAGAAGAAGGATGGATCGTTATGGATGGTTGTTGATTATCGAGGATTGAATGAAGTAACCATCAAGGATGGATCGTTATGGATGGTTGTTGATTATCGAGGATTGAATGAAGTAACCATCAAGAACAAGTACCCACTACCGATGATCAATGATGTGTTTGATCGATTGCAAGGAGCTAAGGTATTTTCTAAGATCGACCTGTGATCAGGATACCATCAGTTGAAGATTCGAGAACAGGATATACCTAAGACGGCTTTTACCACCAGGTGTGGGCTGTACGAGTATACCGTTATGTCATTTGGTCTGACTAACGCACCTGCATATTTTATGAACATGATGAACAAGGTGTTTATGGAGTTTCTGGATAAGTTCGTTGTAGTGTTCATTGATGATATCCTGGTTTACTCGAAGAATGAAGAGGAGCATAAGGAGCATTTGCGTTTGGTACTTGGTAAGGTCAGGGAACATCAGTTATATGCCAAGTTTAGCAAATGTGAGTTTTGGTTGAAGGAAGTTGGATTTCTCGGACACGTTATATCTGGAGAAGGTATAGCAGTAGATCCCACCAAGGTTGAGACTGTGACAAATTGGGAACCCCAACAACAGTTGGAGAGATCCGGAGTTTTTCTTGGACATGAAGGGTACTACCAGAGATTTATTGAAAATTTCTCGAAGATTGCGAAGCCTATGACGGAGTTGTTGAAGAAGGATACCAAGTTCATATGGACCGAGGAATGTGAGGCCAGTTTCCGGGAGTTGAAGAAACGTTTTCTTACATCACTTGTGTTGATTTTGCCAGATCAGACCCTGGATTATGAGGTGTATTATGATGCTTCACGTCGAGGACTTGGAGCAGTGCTTATGCAAGAAGGAAGAGTTGTTTCATATGCCTCACGATAGCTTAAGCCCCATGAGTTGAATTATGCTATGCATGATTTGGAGTTAGCATCCATAGTACATGCATTAAAAACCTGGAGACATTTTCTCATTGGAAACCATTGTGAGGTATACACGGATCAGAAGAGTTTGAAGTATATTTTCACACAGAAGGAGTTGAATCTCAGACAAAGGAGATGGTTGGAACTCATCAAGGATTATGATATGAGATTGCATTATCACCCCGGAAAGGCTAACATAGTGGCTGACGCGCTGGGTTGTAAAAGCCATGTCAACACCCTAATGACGGGAGATTTACCAAGGGAGTTAGCCGAAAATCTTCGTGACCTATGTTTGGAGATAGTCCCGAGAGGCTATGTAGCAGCATTGGAGATTCAGTCTACTTTGATGGATAAGATCAGAGAAGCCTAGAAGACTGACAAGGAGATTGCTTCTATCAAGGAGAAAATAAGCAAGGGAAAAGCTAAAGGATTTCGTGAGGATGAGCATGATACCTTATGGTTTGAAGACCGCGTTTATGTGCCCAATGATTTGGAGATCAGGAAGTTAATTCTACAAGAGGCCCATGATTTGCCATATTCGATTCACCCAGGAAATACCAAGAGGTATTTGGATTTGAAGGATATTTTCTGGTGGACCGGAATGAAGAAGGATATTGCGGAGTATGTAGCAGTCTGTGATGTATGTCAGAGAGTGAAGGTAGAGCATCAGAAGCCAGCAGGATTGCTACAGCCATTGCCGATACCCGAATGGAAGTGGGATAAGCTAGGCATGGATTTTATCACCGGACTGCCCAGAACTCGTTCAGGCTATGACTTGATTTGGGTTGTAGTCGATCGTTTGACAAAGGTAGCTCATTTCATTCTAGTGAACAGTAAAGACTACTTACACCAGTGCTAAGTTGGCAAAGATATACATGACCAGGATCGTATGTCTGCATGGAGTTCCGAGGAGCATTGTATCAGATAGAGGAACTCAGTTTACCTCAAAGTTCTGGAATCAGTTGCATGAAACTTTGGGTACCAGAATAGAATTCAATACATCTTTCCATCCGCAGACTGATGGACAGACCGAGAGAGTCAATCAGATTTTGGAGGATATGCTGAGAGCTTGTGCGCTAGATTACGGATCTAGTTGGGACGAGAATTTGCCATATGCAGAGTTCTCTTACAACAATAGTTATCAATCCAGTTTGAAGATGGCCCCTTTTGAAGCCTTGTACGGAAGAAGGTGCAGAACACCATTGTCGTGGGATGAAGTTGGAGACCGCCAGTTGTTTGGACCGGATCTGATTAAGGAGTCTGAACAGAAAGTGAAACTGATTCGCGATAGGCTCAAGGTAGCCCAATCCACGCAGAAGAGCTACGCAGATTCTAAATGCAAGGAGACAGTTTATGAAGTCGGAGACCGAGTTTATCTTCGAGTATCTCCACTTCGAGGAGTTAAGCGCTTTGGAGTTAAGGGAAAGTTAGCGCCACGTTTTGTAGGACCATACAAAGTTTTGGAGCGTATGGAGAAGTAGCCTACAAGTTGGAATTGCCGAAGGATTGTCAGGAGTTCACGACACGTTCCACGTTTCCCAGTTGAAGAAGTGCCACGCAGAGATGGCTGATATACCGCTGAGAGACACAGTGCCGCTGGAAGCAATTCAGTTGGACAGTGATTTGACCTATGAGGAGAAACCAATCAAGATTCTTGAGTATGCCAGCCGAGTCACCCGCAGCAAGGTTATAACGTTTTGTAAAGTTCAGTGGAGCCACCACACAGACGATGAAGCCACCTGGGAGCGAGAGGAAGAATTGCTGAAGGACCACGCTCACCTATTTCCTAGTCAACCCGAATCTCGAGGGCGAGATTCATCTTAAGGGGGGTAGGTTTGTAACATCCCAAATTTTCAATTTGGAATGTTATGCAATAGATCATCATTGCATATCATATTTTATTGCATTTTGGTTGATCCTAGAAAATTCTACGCAACTCAAGGACCCTCGGAGAGAGTTGGGGATTTCATTATTTTCGTATTTGAGTTTTCTTAAATTTTGAAAATAGGATCATTTGATTTTATTTATTTTATCTTCAATTATTTCTATTATCAAAATATGAGAGAGGGAATAAAATGACTTTCCCAAAAAAATAAAGAAATATTGAGGATTTAATAAAAAAATCAGATAAGATTTTATTTGCTATTTTATTTGAATTTAGGAAAAATGCGCGTTTTTCAAAATTTCATTTAGGGCCCAAATAAATGTTCATCCTCTGTGGCTTGATTTTAGGAGCCGGGGAAAATTTATTTCGGGATTTTTGGAGTCCGTTTAGTATTCCTTTTGTTTTTTTCTGAGCGTAATTATTAAAAAACGTGACCCCAACCGGCCGTGCCCGACCGGACACACTGGCGACGGCTTATAACGGGAGAAGCCAGCGACCAAACTAGTGCCCAGCCCCTGCGCTTCCGACGCCGCTCGCGGAGCAATCGCGTGCCACCGCGGGCCGACCCAGGCCGCCCCCTGCCCTTACGTCGCCGCGGGAAGCGCGCGCCGGTGCGCGATTGCGCCGCCGGAGTTGACTCGCGCCGCGGAGGTTGACTCGCAGCGGATCTTTTCTTCGAAAAACCGTTCGGTTTCCGTCGGTTTTTCGTTCAGTTTTTTTAGTTTCGTTTTTTATATAGATCGATTATTCCGGTTTATTTATTTAGCGAGCGTTCGTTCGTTCGTTCGTTTCAACGAACGCGTTCATTGTTTAGATCCAGATAAGGAATGGTCGTTCGTTAATCTGTTTGTCGTTTTCTTTTTCTCGGATTAAATCCGTGATTTTTCAGATCGCGATTCCTGGTCCGATTTTCGTTCTAGTATAACTTTTTGCTCGTTTAACGGAATCAGGCGATTCAAGCGCCTGGACTTTCGTCTCGAAACCCTCTTTCCGATTAACCAACTCAAACAAGCTTTTGCCTCAGTAAAAATTGCCCTAGATCCAGAATAGTAAACGAAGCCTGTTTCTTTTGCCGTTTGTCTTTCGTTGCTTCGTTCGATTTGATTCTTTTTGCCAACCGGAGTTCTTAAGTTGAACTTTCTGGTTAGATCTCTTATTTGAGTTTTACCTGTGCATTAGTTGAGTACTTATTGTATGTTTGTTTGTTTGCGATAGAGTACCCGGAGTTCGCCGCTTGCTACTTTGAAAAGCTAGGTTTCCCGGATCATCAGCAAGGCAAGTAACACTTTGATCATACCTCTACTACCCAGTTTTATTGCATTAGATCAATCCTCACATTGCATGATTAGGATCTAATTAAATTGTGGGTTTGGGAAGTAGTTGAGGTAGTACCTATTACCTGTTTATTATCAAACCTTTGGGAGTTACTTCTACGTTTGCTTATTTGCTATGCTATTACTTCTACGTTTGCTTATTATGCCATGCTATGCTAGTAGACGTGGATTGGGTGAGTGTATCCATGACAGATGTGAGATTGTTAAATTAATGGTTTATCTAAGATGGTCACTTAAATACACATCTGGGTGGATTGAGGCACCTGGGTATTCCAGCGATTGCCTGTTTTTCTTTTGGACCGCCACCCAGGCCCAAAGGGATCATGATATTATTCATGCTAGAAACTTCCGTGTGCAAGCACAAGCTACTATGGGCTCTAGCATAGTTGACTAATTCATGCGAACTCTTACAGTGGTAGACTAGCAGATGTAGGGGAAAGTAGGTGTAACGGTCTACCCGATTGTAAGGTGCTAGCACTTCTGAAAGACTATGTCTCAGTCATCCATTTCTCAAACACCATGTAGTGCGAGAATCCCAACGGAGGAGATCGAGTCTTGTGGGGAAAAGTGCGCAAACCTCTGCAGAGTGTATAAACTAATCATGGTTAGCCGTGTCCCTGGTTATGGACATCTTGAGTATCTAGTACTTGGATTATCATGTGAATCTCATCATGTTACTCTAATTAATTTTGTTGGGTTTTGTTTAATGATGATGCTTAATTGGGATTGAGAGGGTGTCTACACTCTCAATGTTTAACAACTACCATGATAGTTAAATAAAATTTATTCCTTTGCAGAAGGGAAAATTTGGCTTTACACAAAACTGTAACCATAGAGCTTTCCACCAGCCAAATATGCATTTAGTATAGCCTTTTATTTTCATTGCTCTCTATGTGTTACATTGCCAGCATTTTCCATGTGCTGACCCGTTTCGGGCTGCAACGTTCATCTTGCAGACTTTTCAGACGACGATTAAGGTGCCTTTAGGTCATGATTCTATACTCAGTGATGTCGTTGGAGTTGATGGACTCACTTATCTTCCAAGCCTTCCGTTGTTAACGTTATTAGATGGCCTTAAGCCATATTTATTATAATAAGTTCTCTTTTGAGACACTCGATGTAATAAGTGTGTGATTGCTACTCTGTTATAAATCCTTCAAGTACTGTGTGGTGTCAGCATTACTGATCCCGGGATGACACCTGAGCACAGAGATTGGACCGTTTGATGTCTAGTCGCTACAAAAGATTTTGTCACACAAGAAAGGTATTTGTCCCTAGGCGATCGATAACTAGACAGGTAATCATTGTTGCAATTTTATATGAGGGAGAGGCATGAGCTAACATACTTTCCGTACTTGGATCATATGCACTTACGATTGGAACTCTAGCAAGCATCTGCAACTACCAAAGATCATTAATGTAGAACCCAACCATAGCATTAAGTATCAAGTCCTCTTTAATCCCATATGCAACAACCCCCTTACTCGGGTATAAGTTTCTGTCACTCTCGCCACCCACTATAAGAGAATCATGAACGTATTGCAACACCATACAACGGGGATCCCTCACGTTTGCATGACACGGAGCACACCACCAGAATAAAATATACAACTCAAACCAATCATGATCATCAATCAACCCATAGGACAAAATAGATCTACTCAACCATCATAGGATAGCCACATATCATTGGATAATAATATATAGTGTTGAGCACCATGTTTAAGTAGAGAATTACAGCGGGAATAGAGAGTTTAGACTACTGCATAGAGGAGGAGAGAGTTGGTGGTTACGGCAATGAAGTTGTTGATGTAGATCATCGTCGCGATGATTGCCCCATTGGCATTTTGGCACCACCGGGAGAGGGGGGGAGCCCCCCTCCTCCTCCTTCTTCCTTGGCCTCCTCCCTAGATGGGAGGAGAGTTCCCCCTCTGGTCCATGGCCTCCATGGTGGCGGAGGGGTAGTGAGGGAGTCCTGGACTAGGGGGTTCTCTGTGTCACGGCCTATCTCTCGTGGGCCAGATAGTTGGGCCACACTGCAACTGTTAGAAGGCTGAACTACGAGGCGATCCCATGTTCGGACAGGAGGTCTTTGATACCTTGGTGTGTACTCCAAGTCAAGATAGATGATTCGTCATGTTTATTCTTTCCTTCTAATTGACTATTCGTAACCCTAGTACCCCTGGTTTTTATATAAATTGGAGGGTTTATTCCGTAGAGGCTAGAACAACAACCATCATCCTACTCGCCTAGGGTTTAGTTCACCTGATCCCATGGTAGATCAACTCTGTATTCATCCTATACACTTCAATATAATAAAGCAGGACGTAGGGTTTTACCTCTTCGAGAGGGCCGAACCTGGGTAAACTTCATGTCCTTCGTCCCTTGTTCCCCATCGATCCAAGATCCACAGCTCAGGACCCCCAACCCGAGATCCACCAGTTTTGACACCCACATTGGTGCTTTAATTGAGAGTTTCCCTATTGGATCGCCGAAGGATCAATGGCCCGCCTGATCATCGAATATGGCGTCAACACTGGGGACATCTTTGTCTCCGGCCAGCTTTTCACGCTCGGCAGCATCGTTCTGCACGCCAACTCGACCGGTCATCTCGACCAGGTCGACGGTTTCGACCCTGAGCATCGGATCAGGTTCGGTAACCTAGAGTATGTCGCTGACACCCGGGGCGATCAGATCTTCACTGGCTTCTCAGCCTTATCTGAGGCGCCCATAGAGCATAAAGCATTGACTTTGGGACATCTTCCCGATCCGATCTCCAGATCGGCTCTTACCTTGCACCCGACTTCGAGCCTAGATGCGACCACCGTGTCTGAAGACCGGGAGTCAACCCCGGCCGGACTCACCCTCCCTACGGCAGACCTAGCTTTGAGCCTTGATGCAAGTTTGGTGTCTGAAGACCGGGAGTCAGCCCTGGCCGGACTCGCCCCCACCTCACCACCACTCCGGAGGTCATCTCCGAAGAAATCTCACATGCTAATCCGGCTAGTTTTGCCCTGTTAAACGAGGCACTAGATCGGATCTAGACGATGACTATCACGGATGGCCCATCCTCGACCTATGCCTGGCGGGGCCATGAGGCTGGCCACAGGGAATTGTACATCCCACCCACCACCCACTTGGTAGCCACTGTCAAGGACTTAGCCGACGTGCTGGACTATGCCTCCGAGGAGGCCGACGACATGGACGAAGAGAGCGAAGCCTTGGCCCACACTAACGCGGCCCAGTCCGTCACCGACCGATGGATGGCAACCTCCACCTATGATGTTTACATGGTGGACACCCCCAAGGACAACGGCGATGGCACTAATAACGGGGACGGCACCCCCTAGGAGAGATAGCAACAAGCCCGGTGAAGAGCCGCCCAAACGATAGAAACAACACTAACGATCCAAGGGGCGTCGAGGCGGGGAAAGCAACACGGGCATTGGAGAAGACGACACCCTGGACAATGCGAAAAACCTTGGTGACCCCGCCCCCGAGCAACAGCCAGACAACTCAGAGGAGAGCGAGGATCGGTTTAATCTCGAGGACCTCAATGACTCCGAGGGCAGTAACTACATCCCCCTCTCTGAGGAGGAGGTTATCCTTGGAGCCAAGGATTTCATTGTTTCGGAGGATCCACTGGACCAAGAGCGATTCAAACAACAACTTATAGCCATTACGCGAAGCCTGAAGAAGAAGCAGCAGCAACTAAAGGCCGAGCAAAACATGATAGATGGACAAAAGTCCTGGTAGCCGAAGAAGGGTACGGCTACCAACAGCAAACCAAAAGCTACCCAAAGCGGAAACTGCTGCCACAATTGGACGGCGAGGCCCTTGCGCCCGCACCACCAAGATATACCTAGGCAGACCTGCCCGACCGCCCCCTCAAGGAAGGGACAGGTGCTACCTCTTGAGCATGCGTTGGTTTTCCCTTGAAGAGGAAAGGGTGATGCAGCAAAGTATTGTAAGTATTTCCCTCAGTTTTTGAGAACCAAGGTATCAATCCAGTAGGAGACTACATGGAAGTCGCCTAGTACCTGCACAAACAAATAAGAAACTTGCAACCAACGCGATAAAGGGGTTGTCAATCCCTTCACGACCACTTGCAAAAGTGAGATCTGATAAAGATAATAAGATAAATATTTTTGGTGTTTTTGTTTTATATATTGGAAAGTAAAGATTGCAAAATAAACGGCGACAGAAATGGCTAGTTGACGGGAAATTAATATGATGTAAAGTAGACCCGAGGGCCATAGGTTTCACTAGTGGCTTCTCTCAAGATGGCATGTATTACGGTGGGTGAACAAATTACTGCCGGGTGAACAAATTACTGCCGAGCAATTGATAGAAAAGCGCATAGTTATGATGATATCTAAGGCAATGATCATGAATATAGGCATCACGTCCGTGACAAGCAGACCGAAACGATTCTGCATCTACTACTATTACTCCACACATCGACCGCTATCCAGCATGCATCTAGAGTATTAAGTTCATAAGAATGAAGTAACGCTTTAGGCAAGATGACATGATGTAGAGGGATAAACTCAAGCAATATGATATAAACCCCATCTTTTTATCCTCGATGGCAACAATACAATACGTGTCGTTTCCCTTTCTGTCACTGGGATCGAGCACCGCAAGATTGAACCCAAAGCTAACCACTTCTCCCATTGCAAGAAAGATCAATCTAGTAGGCCAAACCAAACTGATAATTCGAAGAGACTTGCAAAGATAACCAATCATACATAAAAGATTTCAAAGAAGAATCAAATATTGTTCATATATAAACTTGATCATAAACCCACAATTCATCGAATAGATCTCCACGAAGATCGAGGAGAACTTTGTATTGAGATCCAAAGAGAGAGAAGAATCCATCTAGCTAATAACTATGGACCCGAAGGTCTGTGGTAAACTACTGAAACATCATTGGAGAGGCTATGGGTTGATGTAGAAGCCCTCCGTGATCGAATCCCCCTCTGGCGGAGAGCCGGAAAAGGCCCCAAGATGGGATCTCATGGGTACAGAAGGTTGCGGCGATGTAAAAGGTGTTTCTTTGCTCTCCCCGAAGGTTTTAGCGTATAAGAGTATATATAGGCGAAAGAAATAGGTCGGTGGAGCTCCGAGGGGCCCACGAGGGTGGGGGCACGCCCACCCCCTGGGGCGCGCCCTCCTACCTCGTGGCTCCCTCATTGCTTCGTTGACGTCCACTCCAAGTCTCCTTGACCACGTTTGTTCCAAAAAAGATCCTCGCGAAGGTTTCATTCCGTTTGATATTCCATTTTTGCGAAACACAGAAATAGGCAAAAAAACAGCAATTTGCACTGGGCTTTCAGTTAATAGGTTAGTCCCAAAAATAATATAAAAAGGTATATTAAAGCTCATTAAACATCCAAAACAGATAATATAATAGCATGGAACAATAAAAAATTATAGATACGTTGGAGACGTATGAAGCATCCCAAAGCTTAATTCCTCCTCATCCTCGAGTAGGTAAATGATAAAAACAGAATTTTTTATGTGGAATGCTACCTAACATATTTATCCATGTAATACTCTTTATTGTGGCAAGAATATTCATATCCGAAAGATTCAAGACAAAAGTTTAATATTGACATAAAAATAATAATACTTCAAGCATGCTAACAAAGAAATCATGTCTTCTCAAAATAACATGGCCAAAGAAAGCTATCCCTACAAAATCACATAGTCTGTCTATGCTCTATCTTCATCACACAAAATATTTAAATCATGCACAACCCCGATGACAAGCCAAGAAATTGTTTCATACTTTTGATGTTCTCAAACTTTTTCAATCTTCACGCAATACATGAGCGTGAGCCATGGATATAGCACTATAGGTGGAATAGAATGGTGGTTGTGGAGAAGAAAAAAGTGGAGAAGATAGTCTCAAATCAACTAGGCGTATCAATGGGCTATGGAGATGCCCATCAATAGATATCAATGTGAGTGAGTAGGGATTGCCATGCAACGGATGCACTAGAGCTATAAATGTATGAAAGCTCAACAAAAGAAACTAAGTGGGTGTGCATCCAACTTGCTTGCTCACGAAGACCTAGGGCACTTTGAGGAAGCCCATCATTGGAATATACAAGCCAAGTACTAGAATGAAAAATTCCCACTAGTATATGAAAGTGACAACATAAGAGACTCTCTATCATGAAGATCATGGTGCTACTTGGAAGCACAATTGTGGAAAAAGGATACTAGCATTGCCCCTTCTCTTTTTTCTCTTTATTTTTATTTGGGCCTTTTCTCTATTTTTTATGGCTGAGGGAGTCCTGGATTAGGGGGTCTCTGGACAGCTGGACTATATCCTTTCGCCGGACTGTTGGACTATGAAGATACCAGATTGAAGACTTCGTCTCGTGTCCGGATGGGACTCTACTTGGCGTGGAAGACAAGCTAGGCAATACGCATATGTACATCTCCTCCTTTGTAACCGACCTTGTGTAACCCTAGCCCCCTCCGGTGTCTATATAAACCGGAGGGTTTTAGTCCGTAGGACAACATATAATCATACCATAGGCTAGCTTCTAGGATTTAGCCTCTTTGATCTCGTGGTAGATCAACTCTTGTACTACTCATATCATCAACAAAAATCAAGCAGGACGTAGGGTATTACCTCCATCAAGAGGGCCCGAACCTGGGTAAAGATCGTGTCCCCTGCCTCCTGTTACCATCCGCCTTAGACGCATAGTTCGGGACCCCCTACTCGAGATCCACCGGTTTTGACACCGACATTGGTGCTTTCATTGAGAGTTCCACTGTGTCGTCACCATAAGGCTTGATGGCTCCTTCGATCATCTCTAGCGATGCGGTCCAGGGTGAGGCTTTCCTCCCCGGACAGATCTTCGTATTCGGCGGCTTCGCACTGCGGGCCAATTCGCTTGGCCATCTGGAGCAGATCAAAAGCTACGCCCCTGGCCATGAGGTCAGATTTGGAAACTTGAACTACACGGCCGACATCCGCGGGGACTTGATCTTCGATGGATTCGAGCCCATGCTAGACGCGCTGCACATTCGCAACGAGCAAGACGTAACTCTGCAGTCGGACAGTGTTCGGGAGATCGCATCCGCAGCTACTCTGGCCGTTAATCCGGAGCAAATCACGCCATCCGAGAGCGGAGGGATAGACCCCACCATGGAGGCCGCACTCTCAATGGCGTTAGAGCCAGATACTGACTTCACCCCTTTCGAGAGCCGCGTCGCCGAACCACTGGATTTATCCCCGGCCATGGACTCCGAGCCGCCTACATCCGTGCCTGTCGAATCGAACGAGGCACCGATCATGGAGCTCACCTCCGCGGATATCTTTCAGCACTCACCTTTCGGAGATGTGCTAAATTCATTAAGGTCTCTCTCCCTGTCAGGAGAACCTTGGCCAAACTATGTCCGGCTAGAATGGGATGCGGAGGACGAAGAAATTCGCTGCCCACCCACCACCCACTTAGTAGCCACTGTCGACGATTTAACCGACATGCTCGACTTCGACCCCGAAGACATCGACGACATGGATGATGATGCAGGAGACGAACAGGAACCACCACCCATAGGGCGCTGGACTGCCACTTCATCACATGACGTATACAGGGTGGATACACCCAGAGAGGGCAATGGCAAAGAGACAGCAGAGGATGCCCCCTCCAAGCAACCCTGGCACCGACGTCAGCGACGTCGCTCTAAGTCCCGCCATAGCAAAAACAGCGATAACAACGCAATATGAAATAATAGTCCAGTCGACTCTAGAAGAAACGATGACTGCACCACCCCGGTGGCAGAGCACGATCAAGATGCAAACTGCAAACATAGTACGGATCCGACGTCCGACGACGAAGACGCCAAGGATAAGCCTCATCAAACCCCGTCTGGGGAAGAAAACAGTCCGGACGAAGATGCACACATCATCCCCGAAACGCACTTGGAGCAAGACAACCTCCGTAGAAGGCTTATTGCCACAGCGAGGAGCCTAAAGAAACAGAAGCAAAGGCTCAAGGTTGCACAAGATACGCTCAACAGCAAGTGTAAGAAAGTAACAAAGTATGGTGGAAGTTACCACAAAATTAGCTATCCAAAGCACAAGCTATTACCAGAATTCGATGATGAGGCCTTAGAGCCCATACAGCCGAAAAGTGATACGGCCAACCGGCCGGATCCACCGCCTTGTGAACGCGATAGAGCGGCTAACAAAGTCGCGCATAAGTCAACACATGATCTACGTGAAAACCTGCGTCAAAAATCCGGCGCGACTAAATCTATCTATGGATCTAGGAAGCGCGCTATGGTACAAAACCAACACCGAATACTACAGCCATCTGCTACGTCTTGAGCTTGCGTTGGTTTTCCCCGAAGAAGAAGGGATGATGCAGTAGAGTAGCGTAAGTATTTCCCTCAGTTTTTGAGAACCAAGGTATCAATCCAGTAGGAGGCCATGCTCAAGTCCCTCGTACCTGCACAAAACGATAGCTACTCGCAACCAACGCGATTAGGGGTTGCCAAGCCCTTCACGGTCACTTACGAGAGTGAGATCTGATAGATAGAATATTTTTGGTATTTTTGATATAAAGATGCAAAGTAAAAAGTAAAACCAAAGTAAATAGCAAAACAATATTAAAGTGATGGAGATTGATATGATGAGAATAGACCCGGGGGCCATAGATTGGTAGGAAAAGACCATCGCTCGTCCCCGACCGCCACTCATAAGGAAGACAATCAATAAATAAATCATGCTCCGACTTCATCACATAACGGTTCACCATACGTGCATGCTATGGGAATCACAAACTTCAACACAAGTATTCTTTAAATTCAAAACTACTCAACTAGCATGACTTTAATATTATCACCTCCATATCTCAAAACAATTATCATGCTTCAATCTTTTCTTAGTATTCAACACACTCAAAAGAAAGTTTCACAAATCTTGAATACCAAGCATATTATTATTAGGCAAATTACCATGCTATTTAAGAGACTCTCAAATTAATTTAAGTGAAGCATGAGAGATCAATACTTTCTTTAAAACGAATCCACCACCGTGCTCTAAAAGATCTAAGTGAAGCACATAGAGCAAAATTATCTAACTCGAAGGATATAAATGAAGCACATAGAGTAAAATTATCTAGCTCAAAAGATATAAGTGAAGCACATAGAGCAAAATTATCTAGCTCAAAAGATATAAGTGAAGCACATAGAGCCAAATTATCTAGCTCAAAAGATATAAGTGAAGCACATAGAGTATTCTATCAAATTTTAATTCATGTATGGCTCTCTCAAAAGGTGTATACAGCAAGGATGATTGTGGTATGCTATCAAACAAAGACACAAATAATACAAGACGCTCCAAGCAAAACACATATAATATTGGTGAATAAAAATATAGCTCCAAGTAAATTACCGATGGAAGTGGACGAAAAGAGGGGATGCCTTCCGGGGCATCCCCAAGCTTTAACTTTTTGGTGTCCTTGGATTATCTTGGGGGTGCCATGGGCATCCCCAAGCTTAGGCTCTTTCCACTCCTTGTTCCATGATCCATCAAAAGAATTCACCCAAAACTTGAAAACTTCACAACACAAAACTCAAAATAGAAAACTCGTGAGCTCCGTTAGCGAAAGAAAACAAAAGACCACTTCAAGGTACTGTGATGAACTCATTCTTTGTTTATAATGGTGTTAAACCTACTGTATTCCAACTTCTCTATGGATTATAAACTATTTTACTAGCCATAGATTCATCAAAATAAGCAAACAACACACGAAAAACAGAATCTGTCAAAAACAGAACAGTTTGTAGTAATCTGTAGCTAGCGCAAGATCTGGAACCCCAAAAATTCTAAAATAAATTGCTGGACGTGAGGAATTTATGTATTAGTCATCTTCAATAAGAATTAACTAAATAGCACTCTTCAAATGAAAATAACAGCAGTTCTCGTGAGCGCTAATGTTTCTGTTTTTTACAGCAAGTTCAACAAGACTTTCCCCAAGTCTTCCCAACGGTTCTACTTGGCACAAACACTAATTAAACACAAAAAACAAAACCAAAACAGAGGCTAAATAATTTATTTATTACTAAACAGGAGCAAATAGCAAGGAATAAAAATAAAATTGGGTTGCCTCCCAACAAGCGCTATCGTTTAACGCCCCTAGCTAGAAATAACAAGCAAGGATAGATCTAGGTATTGCCATCTTTGGTAGGCAATTATTCAATTAGGAATCTACCATCTTTAGGAATTTATTTCTTTTTATTAATTATCAAACTTTTAGGCACAAGATCGAAAAATTCATTTGCAATAAATGGTTCCTTAATGATAGCAAAAAGATTGGGATGAATACTTATAGATTTAAGATCCGCAGTTTCCTTAATAGGTGATTCACCCTTATTTTTAGGGACATACATAAGCTTGGAAATTTTAGTAGGAGGACTAGGAGTATTCTTTACCGAAGAAAAAGTGTCGGTGTACTAGAGTAGGGGTACCCTATTACCCCGAACTTGTGCACGAGCAGTCGCAGCATCCCGCGGCAAGGCTTGCCGCGATGGCCGCCAAGACCCTCCGCGGCTACTTTGAAGACCATTCAAGAACAAAGTACTAAAACCAAGGCCCCGGCAGGAGGAGCTTGCCAGGAAGGCCAACCAAGGCCCCGGCGAGAGAAGCTGGCCGGGAAGAAGACAAGACCCCGGCAAGAGGAGCTTGCCGGGAAGGCCACTCAAGGCATACCAAGAAAGCTTGCCGCGACGTGCCGCGCGTCCCGGCAAGGCCCGGTGAGCGACAAGCTCTCGAATACGACAAGGCGACGACCGCAGCAAGGAACTTGCCGTGGGAAACCCCCACTTCGTGCCCGCGCTCCAGCACACCTGCCAACGTGTCGCTCTGGGACCCTCCCAAGCACACGTGGCAGAGAGGCCGTGCAGCTATGGGTGCGCGGTGGCAAGCCGGCGCTGACAAGATAACCATCGTGGCAAGCAGGCGCTGACAAGGTAACCATCGTGGCAAACGGTGGCGTCCCTAGCGGTCCATTTCGGCACTGTTTAGGCGACACAGATGGGCAATTAATGCCCCTGTCCCCTGCCGCCAGGGTTAGGTATGATAACACTGTACAGGTAGCTGTACCAACAACCACTTTTACATTTTTGCCCCCCCGTTGCTATGTCGGTAACCCCTTGAGCATATAAAAGGAGGCCCGAGTGCAACGAGAGGGGGGGGGGGGTTCAGCCAGTTCGTCCACCCACGCTCGGTCTCGCTAGGCGCCGGTGTGTACTGTAGCACTCCGCGCTCCCGAGCTAGAAATCAATACCAAACCACAAAGCAGGAGTAGGGTTTTACGCATCCGTGCGGCCCGAACCTGGGTAAACCGCTCGCGTGCTCCGCCTCGATCTGCTCTTCGCGCGACCTCCGCCCCCGCCGAACCGAAAGGGATCCGGCCCGCCGGTCCCATAGGTGCCCGTGGATCAGCAACCCCGGCATCTCTGGCGCGCCAGGTAGGGGGCGTCAAAGTTGTGTGAACCAGATCCGGCGTTCTTGCGAGCTAGATCTTCTTCATCTTCTTCAACATCAGATCCGGCTTTCTCGCGAGCCAGATCTTCAACATCTTCATCAACATGCCGCCGAAGAAGAAAGTTTCGGAGGCCGCTGCTCCGTCCGCGCCGAGCCTGCCACCACCGGAGCAAACGGTTGGTGGGGCAGGCGCCGGCGGAAGAACACGCGTCGACGAGGGGACTCACGGTGCTGCCAGGTCCCAGGACAAGGCTGCGCTGCCCACCGGCGGCGTAGCCGGCTCCCATAATGACCGGGCGCACTCCAAGACCTCGGCGTCCGTGCATGCATCGCGCCCATCTCAGGAGGCGCGGGACCGGCAGCATCATGGTACTCACGGTACCATGCGTTCGCTAGACCAAGGTCGTGCTGGTGGATCTCGGAGCGCTCAGGACCACCATGCACGTCAACCTGCTGGCGCGAGCGAGGCACGGTCGCCTGGGCGGGATACTGCTCCTTCTAACGTAGTTAGAAGTCCGAGCATATCCCGCTCCTCGCACCGTTCGCCACCGCCACCCGCCACCGCAGCAGAAGCGTTGGCACGAGCTCAGCTGCTCCTAGACTACCCTCCAGCGGCGGACAAGGTCGACGGCTGGAGGGCCACTATCCAGAGTCTCATCGGCTTCGCCAACGGTGACGCTCCACGGCAGCCGAGCGCGTCTCAGCCGCGGCGTGCTAGCCAGGCACAAGCCGGAGACGACAAGACTGGAGGGGGTGCAACTACTGTGCACTCTCCACCTCGAAGGCCAAGATCGCCGACTCGTCGGGTCCACCTCGACAGCGACTCCACCGCGTCGTCAGATCCGCGAGCTCGTCGCGATCAGCGCCAAGTCCTTCAAGAACGACAACAAGAAGACGCTCGTACTCGCATCGAGCGCCGGAGAGAAGCGCGGCGTCAATCAGACCAGCACCCTGGGCCCTCTGTTGACATGCATGTGCCGGAGGAGCCAGGTGACTTGCCGTACGCGGTAGGTTGCCCTGCGTTCACCCGCGAGCTGCTGCAAGTCCAGTGGCCCAGTATGAAGAATTTCAAACCAGATGTACCCGAGAAGTACGAGGGCAAGTCGTATCCGTCGGAGTTCCTCAGCATCTATACCATCGCGGTGCAGGCTGCTGGGGGGCGGGACGATAAGATCCTTGCCAACTACTTCCCGTTGGTGCTCAAGCCCAACGTCAGGTCCTAGCTCATGCACTTGCCGGACAACTCCATATCCTCCTAGGCTGATCTATGCCATCAGTTTGTCGGCGCCTTCACAGGCGGCCACAAACCGCATAGCCAGGAGAGCGATCTTCACCTGCTCGTACAGAAGGAAGGAGAGCCCCTGCGCAAGTATATCCAGAGATTCAGCCGTGTACAGCACAACATCCCAAATATCCACCCTGCCGCGGTAATCAGCGCGTTCCATCAGAACGTGCGTAACCGCAGGATGCGGGAGGAGTTGGCGATGTGCAAGATTCGGGACGTCAGCGAGCTATATGCCCTGGCCGACAAGTGTGCACGCGCTGAGGAAGGGAGGAAATTCCCCGGAGAAAGCACTAGAGCAGAGGGATCTGACAGCGAGGATGCCGCCCCGGCAAAGAAAAACCGGCGGCGCAACAACAGGAAAAAGCAGAACAAGGAGGTGCTGGTCGTTGAGCAGTCCGGCAGCGACGGCGGCGCCAAGCAAGCCAGGGTCAGTAGCTCCGGCAAGGAGGTTGCCGCGTGCGCCAACTGCCAGGCTGTGGCAGCCGCCGACAAGCAGGACGGCCCCGACAAGCAATACTGCAAGATTCACCGCACCAAGGGCCATGACCTCCAGAGCTGCAAGAAAGTCGAGCAGCTTGTCCAGCAGCAAAGGGCTGAGTACGAGCGGCGCGACAAGGAGAGGGCCCAAGGAGATGCTGGAGGATCCGGCAAGAAGCGCGCCGGACAGGGAGGACGCCACGACAAGGCCAAGCAGCGGCAAGGAGACAGGCCTCCCCGCGGCCGCGACAACGACGAAGATGACGACGACGAAGACATGGATGATGTTGAGACCAGTGAGCAGGAGTTTCAGAAAGCCACGGAGGTCTTGTGCGTCGACGGCGGTGCTTCTCTGCACACTTCACACCGCCAACTCAAGCAGTGGGCGCGGGAAGTCAATGCAGCGGAACCACCTGTCGAATCGCGCAAGCTTCTGAAATGGTCCAGCACGCCTATCATCTTTGACATTGAGGACCACCCTGATCGAACAACTGCGGTCGGGTGCTTGCCGATGTTGGTCTCACCAACTATCTGCAACCTCAAGGTCACAAAGATGCTAGTCGACGGCGGGGCCGGCTTGGACCTGATCTCCTCCGCTGTTCTCCAGAAACTCCAAATCCCTGACAGCGAGCTCGAAGAGACCGGCACATTCCAAGCAATTAACCCGGGAAGGAGCAAGCCGAAGGGGAAGGTCACGCTGCCGGTAACATTTGGCAGCGAGCTAAACTTCAGGACTGAGAGGGTCACATTCGACGTTGCTGATATCCCATTGCCCTACAATGGGATACTTGGCCACCCAGCACTCGCCAAGTTCATGGCGACCTCTCACTACGCATATAACATGCTGAAGATGCCAGGCTCGATAAGCATCATTTCTGTCCCTGGCGACAAGAAGGATGCTCTTATCTGTGCCGACAAGATCTACCAGGAGGCAGCAGCCGCGGCGGATCACAATCCACTTGCCGCTGAAGCTCCCGGGGGGAAGAAGACCAAGTCCGGCAAAAGTTCTGGCGCCCACTCCGGCAAGCGCACCTCTTCTGAGTGCTGCACTGCCGTCGAGGATGCACCATCGAGCTCCACCGGCAAGTGCAAGAAGACGATGGCAGCTCCGCCAGAGACGAAGAAGGTGTCCGCCAAGGAGGACGGCACTGGTGGTACCTTCACCATCAGTGCCACGCTCGGCCCCAAATAGGAAAGCGCACTCGTTACTTTCCTACGGGCGAATGTCGACGTGTTTGCATGGCAGCCGTCTGACGTCCCCGGTGTTCCCAGTAAAGTGATTGAGCACCACCTTGTCGTTTGTCCTCATGCGCGGGCCGTCAAGCAGAAAGTCAGAAAGCAGGCAGTGGAGTGCCAAGAATTCATTCCAGAAGAAATCAAGAAACTGGAAGCAGCAGGCCTTGTCAGAGGAGTGCTCCATCCCACGTGGTTGGCCAATCCTGTCGTTGTGCGCAAGGTAAACGGGAAATGGAGACTTTGCATCGATTTCACCGATGTTAACAAAGCTTGTCCCAAAGACCCATTTCCTTTGCCGCGCATTGACCAGATAGTTAACTCCATAGCCGGATGTGATTTGCTCTCATTTCTTGACGCATACTCAGGATATCATCAGATCTTCATGGCAGAAGAGGATGAGGAGAAGACCGCATTTATTACTCCATGTGGCATGTACTGTTTCGTACGGATGCCTTTCGGATTAAAAAATGCTGGTTCGACATTTGCAAGAGTAGTCCATGTTGCTCTTGAGCCACAGATACACAGAAATGTGGAAGCCTACATGGATGATATAGTGGTCAAGAGCAAGGACAGAGCAACCCTGACTCAAGATTTGGACGAGACCTTTGCAAATCTGCGCAAGATCAGCCTCAAGCTCAACCCAGAGAAGTGTGTGTTTGGAGTTCCCTCCGGAAAGCTTCTCGGGTTCTTCGTGTGTCAGCGGGGAATTGAAGCCAATCACGACAAGGTCCGGGCCATTAAGCAAATTGAAGCACCAAAGCGCGTCAAGGATGTACAGAAACTTGCCGGTTGCGTGGCTGCTCTCAGCAGGTTTATCTCTCGGTCTGCTGAGCGCGCCCTGCCGTTTTTCAAATTATTTAAAAAGGCAGGTCCAATGAAATGGACTCCGGACGCGGAGGCTGCGCTGCAAGACCTGAAGAGGTACCTGTCCTCCCCTCCAATACTTGTCGCACCTAAGCCACAAGAAAAGTTGCTGCTATACATAGCGGCAACCAATCAAGTGGTTAGCGCTGCGTTAGTAGCAGAGAGGGAGGCAGATGATGGGCCAGCAACCGTGGCAAGCGCATCCAGTGACAAACAGGGGGCTCCCCCGACAAGCTCTGGTCCCGACAAGGATGGAACTGCGCAGATGCACGAGGAGACACGGAAGAAAATGGTGCAGCGCCCAGTTTACTTTGTCAGTTCCCTCCTGCAGGGGGCTAGGTCAAGGTATTCTGGTGTGCAGAAATTGCTTTTCGGCCTTCTCATGGCCTCGAGAAAGCTGCGCCATTACTTCCAAGCACATGAGATCACAGTTGTCACTCGCTTTCCGCTGAAGAGGATACTGCAGAATCCAGAAGCGACAGGCAGGATTGTTGAGTGGGCACTGGAACTGTCAAGCTTTGGCCTCAAGTTTGAAAGCACTTCAACCATCCGGAGCAGAGCATTGGCAGAATTTATAGCAGAGTGGACGCCAACACCAGATGAAGAAATTCCAGAAACGAGCATCCCCGACAAGGAAGCAAGCAAAGAGTGGCTGATGTACTTTGATGGTGCCTTCTCGCTGCAAGGCGCCGGCGCTGGTGTGCTGCTTATCGCACCCACCGGAGAGCACCTCAAGTACATAGTCCAGATGCACTTTCCCAAGGAGCAAGCAACAAACAATACTGCAGAGTATGAGGGATTGCTTGCCGGTCTCACGATCGCGGCAGACCTTGGGATCAAGAAGCTCATTGTCAGGGGTGACTCACAGCTTGTCGTCCGCCAAGTAAAGAAGAATTATCAGAGTCCGTTGACGGAAGCTTACGTTGACGAAGTGAGAAAGCTAGAAGAGCACTTTGATGGCCTACAAATGGAGCACGTTCCAAGAACTCAGAACGCCATTGCTGACGGCCTGTCAAAGTGCGCCGCACTTAAGCTACCTGTGGAACCAGGGATCTTTGTGCTCAAGCTGACTCAGCCATCCGTAACGCCATCGACCGGACAGAGCAAGAAGAGGAAGTTGGTCTCTGGTGACTATTTGTCGGCAGAGCTCCCCGAAGCCGCCGCCAAGAAGGTCCCCAAGATCGACGCCGAAAGCGCTGAGGAGCAGCCTGCTCCGGCAAGCCCTAGGGTTTGTTCCGTCGAAGCAGAAGCTCCCGATAAGTTTTGCCCCGGCAAGCTTGTCGGGGAACGTCAAGCTCCGGCAGAGACGCGAATTCTCGCCGTAGAAGCGGATGTTCCCGCAGCCGCCAAGATCAACGCTAAGAGCGCTGAGGAGCAAGATGCTCCGGCAAGCCCCAGGGTTTGTTCCGTTGAAGCAGAAGCTCCCGATGAGTTTTGCTCCGGCAAGCTTGTCGGGGAACGTCAAGCTCCGGCAGAGCCGCAGGCTCTTCCCGTGGAAGCGGATGTTCCTGCAGCGGCAGATTTGCCTTTAGTCCTTGTTGCCGAGCCACAAGCTCCAACATGGGCGCAGCAGATTGTCCGTTTCCTTCAGACAGGAAAGCTTCCCGAAGAGCAAGAAGAAGCAGAAAGAGTAGCCCGGCAGTCAAGTATGTACCAGTTCGTCGACAAGACACTGTACAGAAGAAGGCTCAACGGTGTGAAATTGAAGTGTATTCATCGGGAAGACGGACAAAAGCTGTTGGCAGAGATACACGGAGGCATATGTGGTCACCACATTGGCGCAAGAGCACTTGTCGGCAAAGCATTCCGGCAAGGTTTCTTCTGGCCAACAGCCCTCCAGGATGCAACTGCACAAGTAACCAAGTGTGAAGCGTGCCAGTTCCATTCCAAGCAGATACACCAGCCCACTCAAGCTCTCCAGACGATCCCTTTATCCTGGCCATTTTCGGTCTGGGGGCTCGACATCCTCGGCCCCTTTCCCCGAGCTGTCGGGGGCTTTGAGTACTTGTACGTCGCAATTGACAAGTTCACAAAGTGGCCGGAAGTGGAACCAGTGAGGAAGGTGACCGCACAGTCAGCCGTCAAGTTCTTCAGGTCGATTGTTTGCCGCTTCGGGATCCCTAACCGGATAATCACCGACAACGGTACACAATTCACAAGCCGCACCTTCATGCAATATGTCCAAGATCTTGGCGCCAAGGTCTGCTTCGCTTCTGTTGCTCACCCGAGAAGCAACGGTCAAGCGGAGAGGGCAAATGCTGAAGTGCTGCGCGGGCTCAAGACCAGAACTTTCGACAGGCTGCACAAGTGCGGAAGAAACTGGATCGAGGAGCTACCGGTGGCTCTTTGGTCGATCAGAACGACGCCAAAGCCACTGGACAGACACCCTTTGCTCTAGTCTATGGAGCAAAGGCAGTTACCCCCACGGAACTCGTATACGGGTCACCTCGAGTGCTCGCTTATGATGAGCTCGAGCAAGAGCGGCTGCGGCAAGATGACGCGCTGCTCCTTGAGGAAGACCGTCTCCAGGCTGCTGTGCGAGCTGCTCGCTACCAGCAAGCTCTGCGCCGCTACCATAGCCGCAGAGTCAATGCCAGGAGTCTCGAGGAAGGCGACCTTGTTCTTCGGCGCATTCAGTCGGCCAAGAATTCCAACAAGTTGACGCTGAAGTGGGAAGGCCCTTACCGGGTGAAGCGAGTCACAAGGCCTGGCGCTGTCCGCCTTGAGACCGAAGATGGCGTACCAGTGAGCAACTCCTGGAACATCGAGCATCTTCGTAAGTTTTACCCGTAAGGCGCGGTTGTCGGACCCTGTCTGGCAACCACCCTTCTGACAAGTCTTGCCGCTGTTGCATGTAATCCTTTGTACAGAGCCAGGCGCAGACCTTGAGCACCAGTAAATGAAGCGCTGATCACCCCGGGGTTAGAGCATGCATGCTAGGTCGAGTCTCGTCCTTGGTTAGGGTTGATAGTGCCTAACAGCAGCTAACCCCTAACTTAGAGGTCGAGTGTCCGTCCCTTTGCTTTTCTTCCGTTCGCAGGGCTCGCATATCCTGGCCAGACTGCTTGAGAACGAAAAGGAGAAGAAGGGCGCGCCGGCACCTGGGCCCCGGCAAGCCAGTATTGCTGGGGGCTGTGAGTGCCAAGATTCGTCCAGGGCAAGCCAGAGTTGCCGGGGGCTGCAATATCAGATAAGTCTTTCGTCCCTCATCATGCATCCTCTTATGGACTGGGGAATGCGAAACCACGTTTCTTCCCGAAAACTGGCGTGCTCCCTCAACTCTAGGCCCTGGGGCCCGTTCCCGGGGCCAAGTTTGGTCGTAGTCGCGGCAGCAAAGGGATGAAACGAGGAGGCCGCACCCACCTCGTTCCCACCTCCGTCAAAGGCGTGAGGAAGGTCGAGCGACGTGGGAAGGCGGCAGGGCCTGTTGCCGAGAGGCGAACTGTCTGTCCGAGGGATACCAAGGATTTGCTCCTTGGCGTGGGTTCAACCCGCGAGACAAATAACCCGGCAAACATCCCCTTTTCATTAAAAAACATCCCACACAGGTACAGTCCATAGAGGATGAAAAACATGAAAGAGAGGACTACAAGTTTTAGATGCAGCTAAGGCCCGAAGGCTTACAAATTAAAAAGATAAGATGCCCGTAATCCCTTTCCTGTCCCTCTCTTCAGGAGGTTGGTCAAGGAGGCGAAAAGGGCAAAAGAGGCGCCTAGGCGAGCTACAGGCGCCCGAAGACACCAAGAGAACATCCCGGGGGCCGTCCGAAGGCCGGACGGTGATGGCGGCGCCGGAAGCGGGGCTCGAAGACGGGGCGGCAGGACGTCAGCACGCTGTCGAGGGCACCACGCCCTCGTACTCCGACCTGACGGCCCTGTCGCCAGCCCTCTTCCCCTTCCGCAGCCTCCCTACGCCAGCCGCCCAAGGAGACGACCCCGGGGGAGTTCAAGGAGCCGGCGACGCGGATGATGGGGTTGCCGGTGCCGCGCGAAGCGGCGTCCGACACCTAGTCGGACCCTCCATCCCGCCGCCCGTTACCCTCATCATCACTGTCGCTCTCCTCCTCGTCACCATCACTCGAGGAGGAGCCTTCACTATGGGAGGAGCTGTCCACGCAGCACTTCGCCCGAGTGCCGAAGCACCCGAAGACCTTGACGGAGAGGAGATCGCCCTCCATCAACTTAAAATGGAGGGTGAGCCCCCCCCATCAAGCTGTGGATACGGGCGAACGTCTTCCACCCTCGATCAAGATACATCACATTAGGGCTGGGAATACGACGCGGACTCGCGTGCCGCTGATCCCACAGCCCCTCATGTGCAGTCTCAGTGTCTCGGGCGGGTCCAACTCCATCGCGCTCGCAAACGGAGCTGGAAGCCGGAGGCGACGACGAGGCGCCCGGCGCAGCCTGACGAAGAACTCGCAAGGGTCGTCCCCTATATGGACCGCCGTGGGGGGAGGAGCCGCCGGCGGAGACGAAGCTGGCGCGCCGCCCCGTCTGCCTCTTCCCCGAGCGCCTCGACCTCGTCCGCGGCCTCGCCCCCTCCCTCTTCCCCTTATGGCTGGCTCTGCCACTACGGGCGCGGAAGAGGGAGAGGTGCGCTGCCTGGCGGCGACCCTCGCCGCCACCGATGAAGGGCCAGGGTTCCCTTTCTCCATGGCGAATGAGAGAAAGGGGAGCAGAAGCTGGAAAAAAGAGGAGATGAGAGAGTGCGGGCTTCTGTGCTCCCCTCCCGCTCTTTATAAAGGAGCGAGGTGGGGGCTCGGCCGCCCCGCTCAGCGAATCAAGGCACGGGGAGAGCAGGGAATCGGGGCCAACCCGCTGCCTCTGCTCGCGACGGCCCAGATTCCCACTCCCACCGTCCACGACTCCAAGCGCATGGAAGCCGCGTGGCGGGGATGCGGAGCTAAGGCGACGGATGAGGCGGCCTCGCCCCACCCCGTGATCGCGGGGAGCGGGCGCCTTGAAAACCGCGCACCGGCCCCGTCCAGTAAATGCACCACGCCCCCACGCCTACCTCCGTTTAGGTAGGAGGGCGCGGACCGTCCCCTTCATCATGGCTTGACGCATGCTCGCGGAGCTGAGCCCCGCGCACGCCGCCCACGTCACCCACGACGCCGCGTTTGACGCGCGCCGTTCTGGGCGTGCGCGGTGGAAGCGGAGAGATATGCGGCGTGACCTAGGCCGCGCGTGCCCGTGCAATGTTTTGGGCCTGGCCCAACAGCGCTCGGCACCGTGTCTGGCCCAGGCCCGGGGGCTCCTATCGGTGTACTAGAGTAGGGGTACCCTATTACCCCGAACTTGTGCACGGGCAGTCGCAGCATCCCGCGGCAAGGCTTGCCGCGGTGGCCGCCAAGACCCTCCGCGGCTACTTTGAAGACCATTCAAGAACAAAGTACTAAAACCAAGGCCCCGGCAGGAGGAGCTTGCCGGGAAGGCCAACCAAGGCCCCGGCGAGAGAAGCTGGCCGGGAAGAAGACAAGACCCCGGCAAGAGGAGCTTGCCGGGAAGGCCACTCAAGGAATACCAAGAAAGCTTGCCGCGACGCGCCGCGCGTCCCGGCAAGGCCCGGTGAGCGACAAGCTCCCGAATACGACAAGGCGACGACCGCGGCAAGGAACTTGCCGCGGGAAACCCCCACTTCGTGCCCGCGCTCCAGCACACCTGCCAACGTGTCGCTCTGGGACCCTCCCAAGCACACGTGGCAGAGAGGCCGTGCAGCTAGGGGTGCGCGGTGGCAAGCCGGCGCTGACAAGGTAACCATCGTGGCAAGCAGGCGCTGACAAGGTAACCATCGTGGCAAACGGTGGCGTCCCTAGCGGTCCATTTCGGCACTGTTTAGGCGACACAGACGGGCAATTAATGCCCTTGTCCCCTGCCACCAGGGTTAGGTATGATAACACTGTACAGGTAGCTGTACCAACCACCACTTTTACATTTTTGCCCCCCGTTGCTATGTCGGTAACCCCTTGAGCATATAAAAGGAGGCCCGAGTGGAACGAGAGGGGGGGGGGGTTCAGCCAGTTCGTCCACCCACGCTCGGTCTCGCTAGGCGCCGATGTGTACTGTAGCACTCCGCGCTCCCGAGCTAGAAATCAATACCAAACCACAAAGCAGGAGTAGGGTTTTACGCATCCGTGCGGCCCGAACCTGGGTAAACCGCTCGCGTGCTCCGCCTCGATCTGCTCTTCGCGCGACCTCCGCCCCCCGCCGAACCGAAAGGGATCCGGCCCGCCGGTCCCATAGGTGCCCGTGGATCAGCAACCCCGGCAAAAAGCGGTTCCCAAATTTGTAATGATACCCTCAAGTTTATCAATTTTAGTAGAATCTAAGTTCATCTTCTCATTAACTATGGGTTCCTTTTCCTTAATATTTTTCAAAATCATTCCTACCTTAGATCCATATTGAGTAATTTGATTGTGGATCTTTTTATCTAGATTTTCAATTGATTCAATAGTAGCAACTTTATTTTCAATAATTTCAAGTCTTTGCATAACATGCTCCAAAGTTAACATGGTTCCATTAACCAAAAGAGGTGGTGAGCCAAATAAATCTGTCATAGCATTATAAGAATCAAAAGTATGGCTACCCAAGAAGTTCCCTCCGGTAATGGTATCGAGGATATATCTATTCCAAGGATTAATACCTACATAAAAATTGCGGAGAAGAACTAAGGTAGATTGTTTTCTAGTAGATCTATTTTGAGCATTGCAAATTCTATACCAAGCATCTTTTATATTTTTCCCCTCCCTTTGTTTAAAATTTAGAACTTCACTCTCGGGAGACAACGGAGAAGAAATGAGACTAGCCATGACAGTCACGCAAACAAACTAGCACACTAGCAAACAAAAAGGAAAATAGAGAGGGAGGATAGGGAGAGAGAGGGCGAATAAAACGGCAAGGGTGAATTGGGGGGAGAGGAAAACGAGAGGCAAATGGCAAATAATGTAATGCGAGGGATAGGGATTGTGATGGGTACTTGGTATATTGACTTTTTGCGTAGACTCCCCGGCAACGGCGCCAGAAATCCTTCTTGCTACGTCTTGAGCTTGCGTTGGTTTTCCCTGAAGAGGAAGGGATGATGCAGCAGAGTAGCGTAAGTATTTCCCCCAGTTTTTGAGAACCAAGGTATCAATCCAGTAGGAGGCCACGCTCAAGTCCCTCGTACCTGCACAAAATGATAGCTACTCGCAACCAACGCGATTAGGGGTTGTCAAGCCCTTCATGGTCACTTACGAGAGTGAGATTTTATAGATAGATATTTTTGGTATTTTTGATATAAAGATGCAAAGTAAAAAGTAAAAGCAAAGTAAATAGAAAAACAATATTAAAGTGATGGAGATTGATATGATGAGAATAGACCCAAGGACCATAGGTTTCACGAGTGGCTTCTCTCAAGAGCATAAGTATTCTACAGTGGGTGAACAAATTACTGTTGAGCAATTGATAGAATTGTGCATAATTATGAGAATATCTAGGCATGATCATGTATATAGGCATCACGTCCGTGACAAGTAGATCGAAACGATTCTGCATCTACTACTATTACTCCACTCATCAACCGCTATGGAGCATGCATCTAGAGTATTAAGTTAAAAACAGAGTAACGCCTTAAGCAAGATGACATGATGTAGAGAGATAAATTCATGCAATATGAAATAAACCCCATATTGTTATCCTCGATGGCAACGATACAATACGTGCCTTGCTGGCCCTTCTGTCACTGGGTAAGGACACCGCAAGATCGAACCTAAAGCTAAGCACTTCTCCCATGGCAAGAACTACCAATCTAGTTGGCCAAACCAAACGGATAATTCGAAGAGACTTGCAAAGATAACCAATCATACATAAAAGAATTCAGAGAAGATTCAAATATTATTCATAGATAGACTTGATCATAAACCCACAATTCATCGGTCTCAACAAACACACCGCAAAAAGAAGATTACATCGAATAGATCTGCACGAGAGAGGGGGAGAACTTTTTATTGAGATTCAAAGAGAGAGAAGAAGCCATCTAGCTACTAACTAGGGACCCGCAGGTCTGAGGGAAACTACTCACACTTCATCGGAGAGGCTATGATGATGTAGAAGCCCTCCGTGATGACGGCCCTCTTCCGGCGGAGCTCCGGAACAGGCCCCAAGATGGGATCTCGTGGATACAGAAAGTTGCGGCGGTGGAATTAGGTTTTTGGCTCCTGTTCTGATCGTTTGGGAGTACGTGTGTATATATAGGAGGAAGAAGTACGCCGGAGGAGCAACAAGGGGCCCACGAGGCAGGGGGCGCACCCCCCACCCTCGTGACCACCTCTTTTGTTCCTTGGAGCAGGGTCCAAGTCTTCTGGATCATGTTCGGTGAGAAAATCACGTTCCCGAAGATTTTATTCCGTTTGGACTCCGTTTGATATTCCGTCTCTTCGAAACACTGAAATAGGCAAAAAAAAAACAGCAATTCTGGGCTGGGCCTCCGGTTAGTAGGTTAGTTCCAAAAATAATATAAAAGTGGAAAATAAAGCCCAATATAGTCCAAAACAGTAGATAATATAGCATGGAGCAATAAAAAATTATAGATACGTTGGAGACGTATCACCATCCGAACACCATGGCGCATCCCATTACAGGGGTGCCGCACACCCCTTATGTTTCACTGATGAGGTGCTGGATCACGAATTCCCAGAGGGATTCAAACCGGTGAACTTAGAGGCGTACAACGGAACCATAGACCCTGGAGTCTGGATAGAGGACATCATCCTCCATATTCATATGGCTCGTGGAGACGATCTCCATGCCATTAAATACTTGCCCCTCAAGCTTAAAGGGCCAGCTCGGCACTGGCTGAAAAGCCTCCCCGAACACTCAATTGGAAGTTGGGAGGAGCTCGAGGACGCTTTTCAGGCCAATTTTCAAGGGACTTATGTCCGACCTCCGGATGCAGACAATTTAAGTTATATAATCCAACAGTCCGGAGAGTCCGCCCGAAAGCTTTGGAATATGTTCCTCACCAAGAAGAACCAAATCATCGACTGTCTAGACGCCGAAGCCTTAGTAGCTACTAAACACAGCGTCCGAGACGAATGGCTCGCCAGACACCTCGGTCAAGAAAAACCTAGAACAATGGCAGCCCTAACAAGCCTCATGACCCGCTTTTGTGCGGGCGAGGACAGCTGGTTGGCCCGTAGCAGCACCAGCGACCCAAGCACATCCGAAGTCAGGGATGGCAAGGGTAAACCACGACGCAACAAAACTAAGCGTCGAATTAAAGAAGGTAGCCCAGATAACACGGCGGTAAACGCCGGATTCAGGGGCTCCCGACCAGGTCCGCGGAAAAAGCCTTTCAAAGGCAGCAGAGAAGGACAATCTGGCCTAAACAAAATTCTTGACAAACTCTGTCAGATTCATGGCACCCCAGACAAACCTGCAAATCATACCCACCGAGAATGTTGGGTCTTCAAGCAGGCCGGTAAGCTAAACACCGAACACAAAGGGGAAGAGACACCAAGCGAAGACGAGGATGAGCCTCGCCAGCAAAGCGCCGAAGGACAAAAAAAGTTCCCACCAAAGGTTAAAACAGTAAACGTGACCCATGTGACAAAGAGGAGAAGCAAGCATGCACTCCGAGGCACACGCGCCATAGAGCCCATCGCCCCTAGGTTCAACCCCTAGTTGGCCAGCCCGATTACTTTTGATCATAGGGATCACAAGACAAATATCCGGCATGAAGGACTGACAGCCTTGGTGTTAGACCCAATAATAAATGGGTACCATTTCACACGAGTCCTCATGGACGGCGGTAGTGATATAAATCTGATATATCAGGACACAGTCCGCAAAATGGGGATAGACCCGACACAAATAAGCCACAGTAATACTACCTTCAAGGGAGTAATACCAGGCCAAGAGGCCTGCTGTACGGGCTCTCTACTACTAGAGGTGGTATTCAGTTCTCCCGATAACTTCCGAAGCGAAAGGTTAACTTTTCACATTGCCCCATTCAGAAGTGGCTATCAAGCACTCCTCGGAAGAACGGCTTTCGCCCGTTTTAACGCAATACCGCATTATGCTTTTCTCAAGCTTAAGATGCCGGTCCACGTGGCATCATCTCAGTTAGCGGAAATACCGAATGTTTCCCACGTATGAAAGAGTATGCGGCAGCTCTAGCAGTAGCAAACTAGACGGCCTCACCAACCAGAAAAATGGCAGGTCGTCAAGACCACGGACACGGTCAAATGAATCCGGCGTTCCACCATATATACATGAGATTGGTTTGGTGATCAAACCCTCATAAACAATACTAGGGGCTTCCCGCGTGTAATCTGGGCCAGCCCGGCTCAACTTGGCTTCTCTTGAATTTTGATAGATCACTGATAATAGTCAACTCTTCTTTTTTTAGCATGGCAACTTTCACCTAAGTTCTTTCCTTTTGCAGATGACAATCGTGCTACACCCGTCCAGGACTCGGCACAACGGAGACACAGGCACAGACGTGCAGCAGGGACCCGCCCAATGGTTTCTTTTTAGATTAATACCCTGCGTAAACCTTTTTTACTGTCTCTTGTTGCTCACATCCTCTGGATACTCCACACAACCTAGAAGGATGCTGGCGTTATTGGCATGTGGCCACGCCTGGATTTTGCACGTACCTGGACACATGGGGTTTCTTATTAAGGGCATTGTTTAGCCCGGTATATGTTATAAAGACCGAACACCGTAGGGAGTGTTCGGCGTCGCGAGTTTGGCCCTATATGCATCAGCTCCGAATCATGTCTTTGGTCAAATGTTGGGTTTGCCCGTCTCCCACATTTTGGTACCTTATGTTCCGTTATATCGGTTAAGGTAGCACTGGGAGAACTACTGCGATTGTGCCCTGGTTCATCCGGATGAGCACCTCAATAGAGAAAGCCGAAAACTAACTGTCATGATATAACGAGAGACTGGTCAACCACTCGATGACTCATCGGAATCTTCAGGATTCCTCCGCATTAACGAAGGGCCGTTTCCCGGTCATATACATGCGCGCCCTGTATTCGGACGAGCGCGGAAGTACCAGGGGCTATATAGTAGCCCCACTATCAAACTCCTATGGCTAAGTGAAAGTGTTAAAGCAATATAGTCCGATTGCCTCGTTCGCTATGCTATCACCTCCTTAACGGTCCAAGACGTTGGATCAAGTGTGGATATGCATCTTTTGCGAACACCCCCGCATTATATGCATGGGGGCGGAACCCGACGACTGCAAACTTTCAGGTTATATACATATATACATAAACGGCCGCACAGGAGGCACCATAGTACTTTCGGGCAAAAGTATAAATACAGCCTTGATAATTCAATAAAACATTGTTTTTTACAATGGGAATACATGTCACTTGAACATATCATTCTTTGAGCACTGAGCCTCTATCGAACGAGCACCTTCAAGAACTTCTTCAAAGTAGTGCTCGACAGCCACTCGGCCTACGGTCGAACCCTGTGTCGCAATAGTGGTGGCTTCCATCTCCGCCCAGTATGTCTTGACACAGGCAAAGGCCATCCGCGCACCCTCTATGCACGCCGATATCTTTATAGCATCGATGCGTGGCACAACACCAAGGAATTGTTGCACTAAGCTAAAGTAGCTATTCGGCCTTGGCCCTCCCGGCCACAGGTGATCCACAACGGACCACATGGCAAGTCCAGACAACCTATGGAGCTCGGCCCACTCGGCCAATTGCTCATTCAACAGCAGCGGATGGACTGGAGCGTGAAACTGTGACCAGAACAGCTTTTCCACTTCGGGACCTTTCTGATCCTTGAAGTACCCGGCCGAATCAGCAGCACTTGCAGCCAAATCCATGTACGCGTCCGTAGAACTCCATAGCCGGTCCAGAGGAGCATACTTCGGATCTCTAAACTTAGTTTGAAACAAGAAGGGTTTCCCAGACACGATATCTGCAGCTTGATTCAGCTCCTCCTTCGTCGCTCTGACTTTGGAGCGGGCTTCCTTGGCAGCCACCAGGGCCTTCTCCAAGTCCGTCGCCTTCGCCTGGTTTTCTTCTCCAAGAAGCTGGTAAGAGTCAGCGGTATCTTTTAACTCTAGAACCATCTTGGCTATTTTTTCCTTGCTCTCGCAATGCGCGGCCTATTTGGCCCTTAATTCTTCGGCCTCCTTTAGAGCGGTTGCATTGCTACTCCTTGCTTGCTCCTTGGCTCGGGCAAGCTCCGCCCGAACGGTCTCCATGGAGGCAGCTCCATCTGCAGTCACAACACATTAAAGATACTGGCATCATGCTACTCTTATTATGTGATGATCACCAGAAAAATCACTCACGTTGTGCCTCGTCAAGCCGCTTGTTGACAAGCACGATGTCGGCGTCTGCCGCATCAAGTTGCCGCTTTAGCTCGGCAAATCCATCAGTCCGGCTAGCCACCGGAGCTTCAGCCACCTGCACATAAAGGCGGTCTGGTTGTTACCTGGGACTATGATCCTCTGTTTGCCGCTGTTTTCGACGACAACCAGAGTCTCAGGGGCTACTATTTGCATAGGACATACCTAACATGTACGGTACTGTTAAAAACATACATTATTTCACGTACCTCGAAGCCTTTCAGCAGACTCATAAAGGCTTCATGGAAACCACTTTCAGCGGATAAAATCCTTTCAATTACCGTACCCATTAGCGTACGATGCGCTTCCGAGACGGCCGCTTGCCCCAGAAGATCCTTCAGCGCGTCCGACCGCACACTGTACGGACCCTTGCTGTCACTCTCCTTACGAGCCGGATACCGGGGATTCCGGGTAGCCAAAGGGTTATCCTCTGTCCCTAGTGGATCCGGAGATACCCTTCGCGACGACACTTCAAGGTCGCCCGCTTCTTGAGGCGGGGTGTCCGGGGGAGGCGTTTCGCTCTCCATCATCTCCGGAAGAAGATCCCCCGAAGATGAACTCTATCGAGAAGGGCTACAATCCGGACTACAATTTATAAGCATCGGTTATTGTCTTTGGAAGTAAGATAGGATGTTTGCACTATTAAGTACTTTTCAATTACTTACATCTTGGTAGAGGGCTGATCCCCGCGCGGACATTGTGCGGCAAGAAAACCCTCCGAGGCAGGACCCTCTGATGAAGATTTCTTTTCCCGTTTGGAAACCTTAGTTTCGGATCTTCAGAGGTAGTCCTCTTCCTTCCCCGGGGGGAGAGAATGTCAGATTCCTCCCTTTGATTGTCCTCCCTCAAGGAGGTGCTCATTCCCCCGGTTGGAATAAGTAGCGAGTGAGGCCTGCTTTCGCCCTCTTTATTCCCCTCATCATCTTCCTTTGAGGACACTGGATAAGGCGTCGGCTCGAGCATCTTATCCAATACCGGATTGTCCAAGCCCTGGGGAAGGGGGGCCGAACACCTGATCATCATCGCCTTTGTTATCCAGTCCTGGTCAAAAGGCGGCTCTTTAGAATGATGTCATGATGAATAAAAGGACAGTAGGTTCGGCATGGGATTACTTACTTGGGCAGCGGGGCGGTTGCAGCTCAGGGCCACGTCCTCGGTGGTGTCCGGACACTCTATTTGGGGTCCGAAGAACTATTTGTACATCTCTTCGTGCGTTATGCCAAGGAAATGCTGAATAGCACGCGGTCCTTCCGAGTTGAACTCCCACATACGGAGGGGCCGGCGTTTGCAAGGCTGGATTCGACGAACTAGCATAACTTGCATTACCATAACCAGACTGAAATCTCTCTCAAAGAGATCTCGGAGGCGGCTCTGCAGTATTGGCACGTCCTTTGCTGGACCCCAGCTCAGCCCCTTGTTGACCCATGACATCAGTTGTGGTGGGGGGCCTGAGCGAAAGGTGGGGGCAGCTACCCACTTGGCACTTCGGGGAGCTGTGACATAAAACCACTTCCGCTGACACAATCCGGACACCTCTGGAAAGGAACCCTCTGGCCATGGAGCGTCAGCAATTTTTCTTATTAAAACACCTCTACATGCTGCGTGCTGCCCCTCAATCATCTTTGGCTTCACATCGAAGGTCTTGAGCCACAGGCCGAAGTGAGGGGTAATGCTGAGGAAGGCCTCACATACGACAATAAATGACGACATGTGAAGAAGGGAATCCGGGGCCAGATCATGAAAATCCAGCCCATAATAGAACATGAGACCCCTAACAAAGGGGTCCAAAGCGAGGTCTAGTCCTTGGAGGAAGTGGGAGATGAACACAACGCTCTCGTTGGGTTCGGGAGTAGGGACGACCTGCCCTCGGGCGGGCAGCCTATGTGAAATTTCAGCGGTCAGATATTTGGCCTCTCTCAACTTCTTGATGTCCTCCTCCGTGACGGAGGAAGGCATCCACCGACCTTGAAGGTTGGATCCCAACATAGTTGAAGGTCCGAAGAACCTGACCTGAGCTTTGGGTGTTAGAACTCGAGGCGGGGGAAGGATTCGATTGAGCGCGGGAGGGAAAAAAGAAAAGTACTTGTCCCCTTTATAAAGAGGGTGAATATCAGGCGTCCTCCTCGTGGACGTTTGAGACTTACCTAAGATCTATGAGTCATACCAGCACGCATGGTTGGGTTACCCACATTTGAATTAATGAGAATCCCGTGATAAGGGGGACACGATCTCTGCTTTGACAAGACGTGTCAAGGAAACCGCCTCGCATTATGTGCGGAGCTGGTTAAGAAAAACGGTTCGAATAATGACCGAGTCGTGACGTGATGTCATGCTATCAAAACATGTCAGCAGATTAGATTTGTGGAAATATTATTCTCTCTACGGTAGTATGTGGAACCTATTTTACAGGGTCAGACACTATCCTTGTATTTCAAACTCTTCCATGGTGTATTCGGAGGAGGAACCCGCCTTGCAATGACGAACACAATACTGCGCGTAGGACTCATCGTCATTGAAGCCTGGTTCAGGGGCTACTGAGGGAGTCCTGGATTAGGGGATCTCCGGACAGCCGGACTGTTGGACTATGAAGATACCAGGTTGAAGACTTCGTCTCGTGTCCGGATGGGACTCTACTTGGCGTGGAAGGCAAGCTAGGCCATACGGATATGTACATCTCCTCCTTTGTAACCGACCTTGTGTAACCCTAGCCCCCTCCGGTGTCTATATTAACCGGAGGGTTTTAGTCCGTAGGACAACATACAATCATACCATAGGCTAGCTTCTAGGGTTTAGCCTCTCTGATCTCGTGGTAGATCAACTCTTGTACTACTCATATCATCAAGAACAATCAAGTAGGACATAGGGTATTACCTCCATCAAGAGGGCCCAAACCTGGGTAAACATCATGTCCCCTGCCTCCTGTTACCATCCGCCTTAGACGCACAGTTCGGGACCCCCTACCCGAGATCCGCCGGTTTTGACACCGACAATGGCCTATTTTTCTTTTGCTTTTTTTATTTTTCGTCCGGAGTCTCATCCCGACTTGTGGGGGAATCATAGTCTCCATCATCCTTTCCTCACTGGGACAATGCTCTAATAATGATGAGCATCACACTTTTATTTACTTACAACTCAAGAATTACAACTCGATACTTAGAACAAAATATGACTCTACGTGAATGCCTCCGGCGGTTTACCAGGATGTGCAATGAATCAAGAGTGACATGTATGGAAAATTATGAATGGTGGCTTTGCCACAAATACGATGTCAACTACATGATCATGCAAAGCAATATGACAATGATGGATCGTGTCATAATAAACGAAATGGTGGAAAGTTGCATGGCAATATATCTCAGAATGGATATGTAAATGCCATAATAGGTAGCTATGGTGGCTGTTTTGAGGAAGGTAAATGGTGGGTTTATGCTACCGGTGAAATTTGTGCGGTACTAGAGAGGCTAGCAATGGTGGAAGGGTGAGACTGCATATAATCCACGGACTCAACATTAGTCATAAAGAACTCACATACTTATTGCAAAAATCTATTAGTTATCGAAACGAAGTATTACGCACATGCTCCTAGGGTGATAGATTGGTAGGAAAAGACCATCGCTCGTCCCTGACCGCCACTCATAAGGAAGACAATCAAAAAATAAATCATGCTCCGACTTCATCACATAACGGTTCACCATACGTGCATGCTACGAGAATCACAAACTTTGACACAAGTATCTCTCAAATTCACAACTACTCAACTATCATAACTCTAATATCACCATCTTCATATCTCGAAACAATCATAAAGAATCAAACTTCTCATAGTATTCAATGCACTTTTTATGAAAGTTTTTTATCATACCCATCTTGAATGCATATCATATTAGGACTAATTTCATAACCAAAGCAAATTACCATGATGTTCTAAAAGACTCTCAAAATAATATAAGTGAAGCATGAGAGATCAATAATTTCTACAAAATAAAACTACCACCGTGCTCTAAAAAATATAAGTGAAGCACTAGAGAAAAATGATACGTCTCCGTCGTATCTACTTTTCCAAACACTTTTACCCTTGTTTTGGACTCTAACTTGTATGATTTGAATGGAACTAACCCGGACTGACGCTGTTTTCAATAGAATTGCCATGGTGTTGTTTTATGTGCAGAAAACAAATATTCTCGGAATGACCTGAAACTCCACGGAACATCTTAGAAAAAACAATAAAAAATCCTCGCCAAAGATGAAGACCAGGGGGCCCACACCCTTCTCACGAGGGTGGGCCCCCCCCCTAGGGAGCGCCCCCCCCTAGGGAGCGCCCCCTACCTCGTGGGCCCCCTGGAAACCCTCCGACGCCAACTCCAACTCTATATATTTGCTTTTGGAGAGAAAAAAATAAGAGAGAAGAAATCATCGCGTTTTACGATACGGAGCCGCCGGCAAGCCCTAAAACCTCTCGGGAGGGCTGATCTGGAGTCCGTTCGGGGCTCCGGAGAGGGGGATTCGTCGTCATCATCAACCATCCTCCATCACCAATTTCATGATGCTCACCGCCGTGCATGAGTAATTCCATCGTAGGCTTGCTGGACGGTGATGGGTTGGATGAGATTTATCATGTAATCGAGTTAGTTTTGTTAGGGTTTGATCCCTAGTATCCATTATGTTCTGAGATTGATGTTGCTATAAATTTGTTATGCTTAATGCTTGTCACTAGGGCCCGAGTGCCATGATTTCATATCTGAACCTATTATGTTTTCATGAATATATGCGAGTTCTTGATCCTATCTTGCAAGTCTATAGTCACCTACTATGTGTTATGATCCGGCAACCCTAAAGTGACAATAATCGGGACCACTCCCGGTGATGACCATAGTTTGAGGAGTTCATGTATTCACTATGTGCTAATGCTTTGTTCCGGTTCTCTATTAAAAGGAGGCCCTAATATCCCTTAGTTTCCAATGGGACCCCGCTGCCACGAGAGGGTAGGACAAAAGATGTCATGCAAGTTCTTTTCCATAAGCACGTATGACTATATACGGAATACATGCCTACATTACATTGATGAATTGGAGCTAGTTCTGTGTCACCCTATGTTATGACTGTTACATGATGAACCTCATCCGGCATAATTATACATCACCGATCCGGTGCCTACGAGTTTTCCATATACTGGTTTACGCTTATTTACTTTCCCGCTGCTACTGTTACAATCACTACAAAATACCAAAAACATTACTTTTGCTGTCTTTACTTTTGCTGCCGCTACCGCCACTATCATATTACTTTGCTACTAAACACTTTGCTACAGATACTAAGTTTCCAGGTGTGGTTGAATTGATAACTCAGCTGCTAATACTTGAGAATATTCTTTGGCTCCCCTTGTGTCGATTCAATAAATTTGGGTTGAATACTCTACCCTCGAAGCGATCCCCTATGCTTGTGGGTTATCAAGACTAATTTCTGGCGCCGTTGCCGGGGAGCATAGCTCTATTCTTTGAGTCACTTGGGATTTATATCTGCTGGACACTATGAAGAACTTGAGAGATCCAAAAACCAAGATCTATCCCTCAACTACGAGGGGAGGTAAGGAACTTCCATTTAGCTCTGCACTTGATTCACCTTCTGTTATGAGTAAGTTTGCGACACCTACATCTGCTTCTGCTATTCGTTCTGTTATGTCGCATGTTATTGCTGATGCCACTTCTGCTATGCATGATACTTATGATGAAACTGCTTCTATGCCTGATACTACTGTGCCCCTTAGTGAATTTCTTGATGAACAAATTGCTATGGCTAGAGAAAGAGAAATTATTGAATCAGAATACGATGATGATAGTGATGATGAAAATATGCCTGTTATTCCTGAGGGCTATCTTTTTGATATGGAATCTTCTGCCGCTATTTTAGCTTGCCGAGATAGATATGAGCTTAAGAGGTTATTAATTAAATGGAACAAAGAATCACTTAGAGATAAAATGAAACCCGGCCCTGCTTTTGCTACTTCACCTATTTGTGTTCCCGATAAGGATTATGAATTCTATGTTGATCCTGATATAATTACTTTGGTTGAATCTGATCCGTTTTATGGCTATGAATCTGAAACTGTTGTGGCACATCTTACTAAGTTAAATGATATAGCTGCCCTGTTCACTAATGATGAGAGATCGCGTTACTTTTATATACTCAAAATATTTCCGTTCTCATTAAAGGGTGATGCTAAGATATGGTTTAATTCTCTTGATCCTGGTTGTGTGCGTAGTCACCAGGATATGATTTATTACTTCTCTGCTAAATATTTCCCTGCTCATAAGAAACAAGCTGCTTTGAGGGAAATATACAACTTCGTGCAAATTAAAGAAGAGAGTCTCCCACAAGCTTGGGGGAGGCTTCTCAAGTTACTTAATGCTTTGCCTGGTCATCCTCTTAAGAAACTAGAAATACTTGATATCTTTTATAATGGACTAACCAATGCTTCTAGAGATTACTTGGATAGTTGTGCTGGCTCTCTTTTCAGGGAAAGAACACCGGATGAAGCTGAAATCTTATTGAATAATATGTTGACAAATGAAAATAATTGGGCACCTCCTGAGCCAGCTCCTGAGCCATATCCTGCTCCAATTACTGAGCCTGTTCTTAAACCAACTCCGAAGAAGAGAGGTGTTCTATTTCTCAGTCCCGAAGATATGCAAGAGGCAAAGAAATCTATGAAAGAAAAAGGTATTAAAGCTGAAGACGTTAAGAATTTACCTCCTATTGAAGAAATACATGGTCTTAATTCACCGCGTGTTGAAGAAACATATGATCTTAATTATTTATTTACTGAAGAACCTCCTAATCCCGATATCCTGACAAAGGTAGTAAAGGTAAATTCTCTCTATAGATATGATAAAGCTAAAGTCCCTCCTACTAAAATTGCTAGTCGGTGCTTGGATGAGTTTGATAACTTTATGTTTAAGCAAGACAACTTCAATGCTTATTTTGGTAGACAATTAAAAGAAAATGCTTATATGATTAGACGCTTGGGTGATTATATGGCTAATATTAAAGGTGAACTTAAACTTGTTAGCAAACATGCTTCTATGGTTACCACTCAAGTAGAACAAGTACTTAAAGCTCAAAAAGAAGTGCTTGTTGAAATGAATAGTAAGAAAAATGATTATGCTGTTAGAGTGGCTACTAGAACTGGTAGAATGACTCAGGGACCTTTGTATCCTGAAGGCCACCCTAAGAGAATCGAGTAAGATTCTCAAAGAAATAATATTGATGTTCCTAGTTCTTCTAAAAAGAAGAAGAAGAAAAATTATAGAACTGTGCAAACTTCTAGTGAACCTATTGCTGAACCACCTGATAATCCAAATGATATTTCTATGTCTGATGCTGAAACACAATCTGGTAAAGAACATGAACCTAGTAAAAATATTAATGATGATGTTCATGATGATGCTCAACCTAGTAGTGATAATGATGTAGAAATTGAACCTGCTGTTGACCTTGATAACCCACAATCAAAGAATCAACTTTATGATAAAAGAGACTTTGTTGCTAGGAAACATGGTAAAGAAAGGGAACCTTGGGTTCAGAAACCCATGCCTTTTCCTCTGAAACCATCCAAGAAAAAGGATGACGAGGATTTTGAGCGCTTCGCTGAAATGATTAGACCTATCTTCTTGCGTATGCGATTAACTGATGTGCTCAAAACAAATCATTATGCTAAATATATGAAGGATATCATTACTAATAAAAGAAAGATACCGGAAGCTGAGATTTCCACCATGCTTGCTAATTATACTTTTAAGGGTGGAATACCAAAGAAACTTGGAGACCCCGGAGTACCTACTATACCTTGCTCCATTAAAAGAAATTATATTAAAACTGCTTTATGTGATCTTGGAGCCGGTGTTAGTGTTATGCCTCTCTCTTTATATCGTAGACTTGACTTGAATAAGCTGACACCTACTGAAATATCTTTGCAAATGGCTGATAAATCAACTGTTATACCTGTCGGTATCTGTGAGGATGTGCCTGTTGTGGTTGCAAACGTTACTATTTTAACGGACTTTGTTATTCTTGATATTCTCGAGGATGATAGTATGTCTATTATTCTTGGAAGACCTTTTCTTAATACTGCAGGGGCTGTTATTGATTGCAACAAAGGCAATGTCACTTTTCATGTTAATGGTAATGAGCATACGGTACACTTCCTAAGGAAACAACCTCAAGTTCATAGTATCAACTCTATTGGAAAAATTCCATTGATTATATTTGGAGGTTTTCAATTTCCTCTTCCTACTGTTAAGAAGAAATATGATATTCTTATTATTGGGGATGTACATATCCTCGTTGAGGTAACTTAGTGTTATTCGAAATTTCTCCGGTTTCATGATTATCGGAATGAGTTTGTTAACAAGACTTGATCAATCTTGTTAGTGGATTCTTTTTTATGAGCATGAGATGGATGAAACTAGAAGCACAAACTTCTGTACCCCACTTTTACTTTCTGTTATTTATATTAAATAAAGTAAAAATAGTATTTTTTTTGTCTGTTTCCTGACTTATCCGTGCAATATAAAAATATCCCGAAAATAAAAGTCCTCAGAATGCCATGCCAATTCAATATGATTTTTTCGGGAATATTTGAGGATTTACTGTGCAAAAATTACCGCGGGAGGAGCTGCCACCTGGCCACAAGGGTGGTGGGCGCCCCCCCTATAGGGCACGCCCCCTGCCTCGTGGACCCACGGTGGCCCTCCTCCACTTATCCCAGCACCAATCTTCTTCCTCTGTCTCACACAAACCCGAAAAACCAACTCAAGCACGAGTTCCAACCACTTTTACTGCGATTTTCGATCTCCTTGCTCAAAGCACCTCTCGCAAAACTGCTTGGGGAGATTGTTGCTTGGTATGTGACTCCTCCATTGGTCCAATTAGTTTTTGTTCTAGTGCTTTATTCTTTGCAAATTTGTGCTGCATAGGTGACCATGTTCTTGAGCTTGCATGTCAAATTTATATGGTTCTAAGTAGTTCTAATGCTTGATATAGGCTCTAGGCACTTGTAAGAGTAGTTGCTATCAGTTTTATTAAAGTTGGTTCATTTTTGTTTGAAGTTACTAAAAATTTCAGATTGTTTCAGAAAAATAATGATGAGATTTTTGAGGGGCTCGTCGACCCAAAGCTCGAAGGAAAAGGCACCGAAGCCTAAGTATAATTTGCCGCGCACCGCGGAGATTCGGGCGTGTGAATGGCCTTCTGAAGATTTCTTGGGAGCAGCCGGTATCTATGAAGATATTCATGAATTGGCTCACAATGCAGGCCTCACTGCTTTCCTCCACGAGCAATGCGATCAGTATCTCTTACTCACAAATACTTTTGTGCAAAACTTTCATTTTCATTCTAGGAACTCGCCACCTACGGTGGAGTTTCGTTTATATGATGAGCATAAGGAGATGTGACTTTATGATTTCTGTCGGATTTGTTTAATCCCTTTTGAGGGCAAGACAGAAGAACCACATCATGATGATGTGGCTGGGTTCATTGATACTATCACTATAGGAGAAACTAGAAAGGTTTCCGATGCACGAATCACTAGCATACATTTTCCTGTTTTATGTTACTTTGCATTATTTGCTAGTCGTTGTTTAATTGGACGCGGAAACAGTGGAAACCTTAGTATCCCTGATATAATTATTTTGCACCACGGTTTATACAGTGATAACACTTTTAGTATGGGCGGTATTATTGCTAGATGGTTAAGTATGAATCGTACTAAGGGTCCCATCTTTGGAGGCGTTTATGCCACACGCCTAGCTGCACATTTTAACATACCTATTAGGCATGCTAAGAAGGAAGAAAAGGTGCTGCCCCGTGTTTATCTAGATCATAAAAGTATGGTGGCACATGATTTTATTGTTAAGAATAGGGCAGGAGAGCTTAAATATCAATTGTTCTTTAACAAACATCATCCTGAGACTATTACCCTGTCTGCTCCTTCTTTGTTTAATTTTGTAGGACCCTACCTCGTTACGTGGGCTGCCGTCCAACCTTACAAGAATCCTGCACCAGCCCCGGAACAGGAGCCACAAGATGAGCCTCCACGACAATATGTTTATTCTTGGGATCCAGAGATGACTGTCAGCCAGTGGTAGTCAGAGTCTTCTTCTTCACAACAGTATGATCCCAACTATTCCTCCTCGTCACAGTACGACCCCAACAACTATTATTATGGATATCCTCCAGGTCAGCCGTGGCCATAGACCAACTTAGGCCAAAATCCTAAGCTTGGGGGAGTACGTATTTCTCACCGACATTACATTTATGTTCACGCACACTCATTGCTAGATGTCGGTGCTCATACTTTTTCACTGTAATATCCATGCTAGTTTATTTTCTTTTTCCTGCTTTCTTCTTGTGTGTTTGTTAAACCTTAAGAAAAACCAAAAAAAATTAGTAGTAGTTTATTTTTCTGCTGTAGTAGTAATAATTAAAAAGAAAACCCAAAAAAATTTCCCATTCTTCTTTTGCTTGTTGGGAGCTTTCCCGTGTAAATAGTTTTATTTATTTTCTTTTCTTTGGGGGTCAGTAGGAGAAGACCATAATTAAATTGTTGAAGTGGCTCTTATATGCATTATTGTTGATTTAACCCAGAGCCCATATTGCCTTGTCTTCTCCTATTTATTGAATGCTCGCAGATTCCAGCTTAGTCCAATGCACGTGCACTCTTATTATTATTCACACCGTTCGGTCGTGCAAGTGAAAGGCAATTATGATGATATATGATGGACTGTCTGAGATGAGAAAAGCTGGTACGAACTCGACCTCTTTTGTTTTTGTAAATATGATGAGCCCCTCGTTCTTGATTCAGCTTATTATGAATAAACATGTTTGCAATGACAATTAGAGATTGTAGTTGCTTGTGCCATGCTTGATTAGCTATGAGTTATAATGGTTTACCTTGTGTGCCAACATGCTATTGAGATGATTATGATGTGGTATGATGGGGTGGTATCCTCCTTTGAATGATTTAAGTGACTTGACTTGACACATGTTCATGCATGTAGTTGAAACAAAATCAACATAGCCTTCACGATATTTATGTTCATGGTGGATTATATCCTACTCATTCTTGCATCCAATGTTTATTAATTTTAATGCATGTACATGGCTGTTGTCGCTCTCTAGTTGGTCGCTTCCCAGTCTTTTGCCAGCCTTCACTTGTACTAAGCGGGAATACTGCTTGTGCATCCAATCCCTTAAACCCCAAAGTTATTCCAGATGAGTCCACCATACCTTCCTATATGCGGTATCTACCTGCCGTTCCAAGTAAATTTGTACGTGCCAAACTCTAAACATTCAAATAAACATTCTGTTTTGTATGCTCGAATAGCTCATGTATCAACAAATGTTGTCCTTATCTTCCGTGTTAGGTGGGTTATTCTCAAGAGGAGTGGACTCCGCTCCTCACTCACGAGAAAATGGCTGGTCACCGGGATGCCCAGTCCCATGCTTTATGCAAACTAAATCAAAATTAATTGCAAACAAAACTCCCCCTGGGACCTGATGTATGTTGGAGGCACTCGTTGTTTCGAGCAAGTCATGGATTGATGCTTGTTGGAGGAGGGGGAGTATAAACTTTACCATTCTATTTGGGAACCTCCTATAATGTGTTTAGCGTGGAAGATATCGCCATCTCCTAGTTGTTATGTTGACAATGAAAGTATACTACTCAAAATACAATTTATCTCTATTGCAAAACCGAGCTCTGGCACCTCTACAAATCCATGCTTCCCTCTGCGAAGGGCATATCCATTTACTTTTATGTTGAGTCATCACCCTCTTATTAAAAAGCACTAGCTGGAGAGCGCATCCGTCATTTGCATTCATCACTGTTAATTTATATTGGGTACGACTATGATTGGATCTCTTTTACCATGAATTACAATGTCTAGTCAGTCCTTGATCTTTAAAGGTGCTCTGCATTTATGTTTTGCGGTCTCAGAAAGGGCTAGTGAGATACCATCTTGTTATATCATATTATGATTGTTTTGAGAAAGTGTTGTCATCCGAGATTTATTATTATGACTTGCTAGTTTATTATGCTATTGATATGAGTAATTATGAGACCTGAGAATTATTGCAAATGTGGTTAGTGATGATGTATGCTGAAAACTTGAATGCTGGCTTGACATAGTTAGAACAACAAGAGCAAACAGAGTTTGTAAAAGTTTTTCTTTCTTTATTTTAGTTTGTCAACTGAATTGCTTGAGGACAAGCAAGGTTTTAAGCTTGGGGGAGTTGATATGTCTCTGTCTTATCTACTTTTCCAAACACTTTTGCCCTTGTTTTGGACTCCAACTTGTATGATTTGAATGGAACTAACTCGGACTGACGCTGTTTTCAGCAGAATTGCCATGGTGTTGTTTTATGTGCAGAAAACAAATATTCTCGAAATGACCTGAAACTCCACGGAACATCTTAGAACAAACAATATAAAAATCCTCGCCAAAGATGAAGACCAGGGGGCCCACACCCTTCTCACGAGGGTGGGCCCCCCCCCTAGGGAGCGCCCCCTACCTCGTGGGCCCCCTGGAAACCCTCTGACGCAAACTCCAACTCTATATATTTGCTTTCGGAGAGAAAAAAATAAGAGAGAAGAAATCATTGCGTTTTACGATACAGAGCTGCCGCCAAGCCGTAAAACCTCTCGGGAGGGCTGATCTGGAGTCTGTTCGGGGCTCCGGAGAGGGGGATTCATCGCCGTCGTCATCATCAACCATCCTCCATCACCAATTTCATGATGCTCGCCGTCGTGCGTGAGTAATTCCATCGCAGGCTTGCTGGAGGGTGATGGGCTGGATGAGATTTATCATGTAATCGAGTTAGTTTTGTTAGGGTTTGATCCCTAGTATCCATTATGTTCTGAGATTGATGTTGCTATGACTTTGCTATGCTTAATGCTTGTCACTAGGGCCCGAGTGCCATGATTTCAGAACTGAACCTATTATGTTTTCATGAATGTATGTGAGTTCTTGATCCTATCTTGCAAGTCTATAGTCACCTACTATGTGTTATGATCCGGCAACCCTAAAGTGACAATAATCGGGACCACTCCCGGTGATGACCATAGTTTGAGGAGTTCATGTATTCACTATGTGCTAATGCTTTGTTCCGGTTCTCTATTAAAAGGAGGCCTTAATATCCCTTAGTTTCCAATAGGACCCCGCTGCCACGGGAGGGTAGGACAAAACATGTCATGCAAGTTCTTTTCCATAAGCACGTATGACTATATACGGAATACATGCCTACATTACATTGATGAATTGGAGCTAGTTCTGTGTCACCCTATGTTATGACTGTTACATGATGAACCGCATCCGGCATAATTATCCATCACTGATCCGGTGCCTACGAGTTTTCCATATACTGGTTTACGCTTATTTACTTTCCCGCTGCTACTGTTACAATCACTACAAAATACCAAAAACATTACTTTTGCTGTCTTTACTTTTGTTGCCGCTACCGCCACTATCATATTGCTTTGCTACTAAACACTTTGCTGCAGATTCTAAGTTTCCAGGTGTGGTTGAATTGACAACTCAGCTGCTAATACTTGAGAATATTCTTTGGTTCCCCTTGTGTCGAATCAATAAATTTGGGTTGAATACTCTACCCTCGAAAGCTGTTGCGATACCCTATACTTGTGGGTTATCACAAAATTATCTAGCTCAAAAGATAAAAGTGAAGCACATAGAGTATTCTAATAAATTTTGATTCATGTGTGTCTCTCCTAAAAGGTGTGTACAGCAAGGATGATTGTGGTAAACTAAAACTCAAAGACTCAAATCATACAAGACGCTCCAAGCAAAACACATATCATGTAGTGAATAAAAATATAGCCTCAAGTAAAGTTACCGATAAACGAAGACGAAAGAGGGGATGCCTTCTAGGGCATCCCCAAGATTAGGATTTTGGTTGTCCTTGGATTTTACCTTGGGGTGCCTTGGGCATCCCCAAGCTTAGGTTCTTGCCACTCCTTGTTCCAAAATCCATCAACTCTTTACCCAAAAACTTGAAAACTTCACAACACAAAACTCAATAGAAAATCTCATGAGCTCCGTTAGTATAAGTGCCGGGGTACTGATCCACGGGCACCTATGGGACTGGCGGACCGAGTCCCTTTCGGTTCGGTGGGGGCGAAGGTCATGCAAATAGCGGATCGAGGCGAAACACACGAGCAGTTTACCCAGGTTCGGGCCGCACGGATGCGTAAAACCCTACTCCTGCTTTGTGGTTTGTATTGATTTCTTGCTCGGGAGCGCTGAGTGCTACAGTACACTTCAGCAGCTAACGAGACCGAGCGTGAGGGTTCTTGAACTAGCTAACCTTCCTCTATGTTGCGCATGGGCCTCCTTTTATATGCTCAAGGGGTCACCGACAGGTGGCAACGTAGACAAGGGCAAAAAGGGAAAGGTGCTACGGTTGGCACAGCTACCTGTTACAGTGTTTCATACCTAACCCTGACGGCAGGGGACAAGGGCCTTAAATGCCCGTCTGCATCGCCTAAACAGTGTAAAAGGGACCGTCAGGGATGCCACTGCTCGCCACGGCGGCAATCTTGTCAGCGCCGCTTGCCACCGCTCACCGCTGGCTGCACAGCCTCCCGCCACGTACGCTGGGAAGGGTCCCAGAGTGACACGCTGGTGGATGTGCTGGAGCGCGGGCACGGAGTGGTGGCTTGCCGCGGCAAGTGCCTTGCCGCGCTCGTTGTCTTGTACCGTCCGGGAGCTTGTCGCTCACCGGGCCTTGCCGGGACGCGTGGCGCGCCGCGGCAAGTTCCTTAAGATGCCTTGGGTGGCCTTCCCGGCAAGCTCCTCTTGCCGGGGTCTTGGGGTGCCTTAGTTGGCCTTCCCGGCAAGCTCCTCTTGCCGGGGTCTTGACTTGGATACTTTGTTCTTGAACGGCTCCAAAGGAACCACGGAGGACCTTGGCGGTCACCCGGCAAGCCTTGCCGCGGGATGCTGCGACTGCCCGTGCACAAGTTCGGGATACTAGGGTACCCCTACTCTAGTACACCGACAGGAGCCCCCGGGCCTGGGCCATACACGGTGCCGAGCGCTGTTGGGCTAGGCCCAAAACAGGGCACGGGCACGCACGGCCTAGGTTACGCCGTATCTTTCTCCGTATCCACCGCACCCTCCCCGAACGGCACGCGTTGAATGCGGCGTCGTGGGAGAGATCGTGGGTGGTTATTTTATTCAGAAATGCGGAACGTCCGCCCCCTCCCTCTTTATAAGCAGGGGAAACAGGGGCAGTTCGCACATTCGCCCGTTGCTACTTCCAATCTCAGAAATCTCCGCCGCTCCCTCGTCTTCCCAAAGCCGAAAGAGAGCAGCGCTCCGCCCCCCATCGCCACCAGCATCACCAACGCCGTCGACCTCCTCCACCACTTCCGCCATGGCTCCAAAAGCCAACAAGGGGAAGGTCGTGAAGTCGACCGAGGCGCAGCGGCTTGCGGCGCTGCGGAAGGAGCGGGCAGTTTTCCCCCCCAAGCTTGCCGCGAAGGAGCTGAGGGAGAACTACTACCTCTTCTGGTCGGCGGAGACGCGAGCGCATCCGCGCACGAAGGTACTCCCCGCCGCCGCTTGGAAGAAGGCCCCAAATGGATACCCCTTCTTCGCTCTGTTCTTCTACTACGGACTCTGCCCGCCTTTCTCTGAATTCTTCTGCGACATCATGAATACCTATGGATTCCACCTCCTTGACTTCACCCCCAATGCCGTTTTGACCATGGCAGTTTTCACGCATCTCTGCGAAAACTTTGTTGGAGTCCATCCCAACGTAGCCCTCTTTCGCCACTTCTTCATACCCCGAGTAGAGAGAGGGGAGCCATCTATCCGGCGGAATTGCCTGGATCTCAAGGGCCGGCAAGAAGGAAACTTATCTGGAGGGAGAATTCCGCGGCAAGTGGGAGGAGTGGAGGGCAGACTGGTGCTGGATTGACGAGGAGAACCTGCAGCCATTCACCGCCCGGCGCCAAACCCCAGTAGCATGCGGCAGCGATTGGAGTGACGTGGCCCCGGAAGACGACAGGTTGAAGATTGCTGTCACCCGGATCCTGCACCTCAGGCTTGCCGGGCTCACCGTAGGCGCCGTTGGCGCAGACTTTCTTCGCCGCCGCATCGCCCCCCTGCAGGAACGGGGGAGACCCACTTGGGAGTTCAAGAATGCGGCGGACATCATGAGGCTGCGGCCGGGCCTCAACTACAACTTCACAGTTCTGGAGCTCAACGCGATGCTCCAGGAGCTCTTCAAGTATGACCCCCAACATCCCGAAGTTTTTAGGTTGCCGGGGGGCGTCGTTCCGTTGTGCAACAATTCCTCGCTCGACCGCATCCGTGCAATGATGCCGGAGTGCGACTCGCATGGAATTGTGCCAACTTGGCAGGAGCCTGCAGACGACGTCGTGCAGCAGTTCTTCGATGACTTGGTAGAAGTGGCGATCCGCGCCGACGAGAAGGACGGCCTCACCCGCGACACCACCGACGTGGAGATGGCACTGATCGCCACCAGGCTGGAAGAGGCGGTGGCAGCCGCAGCCGCGGGCGAGTTTGGATTTACCGTGGAGGAGGCAGATGCAGCAGAGGCGGCAAGCCGTGCCGAGCGAAGGGAGCCTACCGGCGACAAAGAGCTTGCCGGGCAGAATGTCGAGTCGAGCGAGCCCGCCAAGGATACGAGCGGCTCGCTGGAGATCAACTCGTCTTCCACTTCGTCTTCGGGCAGCTCGCCGCAAGCAAAGCCTCCATCCCCACCAAGAAGGCGTCTCCGCAAGGCCGGTGACGTAGCGGAGCGGCAAGCGGGTCAACAGTCGCCGCGCCGCGTGACACGCTCCACCGCGGCAAACACCGTTGCCGCGGGAGCGCCTCATGCTGCGATGACAACTGGAGCGGGGTCCTCCCGGACCACCGCTTCTGCTCCTGCCGCTTCTCATGCCGCGACGACAGCTGGAGCGGAGCCGTCTCAGACCGCCGCCACTGCCCCCGCCAAGCGGCCAAGGGAAGCTTCTCCTCCGCCTCCTCGCGCCGGGCGCGCGCCGGACTTCGACTTCTCCGCGTTCAACTCCGACGAGGAAGAAGAAGAAGAGTAAGCTTCTCTTGCTATACTTGCTGTTCTTCAATTCTTGTCGTTTGTCTTGTATCTCATCTGCTTTGCTCTGAACTTGTTCCTTTTTAGGACTCTGGCTCAGAGAGCAGCAAAGAGAGCCAAGGTCCCGGTGATTGTCATCGAGGACGAGCCTACTACAACAGCAGGAGGTGCGCCCGAGACAACCTTGCCGGACCCGGCAACTTTTCTCCAGAGCAGCCCCCAGCGTAGTATATGGTTTGCTTTCCTCTTGTGAGGTGCGTATGGATACTCTGTCTTTGCTGATATTTGAGTGCTGACTTGTGTAGGAGCAGAGCAGCCCCACCAGGAGCCAAGGGAGAATCCCCCGACAAGGGAGAATTCTTCGGCAAGGGAGGGCTTCCCGGTAAGGGAGAAGTCTCCGGCAAGGGAGAGCGCCAGCGGCCCCCCAATGGTGGAGACCACGACTGCAGACCCCGGCACAGGTACTCCTCTTGCTTCAAAACTTCCCTTGGGTTTTTCTTCTCTTGATCTTCTTGGGTTTTCGCTTGACTCTTCCCCCCTTCCTGGCTGTCAGACCCATCTGCTACAGAGCCGATGGAGACCGAGGTTGCCGCCGAAGAAGCGGCCGGTGCTGGCGATCCCGCCGGCGCAGAGGCTGCCAAGGCTGCCGCCGCAGCAACTGGCGAGGGGTCCGGCGATCGCACTGACGGCCCTGAGGCCGCAGGAGCGCCAGGCGGTACACCGACCGCCGACCCGTCCGCCGCTGCCGCAGCGCCAGGCTCCAAAGAGCCCCAGCCAGGCGTCTATCTGAAGGCCGGCGAAGGCGTCTTCATCAACCTCCCCTGGGCGTCAAGCCCCAGGGCGCCGGTCGAGGGGGAGATCTTCGACGGGGAGGTGCTCGCCTCCGCGGGGCTGACGCTGGTTGACGCGCCAAGCAGCAGCAGCAACGAGCCCGAAGAAGAGCGGCTGCTGCGGAAGTTGATGTCGCTCTACCGCGCGCGGCAAGCCAAGCTGGAATCCCACGAGGCGCTAGTCGCGAAGGCGGGAGCAGATATCGAGAAGCGCGCGGAAGAGCTCAGGGGTTTCCATCGGGAAGCCCTCCGGTCCCTGGCAGAGGAGCGGGAGCAGCTCGCTGAAGCGCAGAAGGCCTTCCTCCTCGAGAAGGCCGAAGTCGAAGAGCAGCAGCGTCTTGCCGCTGTGAAGCTATCCGCGGAGGAGGGCGAGCTGGCGCAGCGGAAGGTCAATCTTGACGCCCACGACGAGGAGCTTGCCGCGCGTGAGGAAAGACTTGGCGGAGCCCTCAAGCAAGCAAAGGACGCTGCCGCCGCCGCCGAGGCCGCCAAGAAGGAGTTGGAAACGAAGGTGGCGCAGCTAGAAGCCGATCTTGCCGAGAAGGGCAAAGAGCTCAACGCCGCCAAGGACTCCAACGCGGATCTTGAGTCGAAGCTGACCACTTTGACCAGGACGCTGGATGGCGCCAAGAAGCCGGAGGCGGCCTTGAAGGAGGAGATCAAGGCCGACAAGGCGCTGCTAGAGAGTGTTGCCGCCACCCAAAACGCCTTCAGGGAGACTGTGGAGCATTGGACGGAGAGTCTTGTGGTTGCTGCCACAGATATTGACAGGGAGCTGGCGCAGCTGGGGATGGGAGATCTCGGGTATCCCTCCGACGAGAACCTCCAACCCGGCGCCAAGCTCGTCTTATTCTTCAAGGGCGTGGCGACGGCCTTCCAGCAACTCCGGGAGAGGATCACGAAGCAGCTGGCCGACGAGTCGCGCAAGATCTGCGCGGGAGCTCTTCAAAAAGTGTTGGTGAAGGTGGCCTTTCGCAATCCGGGCCTCAACTTCACCAACGTCCTCAAGACCCTGCCGCCGGATGCCGATCTGGAGGCGCTCAAGGCCCTTGTCGCACCCATTGTGGACAAGGTGAGCGGGATCAAGAGGATCGAGGGCGATCGCGTAGATTAGGCCGCCCATTTCTTCTTTCCTTGTCGCTGTTTATCATGTTATGAAAACAATCTATTAGAGCTGCGACAAGCTATCTTTGTAATATAACTTTTATTCTGGGTAATGATTGCAATGTTATTCCCTTTACTTGATTCCTCCCTTTGTATGTCTTCGCCCTACGCTTTTAGGGAACTTGCCGGTGCAGGCACCTGAGCCGCGAGCGCTGAGTGCGGAACGTCAGCAGCCTGCTAGCGGTGCCGCTACCGACAAGAAACCTTGTCGCAACTAGTTGCGGCTCACTTAAGTTGTTGAGCGGACTCGAAACAAGGTAAGGGCGCAACTAGCTACGAGTTGGTTCCTCCGGCACAGGTTTCCCATACAAAGTGCGGTCGTTCAAGGGAGATAACTTAAAATTTAAAAAATCTGATTGCTCAAACTTTGGCAACTTAGCTTTTCTGTTGTTGGCTTCCCGGAAAGGCGAAATTTTCTTGAACGACGCCTGGTCCATACCATTATCTTCTCCTTTCCCCCCGGCAAACTCGTGGGCGAGGGAACCTTCCTTTCCTTGAGAAAAAAGAAAGAAGAGAAAATAAAGACATGGAGCCTTGCGGCTCATTATTGCTTACCGGGGAGTAGGTGCTGCACAAAGTGTCAGATAACATATGCAAAAAATAGAATGCATGAAAATGACAAAATGTGCGGAGCACATGAGCTTTACTTATGCACGGGGTTTGCGCCCGACTTTGTACAAAGGATTACATGCAACAGCGGCAAGACTTATACAAAAGGTGGTTGCCGGAACAGGTTCCGGCAACCGCGCCTTATGGGTAAAACTTGCGAAGATGCTCAATATTCCAGGAGTTGCTCACCGGAATGGCGTCTTCGGTCTCAAGGCGGACAGCGCCAGGCCTAGTGACTCGTTTCACCCGGTAAGGGCCTTCCCACTTCGGCGTCAACTTGTTGGAATTCTTGGCGGACTGAACACACCGAAGAACAAGGTCGCCTTCCTCGAAACTTCTGGCATTAACTTTGCGGCTATGGTAGCGGTGCAAAGCTTGCTGGTAGCGAGCAGCTCGCACAGCAGCCTGAAGACGGTCTTCCTCAAGGAGCAGCGCGTCATCTTGTCGCAGCTGCTCTTGCTCAAGCTCATCATAAGCAAGCACTCGAGGTGACCCGTATACGAGTTCCGTGGGGAGAACTGCCTCCGCTCCATAGACTAGAGCGAAAGGTGTCTGTCCAGTGGCTCGATTTGGCGTCATTCTGATTGACCAAAGAACCACCGGCAGCTCCTTGATCCAGTTTCTTCCGCACTTGTGCAGCCTGTGGAAAGTCCTGGTCTTGAGCCCGCGCAGCACTTCAGCATTTGCCCTCTCTGCTTGACCGTTGCTTCTCGAGTGAGCAACAGAAGCGAAGCAGACCTTGGCACCAAGGTCTTGGACGTACTGCATGAAGGTGCGGCTCGTGAATTGTGTACCGTTGTCGGTGATTATCCTGTTAGGGATCCCGAAGCGGCAAACAATCGACCTGAAGAACTTGACTGCTGACTGTGCTGTCACCTTCCTCACTGGCTCCACTTCCGGCCACTTTGTGAACTTGTCGATCGCTACGTACAAGTACTCAAAGCCCCCGACTGCTCGGGGAAAGGGGCTGAGGATGTCGAGCCCCCAGACCGAAAATGGCCAGGATAAAGGGATCGTCTGGAGAGCTTGAGCTGGTTGGTGTATCTGCTTGGAATGGAACTGGCACGCTTCACACTTGGTTACTTGTGCAGTTGCATCCTGGAGGGCTGTCAGCCAAAAGAAACCTTGCCGGAACGCTTTGCCGACAAGTGCTCTTGCGCCAATGTGGTGACCACATATACCTCCATGTATCTCTTCCAACAGCTTTTGTCCATCTTCCCGGTGAATACACTTCAATTTCACACCGTTGAGTCTTCTTCTGTACAGTGTCTTGTCGACAAACTGGTACATACTTGACTGCCGGGCTACTCTTTCCGCTTCTTCTTGCTCTTCGGGAAGTTCTCCTGTCTGAAGGAAACGGACAATCTGCTGCGCCCATGCTGGAGCTTGTGGCTCGACAACAAGGACTAAAGGCAAATCTGCTGCTGCGGGAACATCCGCTTCTACGGCAAGAACCTGCGGCTTTGCCGGAGCTTGACGTTCCCCGACAAGCTTGCCGAAGCAAAACTTGTCGGGAGCTTCTGCTTCAACGGAACAAACCCTAAGGCTTGCCGGAGCATCTTGCTCCTCAGCGCTCTTGGTGTTAGTCTCAGCTGCTGCGGGAACATCCGCTTCTACGGCGAGAAGCTGCGCCTCTGCCGGAGCTTGACGTTCCCCAACAAGCTTGCCGGAGCAAAACTTATCGGGAGCTTCTGCTGCAGTGGCGGGTGGTGGTGGAGAACGGTGCGAGGAGCGGGATATGCTCGGACTTCTAACTATGTTAGAAGGAGCAGTATCCCGTCCAGGCGACCGCGCCTCGCTCGTGCCAGCATGTTGGTGTGCATGCTGGTCTGGAGCACTCCGAGACCCACCAGCTCGATCTTGTTCCAGCAAATGCATGGTACTATGAGCACCGTGACGCTGCTGGTCCCGCGCCTCATGAGGTCGGCGCGGTGCATGTACGGACGCCGAGGCTTTGGAGTGCGCCCGGTCGTTGTGGGAGCCGGCTACACCGCCGATGGGCAGCGCAGCCTTGTCCTTGGACCTGGCAGCACCGTGAGCTCTCTCGTCGACGCCCGTTCTTCCGCCGGCGTCCGCCCCCTCAGCCGTTTGCTCCGGTGGTAGCGGGGCAGACGGGGCAGCCGCCTCCGAAGCCTTCTTCCTCGGCGGCATGTCGACGAAGATGATGGAGATCTAGCTTGCGTGAACGCCGGATCTGGTTCACACAACTTCGACGGCCCCTACCTGGCGCACCAAAGATGCCGGGTATTGATCCACGGGCACCTATGGGACCGGCGGACCGAGTCCCTTTCGGTTCGGCGGGGGCGGAGGTCGTGCAAAGAGCGGATCGAGGCGAAACACACGAGTAGTTTACCCAGGTTCGGGCCGCACAGATGCGTAAAACCCTACTCCTGCTTTGTGGTTTGTATTGATTTTTGCTCAGGAGCGCTAAGTGCTACAGTACAATTCAGCAGCTAACGAGACCGAGCGTGAGTGTTCTTGAACTAGCAAACCTTCCTCTATGTTGCGCATGGGCCTCCTTTTATATGCTCAAGGGGTCACCGACAGGTGGCAACGTAGACAAGGGCAAAAAGGGAAAGGTGCTGCGGTTGGCACAGCTACCTGTTACAGTGTATCATACCTAACCCTAACGGCAGGGGACAAGGGCCTTAAATGCCCGTCTGCGTCGCCTAAACAGTGTAAAAGGGACCGTCAGGGACGCCACTGCTCGCCACGGCGGCAATCTTGTTAGCGCCGCTTGCCACCGCTCACCGCTGGCTGCACAGCCTCCCGCCACGTACGCTGGGAAGGGTCCCAGAGCGACACGTTGGTGGATGTGCTGGAGCGCGGGCACGGAGTGGTGGCTTGCCGCGGCAAGCGCCTTGCCGCGGTCGTTGTCTTGTCGCGTCCGGGACCTTGTCGCTCACCGGGCCTTGCCGGGACCCGTGGCGTGCCGCGGCAAGTTCCTTAAGATGCCTTGGGTGGCCTTCCTGGCAAGCTCCTCTTGCCGGGGTCTTGGGGTGCCTTAGTTGGCCTTCCCGGCAAGCTCCTCTTGCCGGGGTCTTGACTTGGATACTTTGTTCTTGAACGGCTCCAAAGGAACCACGGAGGACCTTGGCGGTCACCCGGCAAGCCTTGCCGCGGGATGCTGCGACTGCCCGTGCACAAGTTCGGGATACTAGGGTACCCCTACTCTAGTACACCGACAATAAGAAAACAAATCACCACTTAAGGTACTGTAATGAACTCATACTTTATTTATATTGGTGTTATATTGTATTCCAACTTATCTATGGTTCATACCCCTCGATACTAGCCATAAATTCATCAAAATAAGCAAACAACATACGAAAAACAGAATCTGTCAAAAACAGAACAGTCTGTAGTAATCTGTCGGCCTAAATAATTTGTATATTGATCTACTGCAGTTGGAATTGGTATTTTATCTCTCTCTAGTTAAAAATGAAAATTATTCTCGTGGGCGCATACTTTCTGTTTTTTTCAGCAAGATCAAACAACAATCATCCAAGAAGATCCTAAAGGCTTTACTTGGCACAAACACTAACTAAAACATAAAAAACACAATCATAATGTAGGATATATGATTTATTTATTATTAAACAGGAACAAAAAGCAAGGAACAAGAATAAAATTGGGTTGCCTCCCAACAAGCGCTATTGTTTAATGCCCTTAGCTAGGCATTGATAATTTTAATGATGCTCACATGGAAGACAAGAATTGAAGCACAAAGAGAGCATCATGAAACACGTGACAAACACATCTAAGTCTAACATACTTCCTATGCATAGGCATCTTATAGGCAAACAAATTATCATAGCAAGCAAAAACTAGCATATGCAAGGAAGTGGAAAGAAACAATAGCAATCTCAACATGACGAGAGGTAATTTAGTAACATGAGAATTTATACAATCATATTTTCCTCTCTCATAATAATTACATGTGGGATCATAAGCAAATTCAGCAAAATAGCTATCACATAAAATATTTTCAACACGATCCACATGCATGCAAAGTTGACACTCTTCAAAACCGGCGGATCTCGGGTAGGGGGTCCCGAACTGTGCGTCTAGGTGGATGGTAACAGGAGACAAGGGACACAATGTTTTTACCCAGGTTCGGGCCCTCTCGATGGAGGTAAAACCCTACTCCTGCTTGATTAATATTGATGATATGGGTAGTACAAGAGTAGATCTACCACGAGATCAAAGAGGCTAAACCCTAGAAGCTAGCCTATGGTATGATTGTTGTCCGTCCTATGGACTAAAACCCTCTGGTTTATATAGACACTGGAGAGGGCTAGGGTTACACAGAGTCGGTTACAATGGGAGGAGATCTACATATCTGTATTGCCAAGCTTGCCTTCCACGCCAAGGAAAGTCCCATCCGGACACGGGATGAAGTCTTCAATCTTGTATCTTCATAGTCCGAGAGTCCGGCCAAAGGTTATAGTCCGGCTTATCTGGACACACCCTAATCCAGGACTCCCTCAGTAGCCCCTGAACCAGGCTTCAATGACGACAAGTCCGGCGCACAGATTGTCTTCGGCATTGCAAGGCGGGTTTCTCCTCCGAATACTTCATAGAAGATTTTGAACACAAGGATAGTGTCCGGCTCTGCAAAATAAGTTCCACATACCGTCGTAGAGAGAATAATATTTACACAAATCTAATCTGCTAACGTATTTCGTAGCGTGTCATCACGCCACCGCCAAGCCTTTATATGAACCATTTTTACTGTCCCACCCCAGCGCGTTTTGCGAGACGGTTTCCTTGGCACGTCTTGTCGAAGCAGAGATCGTGTCCCCTTATCCCGGGATTCTCGTCAATACGGGCGTGGGTAACCCAACCGCGCCATTGATTACGGCGCTTGGGAGATAAGCGAGTTTTACCAGGCTGGTGGGGACGCATAGTTTCGTCCGCCCATATAAGGGGATAAGGATCCGCCTTTCCATCCACGCCTTCTTCCTCCTCTGCTCACCCATTTTCGCGCACTCAAGCTCCAGCGCCCAAGTCCGCATTCCCCACCTCAACCTTCTCCAGCCATGTCCGGAGCGGGAGGCAAGTGGATGGTCTCCTCCGTTGCGGAGGGACACATCAAGAAGCTGAGGAAAGCCGGGTACTTGTCTCACGACATTGCGCACCGGCTCCCAAACGAGGGGCAGCTCATCCCCACCCCCAGGCCCCATGAGAGGGTGGTGTTCCTCACCCATTTCCTCCATGGACTAGGCTTCCCTCTCCACCCATTTGTCCGGGGACTCATGTTCTACTACGGCCTGGACTTCCATGATCTAGCCCCGAACTTCATCCTCAACATCTCGGCGTTCATCATCGTGTCCGAGGCTTTCCTCTGCATCCAGCCCCACTTCGGCCTATGGCTGAATTCCTTCAATGTCAAGCCGAAGGTAGTGGGCTGCCGCCAGGCGGAGTGCGGAGGCGCCATGGTGGGCAAGATGCCCAATGTCCTATGGCTCGAGGGCTCCTTCGTGGAGACCATAAAGGGGTGGCAATCGGGGTAGTTCTACATCACCGAGCCGCATGACCCTGAATGGGTCGCAGCCCCCGAGTTTCGATCCGGAATCCCTACGCGGCTCACCTCCTGGAAAGAGAAGGGCCTGCCGTGGGGTAAAAAAGGAGAGCTGACCGGACTTCAAACATGCGTCCAAAACCTAGTGAGCAAGAAGCGCAAACTTTTTAACGTAGTCCAGGTCATGCTCATCCGCCGGATCCTCCCATGCCAACAACGGGATTTAAGCTTGTGGGAGTTCAACCCGGCCCAGCACCGAACTCTGAGCAGGCTCTTTGACACAACATACGAAGATGCCTGGAAGGTGCTATTCAAGGGCGCCGAGGCTCCCGCATCCGCTACCGAGGATCACGGATTCAGCGCGCAGCGTCAAGCCAATGCGGTAAGATATTTTTACCTCTTACAGGATATTTGTTTTTCATAGTTTGACTCTATGCGGGATCTAAACCCCCATGCCTTTGATAGGACTGGCATAGGACGGCCAAACAGATCAACTGTCTGGCTCCTTTGCCCGAAGACCCAGCGGACGCCCGCTTGGCGGAGCTGCTGGTTCCGGCACCTTACCTTGTGCCGGAGAAGAAGGCCATGGGAACCCGGAAGAGTTCCCGGCGCCCAGTGGAGTCGGACTCATCGTCCGATGACTCCGAGGCGCACTCCTCCCGCGAAGACGAGGAGGAGCAAAGAGAGGTTTCTTCCCCAGCAGGGGGAGAAAAGAAAAGGAAGGCCGCCCCAACTAGGGAGGCCGGAGGGTCCAAGAAAGGGAGGACCCTCCCTACGGACTACTCCACCAACGCCGACGACGGCGAAGAGGAATGGCCGCTCAGGGCCAAGCCCCTGGCAAAATCATAAGTATTCGGATACCTGAGTGACTCATGGCGTTCCTTTATTGCACAGCTTCTCTTGACGCCGAATATAATTATGCAGTCCGCCCAAAGCCCGGCTTGACGTGTCGTCGAGCGGCTCCCTGGATTCGTCGGATGTGAATAGTTTTTCACTTCCGGCCGCTACCTCCCCCCGCCCTACGGACGACGCCGAGGTGTTGTCCCAAAAGGATCCAAGCCAGGAGGAGGTGGTCCTGGAGGCGCCGCAAGGCGACCTCCCGGAATCCAGGCGCAAAGGGGAAAAAACCCTAAGGGCTCCAAGTCCGGCCCTGGGCCGGACACCGCACCGGAACCTTCAATGGTTCCGGAGTCCAGCAGGTGGCCCCCTAGTAAGAAGGGCAAGCCTACGACGCCGGTGACCTCCGTCCAACCGGAGGCACCGGATAATTTGCTGGAGGTGCTTAACGGCACCTCTATCGACGAGGAGCACCGCACTATTATGAGTGTGGTGATCCAGAAGGTTCAGCCCGCCAAAAGCGGGCTGACTGAAGCCTGTGCCAGCCTGCTAACAGGCTTTGAGGTATTTGAAAAATATGTGAAAATATTACCGCATAGACAGTAGCCCCTGATGCTCTGTTTGGCGTTCGGAAAGAAAAGCAGAATAGAGGATCTAACAACATTCGCAGGAGTCTAACATAATTAAGTCAATATGCGTATGCAGGCTTCGCTGCTGGCCTCTGCCGCACTGACTGCGGAGGTGGATGCGCTGAAGCAGAGCCTCAAGCAGTCCGAGCAAGAGCTCGGCCTTGCTAAAAAGGAGCTCGAGGAAAAAGAAGGTAAGTAATACATTGTGGAGTATATTTAAAAAGATGAAGTTGCAAAAAATGACAGGATCGCTATTGGTGTCGTAGGGGCCACGACTGAGGTGGCAACCCTTAAGCAAGCGCTTTCCGAGGCCGAAAAGAAGGCGGCCACGGAGTGCACCGAGCGGGAGAAACATGAGGCGCGGGTTGGCGAGGTGCAGCAAGAGCTCCAGGCTCTCATGAAAAAACATGAGAGTTTGTAGTTTGACTCAAAGATGCGAGAGTCCGAGCTCGCGGCGGCCCTTGAAAGCGCCAAGTCTGCCAAGGCCGAAGCCCAGAAAGCCCTCCAGGAAGTTGAGGCGATGAAGAAGATAGCGGCGGGTAAGGCATTCTTTATGCAGAGCAAGCACGTGAAAGTGAATTACTTGTTACTTACCTGAATCCAGAGCTCTCCAGGAGCATTCACAGATTTGCCCCTTAGCATATCAGATACCGCCGCCTTCTACCGGGCCGAGGAGGACAACTCGACGGAGAAGGTGTTCTGGTCTCAGTATGCTGAGGCCGGACACTCGGCGCCCTTGAGCGACCAGCTGAAGCAACTGGTCGAGCTCCATAAGGTGGCCGAACAGGCCATGAAGGGCCTTATAGTTCGACTGTGGCCTAGAGAGGCCCTGCCTGGGAGCTACTTCGGGCTGGTGAGGCGGCTGGTGGATGCTTGTCCGTGGCTTGAAGTCGTCAAGCGCTCCGTCTGCATCGAAGGTGCCCGTAGGGCGCTTGCCCGTGCTAAAGTGCACTGGGGCAAGATGGATGCGGAGAAGCTTGTGAAGGACGGTCCACCGCAGGGCAAGGAGCATCGCCACCCCGAGATGTATTATGAGGGCGTCCTGAAGGGCGCCTGCCTTGTGGCGGACGAATGTTCCAAAGATGTAATATTTGAGTGAACTTGTTCGTTTTATCCTGTGCGCTGAAAACTTGTTCATATGCGCTATGCAACGCTTGTTGTAATTTAAAATATTACCTTCTATGCGGCCGTTTATCGAGTCTAAGAGATAGCGAGTCGTCGGCTTCTGCCCCCATGCCACGAGTGCTGGGGTGTTCGGGATAAACCTGAGCACTCTTTTTCCCATTATTGGGTCCTTCGAGGGAGGTGCTCAGCACAACAAACAAGGCAATCGGACTATAATGCGTTATCACTCTCACTTAGCCAGAGAATTCTATAATTTTAAATTTCGGCGAAGCCCCTAGTGTTCGGAAGACCGAGTTCGGGGCGCTATACACGCCTAGGCCGGACAAAGCCGACTCCTTGCTCTAAGCGGCATAAGTCTTTAGGGACTCGCCGGGGAGGTCTACGCAAAAGTCAACATACCAAGTACCCATCACATACCCTTATCTCCCGCATTACATTATTTGCCATTTGCCTCTCGTTTTCCTCTCCCCCACTTCACCCTTGCCATTTTATTCGCCCTCTCTCCCTATCCTCCTTCTCTTTCCCGTTTGCCTCTTTTTGCCCGCTTTCTTTTGTTTGCTTGTGTGTTAGTTTGCTTGCTTGTCACGACGGCTCAAGATAATACTAAATTGTGTGACTTCACCAATACCAACAACAATGATTTTATTAGCACTCCGATTGCTCCTCTTACAGATGCTGAATCTTGTGAAATTAATACTGCTTTGCTGAATCTTGTCATGAAAGATCCGTTCTCCGGCCTTCCTAGTGAAGATGTCGCTACCCATCTAAATAGCTTTGTTGATTTGTGTGACATGCAAAAGAAGAAAGATGTGGATAATGATATTGTTAAGTTGAAGCTATTTCCTTTTTCGCTTAGAGATCGTGCTAAAGCTTGGTTTTCGTCTTTGCCTAAAAATAGTATTGATTCATGGAACAAGTGCAAAGATGCTTTTATCTCTAAGTATTTTCCTCCTGCTAAGATCATCTCTCTTAGAAACGATATTATGAATTTTAAGCAACTTGATCATGAACATGTTGCACAAGCTTGGGAGAGAATGAAACTAATGATACGTAATTGCCCTACTCATGGTTTAAATTTGTGGATGATTATACAAAAATTTTATGCCGGATTGAATTTTGCTTCTAGAAATCATTTAGATTCGGCCGCGGGAGGCACTTTATTGGAAATCACTTTAGGAGAAGCTACTAAACTCCTAGATAATATTATGGTTAATTAATCTCAATGGCATACTGAAAGATCTACTAATAAAAAGGTGCATGCGATAGAAGAAATTAATGTTTTGAGTGGAAAGATGGATGAACTTATGAAATTATTGGCTAATAAGAGTGTTTCTTCTGATCCTAATGATATGCCCTTGTCAACTTTGATTGAGAATAATAATGAATCTATGGATGTGAATTTTGTTGGTAGGAACAATTTTACTAACAACGTGTGTAGAGGAAATTTCAACCCTAGGCCTTATCCTAGTAATCCCTCTAATAATTATGGTAATTCCTACAACAATTCTTATGGAAATTATAATAAGATTCCCTCTGATTTTGAATCTAATATTAAATAATTTATTACTTCGCAAAAGAATTTCAATGCTTTGATTGATGAAAAATTGCTTAAGATTGATGATTTGGCTAGGAACATTGATAGAATTGCTCTTGATATTGATTCTTTGAAACTTAGATCTATTCCACCTAAGCATGATATCAATGAGTCTCGCAAAGCCATGAGAATTTCCACTGATGAGTGCAAAGAAAGAACCGCTAGGATGCGTGCTAAGAAAGATGCATTTATAAGAGCGTGTTCTTCTAGTTCCTACGAAAATAATGATGAAGATCTAAAAGTTATTGATGTGTCCCCTATTAAATATTTTTTTTGCAATATGAATCTTGATAATGATGGGAATGAATATGATCCACCTTTACCTAGAAGGCGTTCCAGGAATTCAGAATTTTTTGATCTTGATGCTAAAATTGATAAAAGTGGGATTGAAGAAATTAAAACCCTAGATGTTGCTAAACCCACTATTTTGGATTTTAAGGAATTTAAATATGAAAATTGCTCTTTGATTGATTGTATTTCCTTGTTGCAATCCGTGCTAAATTCTCCTCACGCTTATAGTCAAAATAAAGCGTTTATTGAACATATCGTTGATGCCTTGATGCAATCTTATGAAGAAAAAGTTGAATGGGAAGTTTCTATCCCAAGAAAACTTTATGATGAGTGGGAACCAACTATTAAAATTAAAATTAAAGATCATGAATGCTATGCTCTATGTGATTTGGGTGCTAGTGTTTCCACGATTCCAAAGACTTTGTGTGATTTATTAGGTTTCCGTGATTTTGATGATTGCTCTCTAAACTTGCACCTTGCGGATTCCACTATTAAGAAACCTACGGGAAGAATTAATTATGTTCTTATTGTTTCAAATAGGAATTATGTGCCCGTAGATTTTATTGTTCTTGACATAGATTGCAATCCTTCATGCCCTATTATTCTTGGTAGACCCTTCCTTAGAACGATTGGTGCAATTATTGATTTGAAGGACGGAAATATTAGATTCCAATTTCCGTTAAGGAAAGGCATGGAACACTTTCCTAGAAAGAAAATTAAATTACCTTATGAATCTATTATGAGAGCCACTTATGGATTGCCTACCAAAGATGGCAATACCTAGATCTATTCTTGCTTGTTATGCCTAGCTAGGGGCGTTAAACGATAGCGCTTGTTGGGAGGCAACCCAATTTTATTTTTATTCCTTGATTTTTGCTCCTGTTTAGTAATAAATAATTTATCTAGCCTCTGTTTTGTTGTGTTTTTTGTGTTTAATTAGTGTTTGTGCCAAGTAGAACCGTTGGGAAGACTTGGGGACAGTCTTGTTAAACTTGCTGTAAAATACAGAAACTTTAGCGCTCACGAGAGCTTCGGTAATTTTTATTTGGAGAGTGATATTTAGTTAATTATTTTGAATATGATTAATAGATAAATTCCTCACGTCCGGCAATTTATTTTAGAATTTTTGGGGTTCCAGATCTTGCGCTAGCTACATATTACTACAGACTGTTCTGTTTTTGACAGATTCTGTTTTTCGTGTGTTGTTTGCTTATTTTGATGAATCTATGGCTAGTAAAATAGTTTATAAACCATAGAGAAGTTGGAATACAGTAGTTATAACACCAATATAAATAAAAAATGAGTTCATTACAGAACTTTGAAGTGGTCTTTTATTTTCTTTCGCTAACGGAGCTCACGAGATTTTCTACTTGAAGTTTTGTGTTGTGAAGTTTTCAAGTTTTGGGTAAAGATTTGATGGATGGAACAAGGAGTGGCAAGAGCCTAAGCTTGGGTATGACCATGGCACTCCCAAGAAAATCTAAGGACACCTAAAAGCCAAAGCTTGTGGATGCCCCGGAAGAAATCCCGTCTTTCGTCTACTTCTATCGGTAACTTTACTTGGAGCTATATTTTTATTCGCCACATGATATGTGTTTTTCTTGGAGCGTCTTGTATTATTTGAGTATTTGCTTTTTAGTTTACCACAATCATCCTTGCTGTACACACCTTTTGAGAGAGCCATACATGATTTGGAATTTGTTAGAATACTCTATGTGCTTCGCTTATATCTTTTGAGTTATATAGTTTTGCTCTAGTACTTCACTTATATCTTTTAGAGCATGGTGGTGGATTTGTTTTATAGAAACTATTGATCTCACATGCTTCACTTAGATTATTTTGAGAGTCCTAATAGCATGGTAATTTGCTTAAAATCCTAATATACTAGGTATTCAAATTTAGTAAAATTTTCTTAAGAGTGTTTTGAATACTAAGAGAAGTTTGATGCTTGATGATTGTTTTGAGATATGGAGGTAATAATATTAAAGTCGTGCTAGTTGAGTAGTTGTGAAATTAAGAAATACTTGTGTTGAAGTTTGCATGTCCCGTAGCATGCACGTATGGTAAACGTTATGTAACAAATTTGAAACATGAGGTGTTATTTGATAGTCTTCCTTATGAGTGGCGGTCGGGGACGAGTGATGGTCTTTTCCTACAAATCTATCCCCGTAGGAGCATGCGCGTAGTACCGAGGTTTTTGATGACTTGTAGATTTTTTCAATAAGTATGTGAGTTCTTTATGACTAATGTTGAGTCCATGGATTATATGCACTCTCACCCTTCCATCCTTGCTAGCCTCTTCGATACCGTGCATTGCCCTTTCTCACCTCGAGAGTTGGTGCAAACTTCGCCAGTGCATCCAAACCCCGTGATATGATACGCTCTATCACACATAAGCCTCCTTATATATTCCTCAAAATAGCCACCATACCTACCTATCATGGCATTTCAATAGCCATTCCGAGATATATTGCCATGCAACTTCCATCATCATCATATACATGACTTGAGCATTCATTGTCATAGTGCTTTGCATGATCGTAAGATAGCTAGCATGATGTTTTCATGGCTTGTCCGTTTTTTGATGTCATTGCTATGCTAGATCATTGCACATCCCGGTACAACGCTGGAGGCATTCATATAGAGTCATATCTTTGTTCTGGTATCGAGTTGTAGTATTGAGTTGTAAGTAAATAAAAGTGTGATGATCATAATTATTAGAACATTGTCCCAAGATCAAAATAAAACTGGCCAAAGAAGCCCCCCAAAAAAGATATAAAGGCCAAAGAAGCCTACAAAAAAAAAAGAAGGGACAATGTTACTATCCTTTTACCGCACTTGTGCTTCAGAGTAGCACCATGTTCTTCATATAGAGAGTCTCTTGAGTTATCACTTTCATATACTACTGGGAATTTTTTTATTATAGAACTTTGCTTGTATATTCCAACGATGAGCTTCCTCAAATGCCCTAGGTCTTCATGAGCAAGAAAGTTGGATGCACACCCACTTAGTTTCAGTTTGAGCTTTCATACACTTATATCTCTAGTGCATCCGTTGCATGGCAATCCCTACTCCTCACATTGACATCAATTGATGGGCGTCTCCATAGCCCGTTGATTAGCCACGTTGATGTGAGACTTTCTCCCTTTTGTCTTCTCCACACAACCTCCACCATCATATTCTATTCCACCTATAGTGCTATATCCATGGCTCACGCTCATGTATTGCGTGAAAGTTGAAAAGGTTTGAGAACGTCAAAAGTATGAAAGAATTGCTTGGCTTGTCATCGGGGTTGTGCATGATTTGAATGCTTTGTGTGGTGAAGATGGAGCATAGCCAGACCATATGATTTCGTAGGGATAACTTTCTTTTGCCAAGTTATTTTGAAAAGACATGATTGCTTTATTAGTATGCTTGAAGTATTATTGTCTTAATGTCAAATGATAGACTATTGCTTTGAATCACTCGTGTCTTAATATTCATGCCATGATTAGATTACATGATCAAGATTATGCTAGGTAGCATTCCACATCAAAAATTATATTTTTTATCATTTACCTACTCGAGGACGAGCAGGAATTAAGCTTGGGGATGCTGATACATCTCCGTCGTATCTATAATTTTTTATTCTTCCATGCCAATATTATACAAGTTTCATATACTTTTGGCAACTTTTCATACTATTTTTGGGACTAACATATTGATCCAGTGCACAGTGTCAGTTCCTGTTTGCTGCATGTTTTTTGTTTCGCAGAAAATCCATATCAAACGGAGTCCAAACGGGATAAAAACTGACAGAGATTTTTTTGGAATATATGTGAATTTTGGGAACTGAAATCAACGCGAGACGATGCTCGAGGGGCCCATGAGGCAGGGGTGCGCCCTTGACCCTCGTGGACACCCCTTAAGGCGGTTGTTACCCTTCTTTCGCTGCAAGAAAGCTAATATCCGGATCAAGTGCCATGCAGTCACCGGACAAGGTTGTCGCGGCCCTACGACGCCCTTCCGCCACTAGAGAAACAAGAACGACAACGACGGCGATGGCATGGGTCCCTCCAGCGGCGGTGGCGATGGAATGGACGGCTATGACGGTGTGATAACCCACAAATATAGGGGATCGTTTGTAGCTTTATTTGATAAATAAGTTCTATCGACCACCGATACAACTCTACGCACACTTAACGTTTGCTTTACCTAGAACAAGAATAAAACTAGAATTACTTTGCAAGAATAAAACTACGAATAAATTGCAAGATAATAAAAGTTAGTTGTTTAGTAGAAAGATGTAACATCCCAAATTTTCAATTTGTGATGTTATATAATAGATCATCATTGCATATCATATTTTATTGAATTTTGGTTGATCCTAGAAAATTCTACGCAACTCAAGGACCCTCGGAGAGAGTTGGGGATTTCGTTATTTTCATATTTGAGTTTTCTCAAATTTTGAAAATAGGATCATTTGATTTTGTTTATTTTATCTTCAATTATTTCTATTACAAAAATATGAGAGAGGGAATAAAATGACTTTCCCAAAATAAAGAAATATTGAGGATTTAATAATAAAATCAAGTAGGATTTTATTTTGGTTTTATTTGCTATTTTATTTGAATTTAGGAAAAATGCGCGTTTTTCAAAATTGCATTTAGGCCCCAAATAAAAGTTCATCATGTGCGGCTTGATTTTAGGAGCGAAGGAAAATTTATTTCAGGATTTTTGGAGTCCGTTTAGTATTCCCTTTGTTTGTTTTCTGAGCGTAACTATTTAAAAAAACACGAACCGACCTAACGGGCCGTGTCCGACCCGGACACCTGGCTCGGTCGGCCTTATAAGCCGGGGAGGAGCCCAGCCGACCCCAAACCCTATTGCCCCGCCCCCGCCGCCGCGGCATCGCGCCGCCTCCCTGCCGCCGCGCCGCACCACCGCGTCGCCCCGCCGCCGCACCGCCCGCGCCGCCGCCGCCCCTCGCTTCTCGCCGAAGCGCCGCCGCCGCCGACATCGCCGGCCGCTGGAGCCGCCGCCTGCCGGAGGTTGACCTCGCCGCCGCTGTTTTTTCTCGAAAAAACGTTCGGTTTCCGTCAGTTTTTTGTTCGGTTTTTTTAGTTTCGTTTTTTTATATAGATCGGTTTTTCTGGTTTGTTTATTTAGCGAGCGCTCGCTCGTTCGTTCGTTTCAACGAACACGTTCATCGTTTAGATCCAGATAATGAACGTTTGTTCGTTAATTTGTTCATCATTTTGTTTTTCTCGGATTAAATCCGCGATTTTTCTGATCGCGATTCCTAATCCGATTTCCGTTCTCGTATAACTTTTCGCTTGTTTATTGGAATCAGGCGATTCAAGCGCCTGGAGTTTCTTCTCGAAACCCTCTTTCCGATTAACCAACTCAAACAAGCTTTTGCCTCAGTAAAAATTGCCCTAGATCCAGAATAGTAAACGAGGCCTGTTTCTTTTGGCGTTTGTCTTTCGTTGCTTCGTTCAATTTGATTCTTTTTGCCGATCGGAGTTCTTAAGTTGAACGTTCTAGTTAGATCTCTTATTTGAGTTTTACCTGTGCATTAGTTGAGTACTTATTGTATGCTTGTTTGTTTGCGATAGAGTACCCGGAGTGCGCCGCTTGCTACTTCGAATCGCTAGGTTTCCCGGATCATCAACAAGGCAAGTAACACATTGATCATACCTCCTACTACCCAGTTTTTATTGCATTAGATCAATCCTCACACATTGCATGATTAGGATCTAATTAAATTGTGGGTTCTAGGAAGTAGTTGAGGTAGTACCTATTACCTGTTTATTATCAAACCTTTGGGAGTTACTTCTACGTTTGCTTATTATGCCATACTATGATAGTAGACGTGGATTGGGTGAGTGTATCCATGACAGATGTGAGATTGTTAAATTAATGGTTTATCTAAGGTGTTCACTTAAATACACATTTGGGTGGATTGAGGCACCTGGGTATTCTAGCGATTGCCTGTTTTTCTTTTGGACCGCCACCCAGGCCCAAAGGGATCATGAGATTATTCATGCTAGAAACTTCCGTGTGCAGCCACAAGCTACTATGGGCTCTAGCATAGTTGACTAAGTCGTGCGAACTCTTACAGTGGTAGACTAGCAGATGTAGGGGAAAGTAGGTGTAACGGTCTACCCGATCGTAAGGTGCTAGCGCTTCTGAAAGACTATGTCTCAGTCATCCGTTTCTCAAACACCATGTAGTGCGAGAATCCCAATGGAGGAGATCGAGTCTTGTGGGGAAAAGTGCGCAAACCTCTGCAGAGTGTATACACTAATCATGGTTAGCCGTGTCCCCGGTTATGGACATCTTGAGTATCTAGTACTTGGATTATCATGTGAATCTCATCATGTTACTCTAATTAATTTTGTTGGGTTTTGTTTAATGATGATGCTTAATTGGGATTGAGAGGGTGTCTACACCCTCAATGTTTAACAACTACCATGATAGTTAAATAAAATTTATTTCTTTGCAGTAGGGAAAAATTGGCTTTACGCAAAACTGTAACCATAGAGCTTTCCACCGGCCAAATATGCATTTAGTATAGCCTTTTATTTTCATTGCTCTCTATGTGTTACATTGCCAGCATATTCCTTGTGTTGACCCGTTTCGGGCTGCAACGTTCATGTTGCAGACTTTTCAGAGACGATTAAGGTGCCTTTAGGTCGTGGTTCTATACTCAGTGATGTCGTTGGAGTTGATGGACTCACTTATCTTCCAAGCCTTCCGCTGTTAACGTTATTAAATGGCCTTAAGCCATATTTATTGTAATAAGTTCTCTTTTGAGACACTCGATGTAATAAGTGTGTGATTGCTACTCTGTTATAAATCCTTCAAGTAATGTGTGATGTCAGCATTACTGATCCAGGGATGACACCTGAGCACAGAGATTGGACCGTTTGAGGTCTGGTCGCTACAAGATGGTATCAGAGCACACGCTGACTGTAGGACATGACCACTAAGCTAAAAGACCTAGATCACTACTCACTCTCTTCTCATTCTGACTTCTCATCTTTTATACTCTTTTAGGATGGCGGGTGCAAGGAACAAGTTCACCCAATCGGATGAAGATACACCCTTTGGACGCCACTTGAAGGAAGTCACTAGATATCTGAACATAGGAGTACCAAGCTTCACCGGGAACTACAACGCCACTTTACCTGAAGAGGAGCATTGGATGATTCAAGTTCAAGTTCCAGGAAGGACGTTCATGCCAGTCACTGAGCCCATAGAGTTTTCTTTTGATGCACCAACTTGGAGTCTAGGAAAGAGCATGGAATCTCACATCGCCATGGGATGCATTGGAGAATTTTACCGCAATGATCTCAATGATCGCCGAGATGAACACTGGGAGATAATCAGCACTAGGAAGGATAGGTCAATTGCAGCTTTTATCCAGGAGTTAAACCAGCACATTCAACGTCAGGAGAACCAGATGTGTGCCGACATGATAGATCTGAAGAAGGCGAGGACAAGAATCAAGGAACTGGAGGAAGAACTCAAGGCTACACCTGAAGATTATGAAGAGGAAATCGAAGTACTAGTGGACAAGAATGCCGACTTAACAATGAAGATCGGAATATTCATGGGAGGCCCTACACCAGTAGAAGAAGACGAAGAACCCAAGGAGATTCGCCCGGAAGACTACATCATCATCGATGACACCGACTCAGATCCAGAAGATAGCGATGATGACTATGTTGATGAAGCTGGAGCAGATATCATGGAGTCTGCAACCGAAGAATATTTCTAGTAGACCACCCCATCAGTAGTAGTAGTGCACCATGTAAATATAGTAGTCCGAGCACTTTTGCGATAGTTAGATCGATTGTATGCCCTTGTTTGATTGAATGAAGTGAATTATTTGCTTTTGCCTCATGTGCATATGGGTAGTGTTTTCTCTCTAGACCCCTCTTTATTCTTAAATCTCATCTTTTCTAAACCCTCAGATGCCTCCGAGACGTGACCCCAGATTTACCTTCCCACCGGAGCTCACCCAGTTGATCCAGCAGCAGAACACATTGATGCAGTTGCTAGTTCAGAATCATAATCAGGGAAACAACAACAACAACCCACCACCACCACCTGTTGATCACTTAGCCCGTTTTCTTAGGCTGAATCCGCCGGTGTTTTCTAGTAGCACTGAGCCTATAGTAGCAGATGATTGGCTCCGCAAGACAGCAAGGGAGTTGACCACGGCAGGATGCACAGATGCAGAAAAGGTGAAGTTTGCCGCACATCAGCTTGAAGGACCCGCAACATCATGGTGGGAGAATTTCACAGCCACTTTCCCTATTGACACTGTCACATGGGACCAGTTTCAGCAGGCTTTCCGTACTTCCCATGTTTCAGCAGGAGCTATGGCCATGAAGAAGCGAGAGTTTCACAACTTGCGTCAAGGAGGACAGACAGTTGGCCAGTATGTGGAGGACTTTAGTAAGTTAGCACGTTATGCCCCAAATGACGTTGCTATGGATGCAGCAAAGCAGGAGAAGTTTCTGAAGGACTGAATGATGAGTTGAGCATGCAGTTGATGGTAGCAACCTTCAACAACTATCAGGAGTTGGTAGATCGTGCTCTCATTATTTAAGGGAAGCAGCAGCAGATTGAGAACCGCAAAAGGAAGTATGGACAAGGGAAGTACAATTCAGGAGCTCAGTTGTCGCGACCCGATCCGAATGGATCAAGCGCTCTGTGCTCAGGTGTCATCCCTGGATCAGTAATGCTGATACCACACAGTACATCGAAGGATTTATAGCAGAGTGGCAATCACACACTTATTACATCGTTGTCTCAAAGAGAACTTATTACAATAAACATGGCTTAAGGCCATCTAGTGTCGAAAACAGCGGAAGACTTGGAAGATAAATGGGTCCATCAACTCCAACGGCATCACTAAGTATAGGACCACGACCTAAACACCTTACTCGTCGTATGAAAAGTTTGCAACATGAGAAGTTGCAGCCCGAAAACGGGTCAGCACACGGAATATGCTGGCAAAGTAACACATAGAGAGTAATGGAATGAAACAGCTATACTATATGCATATATGGCTGGTGGAAAGCTCTATGGTTACAGTTTTGCGTAAAGCCAGTTTTTCCCTACTGCAAAGGAATAAATTTATTTAACTATGATGGTGGTTGTGAAACATCGAGAATGGTTGACAGCATTCTCAATCCCAATTAAGTGAACAATTAAAACCCAACAATATTAACACAGTCTTTCAGAAGCGCTAGCACCTTACGATCGGGTAGACCGGTACACCTACATCCCCTACATCTGCTAGTCTACCACTGTAAGAGTTCGCACAACTTAGTCAACTATGCCAGAGCCCATAATGGCTTGTGGCTGCACACGGAAGTTTCTAGCATGAAACATCTTATGATCCCTTTGAGCCTGGGTGGCGGTCCAAAAAAACAGGCAAGTCCTGATAGACATCAGGTGCCTCAATCCACCCAGATGTGTGTTTAAGTTTCCACCTTAGATAAACCATTAAAATTATCAACTCACATCTGTCATGGATATCACTCACCCAATCCACGTCTACTAGCATAGCATGGCATAATAAGCAAACGTAGAAGTAACTCCCAAAGGTTTCATAATAATAATACAGGTGATAGGTACTACCTCATCTACTTCCCATCCCACAATTTAATTAGATCCTAATCATGCAATGTGTGAGGATTGATCTAATGCAATAAAACATGGGTTGTAGAAAAGGTATGATCAAAGTGTTACTTGCCTTGCTGATGATCCGCGAGACCTAGGGTTTCGAAGTAACAAGCGGCGCAATCCGGGTGATCTATCGCAGACAAACAACAAGCACACAATAAGTACTCATCTTATGCACAGGTAAAACTCGAACAAGAGAACGAACCAGAAAGTTCAACTTAAGAACTCCGGTTGCAAAGAAAGAACGAACCGAACAAAGAAACGAAAAACAAACGACGGAAGAGAACAACTCGGTTCTAGCAAGTTGAAACTAGGTCAAATTTTACCGGGGCAAAAACTTGTTTAAGTTGATTAGACGGAATGGCGGTTTCGAAACGAAACTCCAGGCGCTTGAATCACCTGATTCCGATAAACGAGCGAGAATAAAGACTAGAAAGAAGATCGGATCTGAGATCGCGATCGCGGAATAAATCCAACAGAAAGAAATAGAAGAACGGTTAAACGAACGGACGTTCGTTAACCTAGAAGAATCCGGTGATAACGTTCGTTAGGATGAACGGTCCGGCGAACGGTCCAAAGGAAACTAAATCTGAAAAGAAAACGAATCCGATCTAGGGTTTCGGAGAAGAAAACTAAAACGAAAAACCGATCTAGAAAACGAATCAGAAGAGAAGAGAAGAATCGGAACGATTAGAAGAAAACGATCTGAGGAAAAGAGATGCGGGGCAACCTCCGGGGAGGTCTCCGGCGAGAGGCTCCGGCGGCGTGGCGTAGGGCGGTGGCGGCGTGGGAAAAGTGCGGCGGCGGCGTGGGCAAGGTGCGGCGGCGCGGGTGTGGGGTGGCGCAGTGGCGGTGACTTGGGGCGCAGCGCGGGTGTGGGGTGGCGCGATGGCGGCGACTTGGGGCGCGGCGCGGGTGTGGGGTGGCGCGGTGGCGGCGACTTGGGGCTTGGGGTTTGATTTGATGATTTAGAGGGGGGGTGTTGGGGTATTTATATTGGGGAGGGGAGGATTTACTTGGGGTAGGGGACAAGAAATAGAGTAGGAAAAAGGAATCCTAGATGAAAAAGAAAACGGAACAAAGGAAAGGAAGGGGGCTACCCGAGCCGGACTCGGCTAGAGCCAGAGGCGGCGGCGGCTGGCGCTGCCTGCGCCTGGCGCTGGCGCTCGCGCCAGGGAGGCTGGGGCACAACGGGGCTGGGGTGGCCGGCCGGCTGGGCCTTTGGCCCGGCTGGCTTGGCGGGAGTTCCTCTTTTTTTTTATAAATAATTCCGTGCGCAGAAAAACAAAGAAAAAGAAAACTAAACGAACTCCAAAATTACTAAAGTAAATTTTCCCCGACTCCTAAAAATGAGCCGAACAAAATGAACTTTACTCCGGACCTAAAATGCAATTTTCGTAAACGCGCATTTTTCCCTATCCAAATAAAATGCAAAAAGAACTCCGGCAACAAAATTTTGATCTATTTATTAAATCTTCATATTTTCCTAAATTTGGAAAAGTCATATTATTCCCTCTCTCATATTTTGATATAGGAAAAAATAATTGAAGATGAAATAAATAAATCAAATGATCCTCTTTTCAAATTCGAGAAAACTCTCAAATATGAAAATAACGAAATCCCCAACTCTCTCCGAAGGTCCTTGAGTTGCGTGAAATTTCTAGGATCGACCAAAAATGCAAGAAATATGATATGCATGATGATCTAGTGTATAACATTCCAAATTGCAAAATTTGGGATGTTACAAACCTACCCCCCTTAAGATGAATCTCGCCCTCGAGATTCGGGTTGGCTAGAAAATAGGTGAGGGTGGTCCTGGAGCAAATCTTCTTCTCTCTCCCAGGTGGCTTCATCCTCTGAGTGGTGGTTCCACTGAACTTTGCAAAACTTGATAACCTTGCTGCGAGTAACTCTGCTGGCATATTCGAGAATCTTGACAGGCTTCTCCTCATATGTTAAGTCGTCCTTCAACTGAATCGCTTCAAGCGGCACGGTATCTCTTAGCGGTACCTCCGCCATCTCGGCGTGACATTTCTTCATTTGAGAAACATGGAATACATCATGAACTCCTGACAGTCCCTCTGGTAATTCCAACTTATAAGCGACTTCTCCCATACGTTGCAAAATCTTGTACGGTCCAACGAAACGCGGTGCTAACTTTCCCTTAACTCCAAAGCGCTTAACTCCTCGAAGTGGGGATACTCGAAGATAAACTCTGTCTCCGGTTTCGTAAACTGTCTCCTTGCGTTTAGAATCTGCGTAGCTCTTCTGCCTGGACTGGGCTACCTTGAGCCTATCGCGAATCAACTTAACTTTCCGTTCAAACTCCTTAATCAAATCTGGTCCAAAGAATTGACGGTCTCCAACTTCATCCCATGACAACGGTGTCCTGCACCTCCTTCCGTATAAAGCTTCGAAAGGTGCCATCTTCAAACTGGCTTGGTAACTGTTGTTATAGGAAAACTCCGCATACGGCAAGTTATCGTCCCAGCTAGATCCATAATCTAGCGCACAAGCTCTCAGCATATCTTCCAAAATCTGATTGACTCTCTCGGTTTGTCCATCTGTCTGCAGATGAAAGGCTGTGCTGAACTCTAGTCTGGTTCCTAAACTTTCATGCAACTGATTCCAAAACTTTGAGGTAAATTGGGTTCCTCTATCTGATACGATACTCCTCGGAACTCCATGCAAACAAATGATTCTAGTCATGTATATCTTTGCCAACTTAGAACTGGTGTAAGTGGTCTTAACTGGAATGAAATGTGCTACCTTCGTCAAACGATCAACTACTACCCATATCGAGTCATAGCCTGATTTTGTCCTGGGTAGTCCTGTGATAAAATCCATGCCTATCTTATCCCACTTCCATTCGGGTATCGGCAATGGTTGTAACAATCCTGCTGGCTTTTGATGCTTTGCCTTTACTCTCTGACATACGTCACAAACTGCTACATATGCTGCAATATCCTTCTTCATTCCGGTCCACCAGAATGTTTCCTTCAAATCCAAATACATCTTTGTATTCCCTGGGTGAATCGAATATGGTGAATCATGTGCCTCTTGAAAAATCAACTTCCTGATCTCCGGGTCATTGGGCACATAAACACGGTTCTCAAACCATAAGGTATCGTGCTCATCCTCACGAAATCCCTTAGCTTTTCCTTTGCTAAGTTTCTCCTTTATAGCAGCATCTCTTTGTCAGATTTCTGAGCTTCTCTGATCTTATCCATCAATGTTGACTGAATCTCCAATGCTGCTACATAGCCTCTCGGAACTATTTCCAAACATAGCTCACGAAGGTTTTCTGCTAACTCCTTAGGTACTTCTCCCGTCATTAGGGTGTTGACATGGCTCTTACGGCTCAATGCATCAGCTACTACATTAGCTTTTCCGGGATGGTAATGCAATCTCATGTCATAATCCATGATGAGCTCCAACCATCTCCTCTGTCTGAGGTTCAAATCCTTCTGAGTGAAAATGTACTTCAAACTCTTGTGATCCGTGTACACCTCACAATGATTTCCAATGAGGAAATGTCTCCACGTTTTCAACGCATGCACTACGGCTGCTAACTCCAAATCATGCGTGGCATAATTCAACTCATGAGGCTTCAGTTGTCGTGAAGCATACGAAACAACTCTCCCTTCCTGCATAAGCACTGCTCCAAGTCCTCGACATGAAGCGTCGCAATACACCTCATAATCCTTGGTCTGATCTGGCAAAATCAATACTGGTGAGGTAACCAAACGTTTCTTCAACTCCTGGAAACTAGCCTCACACTCCTCAGTCCATTTGAACTTAGTATCCTTTTTCAACAACTCCGTCATAGGCTTTGCAATCCTTGAAAAGTTCTCAATGAATCTCCGGTAGTATCCTGCGAGTCCAAGAAAACTCCGGATCTCTCCAACTGTTGTTGGTGCTTCCCATTCGTTTACGGTCTCAACCTTTGCGGGATCAACTGCTATACCTTCTCCGGATATAACGTGTCCGAGGAATCCAACTTCCTTTAACCAAAACTCACATTTGCTGAATTTGGCGTATAACTGATGTTCCCTTAGTTTCTCCAAAACCAAACGCAAATGTTCCTTATGCTCCTCTTCATTCTTTGAATAAACCAGAATGTCATCAATGAACACTATGACGAACTTATCCAAAAACTCCATATACACTTTGTTCATCAGGTTCATAAAATAGGCAGGTGCGTTAGTCAATCCAAATGACATAACGGTATACTCATACAGTCCATATCTCGTGGTGAATGCTATCTTAGGTATGTCCTGCTCTCGAATCTTCAATTGGTGGTACCCTGATCGCAAATCGATCTTGGAAAACACTTTAGCTCCTTGCAACCGATCAAACAGATCATTAATCATTGGCAGTGGGTACTTATTCTTGATGGTTACTTCATTCAACCCCCGATAATCTACAACCATCCTTAATGATCCATCCTTCTTTTACACTAGAAGTACGGGTGATCCCCAAGGTGAAGAACTTGGGCGAATGTAACCTTTATCCAATAACTCCTTAATCTGATTCTTAATTTCCACCAAATCCTTTGCTGGCATCCGGTACGGTCGCTTCGATATTGGGCCTGTACCTGGCAATAACTCAATCGAAAACTCAATGTCTCTATCTGGTGGCATGCCTGGTAATTCCTCAGGAAATACATCAGGAAAATCCTTTACCACTGGTACTTCCTCTTGTACAACTCCTGTTAGGTAGTTTACTTGTGTCCTGTGTGGCACATGCCGGGATACATACTTGATCCTTCTTCCTTCTGGTGTGGTAAGCAAAATTGTCTTACTGGCGCAATCGATGTTTCCTCCATACATCGACAGCCAATCCATACCAAGAATCATATCCAGACCTTGGGATTCTAGAATAATTAAATCCGTTGGGAAAACATGCCTTCCTATACTTAGTGGCACTTGGAAACATCCTTGTCTGGCCATGTACTCTGCTCCTGGCGAGCTTACTAGCATAGGTGTTTTAAGAATCCTAGTGGGCAGGCTATACTTTTCCACAAATCCCCTTGATATGTATGAATGCGATGCACCAGTATCGAAAAGAACGAGTGCGGTAAATGACTTAACCAAAAACTTACCGATTACTGCATCGGGCTGATCTTCAACCTCCTCCACATTAACGTGGTTCACCTGTCCCCTATTGAAAGGGTTCGGCTTCTTCCCAGAGCTTCCATTGCCATTTCCATTCTGGCCTTCAGGACATTCATTGGCATAATGTCCGGTCTTGGAACACTTATAGCAAGTGACGTGGCTCAAATCCTTCTTGGCTGGGGTTGATGGGGTGGTCCGGTTCTGGCCGTTGCTTCCTCCATTCCCATTACCATTCTTGTGGCCATTATGGTTGTGCGAGCTACCTCCTCCATGGGTGTGCTGAAACTGAAATCCCGGTTTAGGGGTAAAACGGGGCTTCTGCTGGGCTCCAGAGTTATACTTCCCCTGTCCATACTTCCTCTTACGGTTCTCAATCTGCTGTTGCTTCCCTTCAATCATGATAGCACGATCTACCAACTCCTGGTAGTTGTTGAAGGTGGCTACCATCAACTGCATGCTTAGCTCATCATTCAATCCTTACAAAAACTTCTCCTGCTTAGCTGCATCCGTAGCAACGTCATCTGGGGCATAACGTGCTAACTTGCTGAAGTCGTCAACGTACTGGCCAACTGTCCTTCCTCCTTGGCGTAAGTTGCGAAACTCACGCTTCTTTATGGCCATAGCTCCTGCTGAAACATGGGCAGTGCGGAAAGCTTGCTGAAACTGATCCCATGTGACAGTGTCAACTGGGTAAGTGGCTGTGAAATTCTCCCACCATGCTGCCGCGGGTCCGTCAAGCTGGTGAGCGGCAAACTTCACTTTCTCACCATCCGTGCATCCGACAGTGGTCAACTCCCTGCCTATCTTGCGGAGCCAATCGTCTGCTACTATCGGCTCGGTGCTACTGGAAAACACCGGCGGATTCAGCCTAAGGAAACGGGCTAAGTGGTCAACAGGTGGCGGTGGTGGTGGTGGGTTGTTGTTGTTGTTCTGTTGGTTCTGGACTAACATCTGCATCAATTGATTCTGCTGCTGGATCAACTGAGTGAGCTCCGGTGGAAATCCATTGTCACGTCTCGGAGGCATCTGAGGGTTTAGAAAAGACGAGATATAAGAATAGGGTGAGGTCTAAAGGGAAAACACTACCCATATGCACATGAGGCAAATGCACACAAAATCACTTCAATCAATCAAACAAGGGCTTACAAACGATCTAACTATCGCAAAAGTGCTCGAACTATTGTGTTTACATGGGGGAATACTACTACTATCTGGTGGTCATCTAGAAATTTGAACCGGTGGAAGACTCCATGATATCTGCTCCAGCTTCGTCTTCAAAGTCGGGTTCACTTGGATCCGAATCGGTGTCGTCGATGATGATGTAGTTGTCCGGACATGCGACGTACTCGTCTTCTTCCTGGGATGCTAACTTCCTCTTGAGTTCTTCAATCTCCTGCTTAAGATCGCTATTGTGTCTTGCTAGAGCTACGATCTCGTCCATGTGGTCCTTGCGTGTAGACTTTAGTTCTCCTTCTAGCTCGATGATCCTTGCCTTCGCATTCTTCAACTCTATCATATCATTGCACATCTGGTTCTCGTGGCGTCGAATGTGCTGGTTTAACTCCTGGATGAAAGATGCAATGGATCTATCCTTCTTGGTGTTGACTAACTCCCGTTGTTCATCTCGGCGTCCGCAAATCTGGTAGATAGTGTCCTTGAGGTCTTCTTGATAAACTTCTCCAATGCGTCCTATGGTGATATGAGCTGCCATGCTCCTTCCCAGACTCCAGATTGGTGCATTGAAAACACTATCTATGGGTTTCGTGATTGGCGCGAATGTCCTTCCCGGAACGTGAGCTTGAATCTTCCAGCGCTCCTCTTCAGGCAGAGTGGCGTTGAAAGTTCCCGTGAAGCTTGGTAATCCAATATTCAGGTACTTGGTGACTTCCTTCAGGTGAAATACAAATGGTGTGCCTTCATCCGGTTGAGCGTACTTAATCTTCGCGTGCGTCATCCTAAAAGGGTAGAACAGATGAGGAGTTAGAAAATGAGAAGAGAATGGTGATCTATGGCTTTAACTTAGTGGTCGTGTCCTACAGTCAGCGTGTGCTCTGATACCATCTCTGTCGCGACCCGATCCGAATGGATCAAGCGCTCTTTGCTCAGGTGTCATCCCTGGATCAGTAATGCTGACACCACACAGTACATCGAAGGATTTATAGCAGAGTGGCAATCACACACTTATTACATCGTTGTCTCAAAGAGAACTTATTACAATAAACATGGCTTAAGGCCATCTAGTGTCGAAAACAGCGGAAGACTTGGAAGATAAATGGGTCCATCAACTCCAACGGCATCACTAAGTATAGGACCACGACCTAAACACCTTACTCGTCGTATGAAAAGTCTGCAACATGAGAAGTTGCAGCCCGAAAACGGGTCAGCACATGGAATATGCTGGCAAAGTAACACATAGAGAGTAATGGAATGAAACATCTATACTATATGCATATATGGCTGGTGGAAAGCTCTATGGTTACAGTTTTGTGTAAAGCCAGTTTTTCCCTACTGCAAAGGAATAAATTTATTTAACTATGATGGTGGTTGTGAAACATCGAGAATGGTTGACAGCATTCTCAATCCCAATTAAGTGAACAATTAAAACCCAACAATATTAATTAGAAGTAACATGTTGAGATTCACATGATATTCAAGTACTAGATACTCAAGTTGTCCATAACCGGGGACACGGCTAATCATGATTAGTTTATACACTCTGCAGAGGTTTGCGCACTTTTCCCCACAAGACTCGATCGCCTCCGTTTGGTTTCTCGCACTACAGGGTGTTTGAGAAACAGATGACCGAGACACAGTCTTTCAGAAGCGCTAGCACCTTACGATCGGGTAGACCGGTACACCTACATCCCCTACATCTGCTAGTCTACCACTGTAAGAGTTCGCACAACTTAGTCAACTATGCCAGAGCCCATAATGGCTTGTGGCTGCACACGGAAGTTTCTAGCATGAAAGATCTTATGATCTCTTTGAGCCTGGGTGGCGGTCAAAAAAAACAGGCAAGTCCTGATAGACATCAGGTGCCTCAATCCACCCAGATGTGTGTTTAAGTTGCCACCTTAGATAAACCATTAAAATTATCAACTCACATCTGTCATGGATATCACTGACCCAATCCACGTCTACTAGCATAGCATGGCATAATAAGCAAACATAGAAGTAACTCCCAAAGGTTTCATAATAATAATACAGGTGATAGGTACTACCTCATCTACTTCCCATCCCACAATTTAATTAGATCCTAATCATGCAATGTGTGAGGATTGATCTAATGCAATAAAACATGGGTTGTAGAAAAGGTATGATCAAAGTGTTACTTGCCTTGCTGATGATCCGCGAGACCTAGGGTTTCGAAGTAACAAGCGGCGCAATCCGGGTGATCTATCGCAGACAAACAACAAGCACACAATAAGTACTCATCTAATGCACAGGTAAAACTCGAACAAGAGAACGAACCAGAAAGTTCAACTTAAGAACTCCGGTTGCAAAGAAAGAACGAACCGAACAAAGAAACGGAAAACAAACGGCGGAAGAAAACAACTCGGTTCTAGCAAGTTGAAACTAGGTCAAATTTTACGGGGCAAAAACTTGTTTAAGTTGATTAGACGGAACGGCGGTTTCGAACGAAACTCCAGGCGCTTGAATCACCTGATTCCGATAAACGAGCGAGAAGAAAGACTAGAACGAAGATCGGATCTGAGATCGCGATCGCGGAATAAATCCGACGAGAAGAAAAGAAGAACGGTTAAACGAACGGACGTTCGTTAACCTAGAAGAATCCGGTGATCACGTTCGTTAGGACGAACGGTCCGGCGAACGGTCCAAAGGCAACTAAATCGGAAAAGAAAACGAATCCGATCTAGGGTTTCGGAGAAGAAAACCGAAACGAAAAACCGATCTAGAAAACGAATCAGAAGAGAAGAAAAGAATCGGAACGATTAGAAGAAAACGATCCGAGGAAAAGAGACGCGGGGCAACCTCCGGCGAGGTCTCCGGCGAGAGGCTCCGGTGGCGTGGCGTAGGGCGGCGGCGGCGTGGGCAAAGTGCGGCGGCAGCGTGGGCAAGGTGCGGCGGCCCGGGTGTGGGGTGGCGCGGTGGCGGCGACTTGGGGCGCGGCGCGGGTGTGGGGTGGCGCGGTGGCGGCGACTTGGGGCTTGGGGCTTGGGGTTTGATTTGATGATTTAGAGGGGGGGTGTTGGGGTATTTATATTGGGGAGGGGAGGATTTACTTGGGGTAGGGGACAAGAAATAGAGTAGGAAAAAGGAATCCTAGATGAAAAAGAAAACGAAACAAAGGAAAGGGAGGGGGCTACCCTAGCCGGACTCGGCTAGAGCCAGAGGCGGCGGCGGCTGGCGCTGCTTGCGCCTGGCGCTGGCGCACGCGCCAAGGAGGCTGGGGCACAGCGGGGCTGGGGTGGCCAGTTGGCTGGGCCTTTGGCCCGGCTGGCCTGGCGGGAGTTCCTCTTTTTTTATATAAATAATTGCGCGCGCAGAAAAACAAAGAAAAAGAAAACTAAATGGACTCCAAAATTACTAAAGTAAATTTTCCCCGACTCCTAAAAATGAGCCGAACAAAATGAACTTTACTCCGGACCTAAAATGCAATGTCCTGAATCCTAGAATGGAAATGGCAATGGAAGCTCTGGGAAGAAGCCGAACCCTTTCAATAGGGGACAGGTGAACCACGTTAACGTGGAGGAGGTTGAAGAGCAGCCGGATGCAGTAATCGGTAAGTTTTTGGTTAAGTCATTTACTACACTCATTCTTTTTGATACTGGTGCATCACATTCATACATATCAAGGGAATTCGTGGATAAGTATAACCTGCCCACCAAAGTTCTTAGAACACCTATGCTAGTAAGCTCACCAGGAGCGGAGTATATGGCTAGTAAGGGATGTTTTCAAGTGCCATTGAGTATAGGTAGGCATGTGTTTCCCTCGGATTTGATCATTTTGGAATCACAAGGATTGGATGTAATTCTGGGTATGGATTGGCTGTCGATGTATGGAGGAAACATCGATTGCGCCAGTAAGTCAATTTTGCTTACCACCCCAGAAGGGAGAAGGATCAAGTATGTATCCCGGCATGTGCCGAAGAGGACTCAAGTAAATTGTCTAACAGGAGTTGTGCAGCAGGAAGTACCAGTGGTGAAGGATTTCCCTGATGTATTTCCAGAGGAGTTGCCACACATGCCGCCGGATAGAGACATTGAGTTTTCGATTGAGCTTTTGCCAGGCACAGGGCCAATATCTAAGAGACCATATAGGATGCCCGCAAAGGATTTGGTGGAGATTAAGAAGCAGATTAATGAGTTACTGTATAAAGGATATATTCGCCCAAGTTCTTCGCCTTGGGGATCGCCAGTACTTCTAGTGGAGAAGAAGGATGGATCGTTATGGATGGTTGTTGATTATCGAGGATTGAATGAAGTAACCATCAAGAACAAGTACCCACTACCGATGATCAATGATCTGTTTGATCGATTGCAAGGAGCTAGGGTATTTTCCAAGATCGACATGTGATCAGGATACCATCAGTTGAAGATTCGAGAACAGGATATACCTAAAACGGCTTTTACCACCAGGTGTGGGCTGTACGAGTATACCGTTATGTCATTTGGTCTGACTAACGCACCTGTATATTTTATGAACATGATGAACAAGGTGTTTATGGAGTTTCTGGATAAGTTCATTGTAGTGTTCATTGATGATATCCTGGTTTACTCGAAGAATGAAGAGGAGCATAAGGAGCATTTGCGTTTGGTACTTGGTAAGCTCAGAGAACATCAGTTATATGCCAAGTTTAGCAAATGTGAGTTTTGGTTGAAGGAAGTTGGATTTCTCGGACACGTTATATCCGGAGAAGGTATAGCAGTAGATCCCACCAAGGTTGACACTGTGACAAATTGGGAACCCCAACAACAGTTGGAGAGATCCGGAGTTTTCTTGGACATGCAGGGTACTACCGGAGATTTATTGAAAATTTCTCGAAGATTGCGAAGCCTATGATGGAGTTGTTGAAGAAGGATACCAAGTTCATATGGACCGAGGAATGTGAGGCCAGTTTCCGGGAGTTGAAGAAACGTTTTCTTACATCACCTGTGTTGATTTTGCCAGATCAGACCAAGGATTATGAGGTGTATTGTGAAGCTTCACGTTGAGGACTTGGAGCAGTGCTTATGCAAGAAAGAAGAGTTGTTTCATATGCCTCAAGATAGCTTAAGCCCCATGACTTGAATTATGATATGCATGATTTGGAGTTAGCAGCCGTAGTACATGCATTAAAAACGTGGAGACACTTTCTCATTGGAAACCATTGTGAGGTATACACGGATCAGAAGAGTTTGAAGTATATTTTCACACAGAAGGAGTTGAACCTCAGACAAAGGAGATGGTTGGAACTCATCAAGGATTATGATATGAGATTGCATTATCACCCCGGAAAGGCTAACGTAGTAGTTGACGCGCTGAGTTGTAAAAGCCATGTCAACACCCTAATGACGGGAGATTTACCAAGGGAGTTAGCCGAAAATCTTCGTGACCTATGTTTGGAGATAGTCCCGAGAGGCTATGTAGCAGCATTGGAGATTCAGTCTACTTTGATGGATAAGATCAGAGAAGCCTAGAAGACTGACAAGGAGATTGCTTCTATCAAGGAGAAAATAAGCAAGGGAAAAGCTAAAGGATTTCGTGAGGATGAGCATGATACCTTATGGTTTGAAGACCGCGTTTATGTGCCCAATGATTCGGAGATCAGGAAGTTAATTCTGCAAGAGGCCCATGATTCGCCATATTCGATTCACCCAGGAAATACCAAGAGGTATTTGGATTTGAAGGATATTTTCTGGTGGACCGGAATGAAGAAGGATATTGCGGAGTATGTAGCAGTTTGTGATGTATGTCAGAGAGTGAAGGCAGAGCATCAGAAGCCAGCAAGATTGCTACAGCCATTGCCGATACCCGAATGGAAGTGGGATAAGTTAGGCATGGATTTTATCACCGGATTGCCCAGAACTCGTTCAGGCTATGACTCGATATGGGTTGTAGTCGGTCGTTTGACAAAGGTAGCTCATTTCATTCCAGTGAAGACTACCTATACCAGTGCAAAGTTGGCAAAGATATACATGACCAGAATCGTATGTCTGCATGGAGTTCCAAGGAGCATTGTATCAGATAGAGGAACCCAATTTACCTCAAAGTTCTGGAGTCAGTTGCATGAAACTTTGGGTACCAGGCTAGAATTCAGTACAACTTTCCATCCGCAGACTGATGGACAGACCGAGAGAGTCAATCAGATTTTGGAGGATATGCTGAGAGCTTGTGCGCTAGATTACGGATCTAGTTGGGACGAGAATTTGCCATATGCAGAGTTCTCTTACAACAACAGTTATCAATCCAGTTTGAAGATGGCCCCTTTTGAAGCCTTGTACGGAAGAAGGTGCAGAACACCATTGTCATGGGATGAAGTTGGAGACCGCCAGTTGTTTCGACCGGATCTGATTAAGGAGTCTGAACAGAAAGTGAAACTGATTCGCGATAGGCTCAAGGTAGCCCAATCCACGCAGAAGAGCTACGCAGATTCTAAACGCAAGGAGACAGTTTACGAAGTCGGAGACCGAGTTTATCTTCGAGTATCTCCACTTCAAGGAGTTAAGCGCTTTGGAGTTAAGGGAAAGTTAGCGCCACGTTTTGTAGGACAATACAAAGTTTTGGAGCGTATGGGAGAAGTAGCCTACAAGTTGGAATTGCCCGAAGGATTGTCAGGAGTTCACGACGCGTTCCATGTTTCCCAGTTGAAGAAGTGCCATGCAGAGATGGCTGATATACCACTGAGAGACACAGTGCCGCTGGAAGCAATTCAGTTGGACAGTGATTTGACCTATGAGGAGAAACCAATCAAGATTCTTGAGTATGCCAGCCGAGTCACCCGCAGCAAGGTTATAATGTTTTGCAAAGTTTAGTGGAGCCACCACACGGACGATGAAGCCACCTGGGAGCGAGAGGAAGAATTGCTGAAGGACCACGCTCACCTATTTTCTAGTCAACCCAAATCTCGAGGGTGAGATTCATCTTAAGGGGGGGTAGGTTTGTAACATCCCAAATTTTCAATTTGGAATGTTATGCAATAGATCATCATTGCATATCATATTTTATTGCATTTTGGTTGATCCTAGAAAATTCTACGCAACTGAAGGACCCTCGGAGAGAGTTGGGGATTTCGTTATTTTCATATTTGAGTTTTCTTAAATTTTGAAAATAGGATCATTTGATTTTATTTATTTTATCTTCAATTATTTCTATTACAAAAATATGAGAGAGGGAATAAAATGACTTTCGCAAAATAAAGAAATATTGAGGATCTAATAATAAAATCAAATAGGATTTTATTTTGGTTTTATTTGCTATTTTATTTGAATTTAGGAAAATGCGCGTTTTTCAAAATTTCATTTAGGGCCCAACTAAATGTTCATCCTGTGTGGCTTGATTTTAGGAGCCGGGGAAAATTTATTTCGGGATTTTTTGGAGTCCGTTTAGTATTCCTTTTGTTTTTTTTCTGAGCGTAACAATTTAAAAAAACGTGAACCACCCTAACGGGCCGTGCCCGACCCGGACACCTGGCCCGACCGGCCTTAAATAGCCGGGAGGCCCAGCCGCCGCCCCCACCGAAACCCTAGCCGCCTCTAGCCTGCCACCGCCGGATCCGCCGCCGGAGGTAGATCTCTCCGCCGGATTTTTCTCGAAAAACCGTTCGGTTTCCGTCGGTTTTTCGTTCAGTTTTTTTAGTTTCGTTTTTTATATAGATCGATTATTCCGGTTTATTTATTTAGCGAGCGTTCGTTCGTTCGTTCGTTTCAACGAACGCGTTCATTGTTTAGATCCAGATAAGGAATGGTCGTTCGTTAATCTGTTTGTCGTTTTCTTTTTCTCGGATTAAATCCGTGATTTTTCAGATCGCGATTCCTGGTCCGATTTTCGTTCTAGTATAACTTTTTGCTCGTTTAACGGAATCAGGCGATTCAAGCGCCTGGACTTTCGTCTCGAAACCCTCTTTCCGATTAACCAACTCAAACAAGCTTTTGCCTCAGTAAAAATTGCCCTAGATCCAGAATAGTAAACGAAGCCTGTTTCTTTTGCCGTTTGTCTTTCGTTGCTTCGTTCGATTTGATTCTTTTTGCCAACCGGAGTTCTTAAGTTGAACTTTCTGGTTAGATCTCTTATTTGAGTTTTACCTGTGCATTAGTTGAGTACTTATTGTATGTTTGTTTGTTTGCGATAGAGTACCCGGAGTTCGCCGCTTGCTACTTTGAAAAGCTAGGTTTCCCGGATCATCAGCAAGGCAAGTAACACTTTGATCATACCTCCTACTACCCAGTTTTTATTGCATTAGATCAATCCTCACACATTGCATGATTAGGATCTAATTAAATTGTGGGTTCTGGGAAGTAGTTGAGGTAGTACCTATTACCTATTTATTATCAAACCTTTGGGAGTTACTTCTACGTTTGCTTATTATGCCATGCTATGCTAGTAGACGTGGATTGGGTGAGTGTATCCATGACAGATGTGAGATTGTTAAATTAATGGTTTATCTAAGATGGTCACTTAAATACACATCTGGGTGGATTGAGGCACCTGGGTATTCCAGCGATTGCCTGTTTTTCTTTTGGACCGCCACCCAGGCCCAAAGGGATCATGAGATTATTCATGCTAGAAACTTCCGTGTGCAGCCACAAGCTACTATGGGCTCTAGCATAGTTGACTAATTCGTGCGAACTCTTACAGTGGTAGACTAGCAGATGTAGGGGAAAGTAGGTCTAACGGTCTACCCGATCGTAAGGTGCTAGCACTTCTGAAAGACTATGTCTCAGTCATCCGTTTCTCAAACACCATGTAGTGCGAGAATCCCAACGGAGGAGATCGAGTCTTGTGGGGAAAAGTGCGCAAACCTCTGCAGAGTGTATAAACTAATCATGGTTAGCCGTGTCCCCGGTTATGGACATCTTGAGTATCTAGTACTTGGATTATCACGTGAATCTCATCATGTTACTCTAATTAATTTTGTTGGGTTTTGTTTAATGATGATGCTTAATTCGGATTGAGGGGGTGTCTACACTCTCAATGTTTAACAACTACCATGATAGTTAAATAAAATTTATTCCTTTGCAGAAGGGAAAATTTGGCTTTACACCAAACTGTAACCATAGAGCTTTCCACCAGCCAAATATGCATTTAGTATAGCCTTTTATTTTCATTGCTCTCTATGTGTTACATTGCCAGCATTTTCCATGTGCTGACCCGTTTCGGGCTGCAACGTTCATCTTGCAGACTTTTCAGACGACGATTAAGGTGCCTTTAGGTCATGATTCTATACTCAGTGATGTCGTTGGAGTTGATGGACTCACTTATCTTCCAAGCCTTCCGTTGTTAACGTTATTAGATGGCCTTAAGCCATATTTATTATAATAAGTTCTCTTTTGAGACACTCGATGTAATAAGTGTGTGATTGCTACTCTGTTATAAATCCTTCAAGTACTGTGTGGTGTCAGCATTACTGATCCAGGTATGACACCTGAGCACAGAGATTGGACCATTTGAGGTCTGGTCGCTACAAAAGATTTTGTCACACAAGAAAGGTATTTGTCCCTAGGCGATCGATAACTAGACAGGTAATCATTGTTGCAATTTTATATGAGGGAGAGGCATGAGCTAACATACTTTCCATACTTGGATCATATGCACTTACGATTGGAACTCTAGCAAGCATCTGCAACTACCAAAGATCATTAATGTAGAACCCAACCATAGCATTAAGTATCAAGTCCTCTTTAATCCCATATGCAACAACCCCCTTACTCGGGTATAAGTTTCTGTCACTCTCGCCACCCACTATAAGAGAATCATGAACGTATTGCAACACCATACAACGGGGATCCCTCACGTTTGCATGACACGGAGCACACCACCAGAATAAAATATAACAACTCAAACCAATCATGATCATCAATCAACCCATAGGACAAAATAGATCTACTCAAACATCATAGGATAGCCACATATCATTGGATAATAATATATAGTGTTGAGCACCATGTTTAAGTAGAGAATTACAGCGGGAATAGAGAGTTTACACTACTGCATAGAGGAGGAGAGAGTTGGTGGTTACGGCAATGAATGTTGTTGATGTAGATCATCGTTGTGATGATTGCCCCATTGGCATTTTGGCACCACCGAGAGAGGGGGGAGAGCCCCCCTCCTCCTTCTTCTTCCTTGGCCTCCTCCCTAGATGGGAGGAGAGTTCCCCCTCTGGTCCATGGCCTCCATGGCGGAGGGGTAGTGAGGCGAGTCCTGGACTAGGGGGTTCTCTGCATCACGGCCTATCTCTCGTGGGCCAGATAGTTGGGCCACACTGCAACTGTTAGAAGGCTGAACTACGAGGCGATCCCATGTTCGGACAGGAGGTCTTTGATACCTTGGTGTGTACTCCAAGTCAAGATAGATGATTCGGCATGTTTATTCTTTCCTTCTAATTGACTATTCGTAACCCTAGTACCCCTGGTTTTTATATAAATTGGAGGGTTTATTCCGTAGAGGCTAGAACAACCATCATCCTACTCGCCTAGGGTTTAGTTCCTGATCCCATGGTAGATCAACTCTGTATTCATCCTATACACTTCAATATAATAAAGCAGGACGTAGGGTTTTACCTCTTCGAGAGGGCCGAACCTGGGTAAACTTCATGTCCTTCGTCCCTTGTTCCCCATCGATCCAAGATCCACTGCTCAGGACCCCCAACCCAAGATCCACGGTTTTGACACCGACATTGGTGCTTTAATTGAGAGTTTCCTGTTGGATCGCCGAAGGATCAATGGCCCGCCTGATCATCGAATATGGCGTCAACACTGGGGACATCTTTGTCTCCGGCCAGCTTTTCGCGCTCGGCAGCATCGTTCTGCACGCCAACTCGACCAGGTCGACGGTTTCGACCCTGAGCAACTGGATCAGGTTCGGTAACCTAGAGTATGTCGCTGACACCCGGGGCGATCAGATCTTCACTGGCTTCTCAGCCTTATCTGAGGCAGCCCTAGAGCATAAAGCATTGACTTTGGGACATCTTCCCGATCCGATCTCCAGATCGGCTCTTACCTTGCACCCGCTTCGAGCCTAGATGCGACCACCGTGTCTGAAGACCGGGAGTCAACCCCGGCCGGACTCACCCTCCCTACGCGGACCTAGCTTTGAGCCTTGATGCAAGTTCGGTGTCTGAAGACCGGGAGTCAGCCCTGGCCGGACTCGCCCCCACCTCACCACCACTCCGGAGGTCATCTCCGAAGAAATCTCACATGCTAATCCGGCTAGTTTTGCCCTGTTAAACGAGGCACTAGATCGGATCTAGACGATGACTATCACGGATGGCCCATCCTCGACCTATGCCTGGCGGGGCCATGAGGCTGGCCACAGGGAATTGTACATCCCACCCACCACCCACTTGGTAGCCACTGTCAAGGACTTAGCCGACGTGCTGGACTATGCCTCCGAGGAGGCCGACGACATGGACGAAGAGAGCGAAGCCTTGGCCCACACTAACGTGGCCCAGTCCGTCACCGACCGATGGATGGCAACCTCCACCTATGATGTTTACATGGTGGACACCCCCAAGGACAATGGCGATGGCACTAATAACGGGGACGGCACCCCCTAGGAGAGATAGCAACAAGCCCGGTGAAGAGCCGCCCAAACGATAGAAACAACACTGACGATCCAAGGGGCGTCGAGGCGGGGAAAGCAACACGGGCATTGGAGAAGACGACACCCTGGACAATGCGAAAAACCTTGGTGACCCCGCCCCCGAGCAACAGCCAGACAACTCAGAGGAGAGCGAGGATCGGTTTAATCTCGAGGACCTCAATGACTCCGAGGGCAGTAACTACATCCCCCTCTGAGGAGGAGGTTATCCTTGGAGCCAAGGATTTCATTGTTTCGGACGATCCACTGGACCAAGAGCGATTCAAACAACAACTTATAGCCATTGACGCGAAGCCTGAAGAAGAAGCAGCAGCAACTAAAGGCCGAGCAAAACATGATAGATGGACAAAAGTCCTGGTAGCCGAAGAAGGGTACGGCTACCAACAGCAAACCAAAAGCTACCCAAAGCGGAAACTGCTGCCACAATTGGACGGCGAGGCCCTTGCGCCCGCACCACCAAGATATACCTAGGCAGACCTGCCCGACCGCCCCCTCAAGGAAGGGACAGGTGCTACCTCTTGAGCATGCGTTGGTTTTCCCTTGAAGAGGAAAGGATGATGCAGCAAAGTATTGTAAGTATTTCCCTCAGTTTTTGAGAACCAAGGTATCAATCCAGTAGGAGACTAGATGGAAGTCGCCTAGTACCTGCACAAACAAATAAGAAACTTGCAACCAACGTGATAAAGGGGTTGTCAATCCCTTCACGACCACTTGCAAAAGTGAGATCTGATAAAGATAATAAGATAAATATTTTTGGTGTTTTTGTTTTATATAATTGGAAAGTAAAGATTGCAAAATAAACAGCGACAGAAATGGCTAGTTGACAGGAAATTAATATGATGTAAAGTAGACCCGAGGGCCATAGGTTTCACTAGTGGCTTCTCTCAAGATGGCATGTATTACGGTGGGTGAACAAATTACTGCCGAGCAATTGATAGAAAAGCGCATAGTTATGATGATATCTAAGGCAATGATCATGAATATAGGCATCACGTCCGTGACAAGCAGACCGAAACGATTCTGCATCTACTACTATTACTCCACACATCGACCGCTATCCAGCATGCATCTAGAGTATTAAGTTCATAAGAATGAAGTAACGCTTTAGGCAAGATGACATGATGTAGAGGGATAAACTCAAGCAATATGATATAAACCCCATCTTTTTATCCTCGATGGCAACAATACAATACGTGTCGTTTCCCTTTCTGTCACTGGGATCGAGCACCGCAAGATTGAACCCAAAGCTAACCACTTCTCCCATTGCAAGAAAGATCAATCTAGTAGGCCAAACCAAACTGATAATTCGAAGAGACTTGCAAAGATAACCAATCATACATAAAAGATTTCAAAGAAGAATCAAATATTGTTCATATATAAACTTGATCATAAACCCACAATTCATCGAATAGATCTCCACGAAGATCGAGGAGAACTTTGTATTGAGATCCAAAGAGAGAGAAGAATCCATCTAGCTAATAACTATGGACCCGAAGGTCTGTGGTAAACTACTGAAACATCATTGGAGAGGCTATGGTGTTGATGTAGAAGAACTCCGTGATCGAATCCCCCTCCGGCGGAGAGCCGGAAAAGGCCCCAAGATGGGATCTCATGGGTACAGAAGGTTGCGGCGATGTAAAAGGTGTTTCTTTGCTCTCCCCGAAGGTTTTAGGGTATAAGAGTATATATAGGCGAAAGAAATAGGTCGGTGGAGCTCCGAGGGGCCCACGAGGGTGGGGGCACGCCCACCCCCTGGGGCGCGCCCTCCTACCTCGTGGCTCCCTCATTGCTTCCTTGACGTCCACTCCAAGTCTCGTGGACCACGTTTGTTCCAAAAAAGATCCTCGCGAAGGTTTCATTCCGTTTGATATTCCATTTTTGCGAAACACTGAAATAGGCAAAAAAACAGCAATTTGTACTGGGCTTTCGGTTAATAGGTTAGTCCCAAAAATAATAAAAAAAGGTATATTAAAGCCCATTAAACATCCAAAACAGATAATATAATAGCATGGAACAATCAAAAATTATAGATACGTTGGAGACGTATCAAGCATCCCAAAGCTTAATTCCTCCTCATCCTCGAGTAGGTAAATCATAAAAACAGAATTTTTTTATGTGGAATGCTACCTAATATATTTATCCATGTAATACTCTTTATTGTGGCAAGAATATTCATATCCGAAAGATTCAAGACAAAAGTTTAATATTTACATAAAAATAATAATACTTCAAGCATCCTAACAAAGCAATCATGTCTTCTCAAAATAACATGGCCAAAGAAAGTTATCCCTACAAAATCACATAGTCTGTCTATGCTCTATCTTCATCACACAAAATATTTAAATCATGCACAACCCCGATGACAAGCCAAGAAATTGTTTCATACTTTTGATGTTCTCAAACTTTTTCAATCTTCACGCAATACATGAGCGTGAGCCATGGATATAGCACTATAGGTGGAATAGAATGGTGGTTGTGGAGAAGAAAAAAGTGGAGAAGATAGTCTCAAATCAACTAGGCGTATCAACGGGCTATGGAGATGCCCATCAATAGATATTAATGTGAGTGAGTAGGGATTGCCATGCAACGGATGCACTAGAGCTATAAATGTATGAAAGCTCAACAAAAGAAACTAAGTGGGTGTGCATCCAACTTGCTTGCTCACGAAGACCTAGGGCACTTTTAGGAAGCCCATCATTGGAATATACAAGCCAAGTTCTATAATGAAAAATTCCCACTAGTATATGAAAGTGACAACATAAGAGACTCTCTATCATGAAGATCATGGTGCTACTTCGAAGCACAATTGTGGAAAAAGGATACTAGCATTGCCCCTTCTCTTTTTTCTCTTTATTTTTATTTGGGCCTTTTCTCTATTTTTTATGGCTGAGGGAGTCCTGGATTAGGGGGTCTCTGGACAGCCGGACTATATCCTTTTGCCGGACTGTTGGACTATGAAGATACCGGATTGAAGACTTCGTCTCGTGTCCGGATGGGACTCTACTTGGCGTGTAAGACAAGCTAGGAAATACGGATATGTACATCTCCTCCTTTGTAACCGACCTTGTGTAACCCTAGCCCCCTCCGGTGTCTATATAAACCGGAGGGTTTTAGTTCGTAGGACAACATATAATCATACCATAGGCTAGATTCTAGGGTTTAGCCTCTTTGATCTCGTGGTAGATCAACTCTTGTACTACTCATATCATCAAGAACAATCAAGCAGGACGTAGGGTATTACCTCCATCAAGAGGGCCCGAACCTGGGTAAAGATCGTGTCCCCTGCCTCCTGTTACCATCCGCCTTAGACGCACAGTTCAGGACCCCCTACCCGAGATCCACCGGTTTTGACACCGACATTGGTGCTTTCATTGAGAGTTCCACTGTGTCGTCACCATAAGGCTTGATGGCTCCTTCGATCATCGCTAGCGATGCGGTCCAAGTTGAGGCTTTCCTCCCCGGACAGATCTTCGTATTCGGCGGCTTCGCACTGCGGGCCAATTCGCTTGGCCATCTGGAGAAGATCAAAAGCTACGCCCCTGGCCATCAGGTCAGATTTGGAAACTTGAACTACACGGCTGACATCCGCGGAGACTTGATCTTCAACGGATTCAAGCCCACGCCGGACGCGCCGCACAGTCGCAACGAGCAAGACGTAACTCTGCAGTCGGACAGTGTTTGGGAGATCGCATCCGCAGCTACTCCGGCCGTTAATCCGGAGCAAATCACGCCATCCGAGAGCGGAGGGATAGACCCCGCCATGGAGGCCGCACTCTCAATGGCGTTAGAGCCAGATACTGACTTCACCCCTTTCGAGAGCCGCGTCGCCGAACCACTGGATTTATCCCCGGCCACGGACTCCGAGCCGCCTACATCCGTGCCTGTCGAATCCAACGAGGCACCGATCATGGAGTTCACCTCCGCGGATATCTTTCAGCACTCACCTTTCAGAGATGTGCTAAATTCATTAAGGTCTCTCTCCCTGTCAGGAGAACCTTGGCCGAACTATGTCCGGCTAGAATGGGATGCGGAGGACGAAGAAATTCGCTGCCCACCCACCACCCACTTAGTAGCCACTGTCGACGATTTAACCGACATGCTCGACTTCGACCCCGAAGACATCGACGGCATGGATGATGATGCAGGAGACGAACAGGAACCACCGCCCATAGGGCGCTGGACCGCCACTTCATCACATGACGTATACATGGTGGATACACCCAGAGAGGGCAATGGCAAAGAGACAGCAGGGGATGCCCCCTCCAAGCAACCCCGGCGCCGACGTCAACGGCGCCGCTCTAAGTCCCACCATAGCAAAAACAGCGATAACAACGCAATATGAAATAATAGTCCAGTCGACTCTAGAAGAAACGACGACTGCACCACCCCGGTGGCAGAGCACGATCAAGATGCAAACTGCAAACATAGTACGGATCCGACGTTCGACCACGACGACACCAAGGATAAGCCTCATCAAACCCCGTCCGGGGAAGAAAACAGTCCGGACGAAGATGCACACATCATCCCCGAAACGCACTTGGAGCAAGACAACCTCCACAGAAGGCTTATTGCCACAGCGAGGAGCCTGAAGAAACAGAAGCAAAGGCTCAAGGTCGCACAAGATACGCTCAACAACAAGTAGAATAAAGTAACAAAGTATGGTGGAAGTTACCATAAAAATAACTATCCAAAGCACAAGCTATTACCGGAATTCGATGATGAGGCCTTAGAGCCCATACAGCCGAAAAGTGATACGGCCAACTGGCCGGATCCACCACCTTGTCAACGCGATAGAGCGGCTAACAAAGTCGCGCATAAGTCAACACACGATCTACGTGAAAACCTGCGTCAAAAATCCAGCGCGACTAGATCTATCTATGGATCTAGGAAGTGCGCTATGGTACAAAACCAACACCGAATACTCCGGCCATCTGCTAAGTCTTGAGCTTGCGTTGGTTTTCCCCGAAGAAGAAGGGATGATGCAGTAGAGTAGCGTAAGTATTTCCCTCAGTTTTTGAGAACCAAGGTATCAATCCAGTAGGAGGCCATGCTCAAGTCCCTTGTACCTGCACAAAACGATAGCTACTCGCAACCAACGCGATTAGGGGTTGTCAAGCCCTTCACGGTCACTTACGAGAGTGAGATTTGATAGATAGAATATTTTTGGTATTTTTGATATAAAGATGCAAAGTAAAAAGTAAAAGCAAAGTAAATAGCAAAACAATATTAAAGTGATGGAGATTGATATGATGAGAATAGACCCGGGGGCCATAGGTTTCACTAGCTAGTGGCTTCTCTCAAGAGCATAAGTATTCTACGGTGGGTGAACAAATTACTGTTGAGCAATTGATAGAATTGTGCATAATTATAAGAATATCTAGGCATGATCATGTATATAGGCATCACGTCCGTGACAAGTAGATCGAAACGATTCTGCATCTACTACTATTACTCCACTCATCGACCGCTATGCAGCATGCATCTAGAGTATTAAGTTAAAAACAGAGTAACGCCTTAAGCAAGATGACATGATGTGGAGAGATAAATTCATGCAATATGAAATAAACCCCATCTTGTTATCCTTGATGGCAACGATACAGTACGTGCCTTGCTGCCCCTTCTGTCACTGGGTAAGGACACCGCAAGATCGAACCCAAAGCTAAGCACTTCTCCCATGGCAAGAACTACCAATCTAGTTGGCCAAACCAAACGGATAATTCAAAGAGACTTGCAAAGATAACCAATCATACATAAAAGAATTCAAAGAAGATTCAAATATTATTCATAGATAGACTTGATCATAAACCCACAATTCATCGGTCTCAACAAACACACCGCAAAAAGAAGATTACATCGAATAGATCTCCACGAGAGAGGGGGAGAACTTTGTATTGAGATTCAAAGAGAGAGAAGAAGCCATCTAGCTACTAACTATGGACCCAAAGGTCTGAGGTAAACTACTCACACTTCGTCGGAGAGGCTATGATGATGTAGAAGCCCTCCGTGATGACGGCCCACTTCCGGTGGAGCTGCGGAACAGGCCCCAAGATGGGATCTCGTGGATACAGAAAGTTGCGGCGGTGGAATTAGGTTTTTGGCTCCTGTTCTGATCGTTCGGGGGTACGTGTGTATATATAGGAGGAAGAAGTACGCCGGAGGAGCAATGAGGGGCCCACGAGGCAGGGGGCGCGCCCCCCACCCTCGTGACCGCCTCTTTTGTTCCTTGGAGCAGGGTCCAAGTCTCCTGGATCACGTTCGGTGAGAAAATCACGTTCCCAAAGATTTTATTCCGGTTGGACTCCGTTTGATATTACGTCTCTTCGAAACACTGAAATAGGAAAAAAAAACAGCAATTCTGGGCTGGGCCTCTGGTTAGTAGGTTAGTCCCAAAAATAATATAAAAGTGGAAAATAAAGCCCAATATAGTCCAAAACAGTAGATAATATAGCATGGAGCAATCAAAAATTATAGATACGTTGGAGACGATCAGGCATCCCCAAGCTTAATTCCTGCTCGTCCTCGAGTAGGTAAATGATAAAAAAAGAATTTTTGATGCGGAGTTCTACTTGGCATAATTTCAATGCAAATCTTCTTAATTGTGGTATGAGTATTCAGATTAGAAAGATTCAAGACAAAGGTTTATATTGACATAGAAAATAATAATACTTCAAGCATACTAACAAAGCAATTATGTCTTCTCAAAATAACATGGCTACAGAAAGTTGTCCCTACAAAATCATATAGTCTGGCTATGCTCCATCTTCCCCACACAAAGTATTTAAATCATGCACAACCCCGATGACAAGCCAAGCAATTGTTTCATACTCTAACTTTTTCAAAACTTTTTCAATCTTCGCGCAATACATGAGGGTGAGCCATGGATATAGCACTATAGGTGGAATAGAATGGTGGTTGTGGAGAAGACAAAAAGGGAGAAGATAGTCTCACATCAACTAGGCGTATCAACGGGCTATGGAGATGCCCATTAATAGATATCAATGTGAGTGAGTAGGGTTGCCATGCAACGGATGCACTAGAGCTATAAATATATGAAAGCTCAACAAAGGAAACTAGTGGGTGTGCATCCAACTTGCTTGCTCATGAAGACCTAGGGCAATTCGAGGAAGCCCATCATTGGAATATAGAAGCCAAGTTCTATAATGAAAGATTCCCACTAGTATATGAAAGGGATAACATGAGAGACTCTCTACTATGAAGATCATGGTGCTACTTTGAAGCACAAGTGTGGTAAAAGGATAGTAACATTGTCCCTTCTCTCTTTTTCTCTCATTTATATATATATATATATATATTGCATGGCCTTTCTCTTTTTTATGGCATTTCTCTTTTTTTGGGGCTACTTTGGCCTCTATTTTCGTCTGGAGTCTCATCCCGACTTGTGGGGGAATCATAGTCTCCATCATTCTTTCCTCACTGGGACAATGCTCTACTAATGATGATCATCACACTTCTATTTTTCTTACAACTCAACAAATACAACTCGATACTTAGAACAAAATATGACTCTATTTGAATGCATCCGGTAGTGTACCGGGATATGCAATATGACAATGATGAATGTGTCATGATGAACTAGATGGTGGAAAGTTGCATGGCAATATATCTCAGAATGGCTATGGAAATGCCATAATAGGTAGGTATGGTGGCTGTTTTGAGGAAGGTATATGGTAGGTGTATGATACCGGCGAAAGTTGCGCGGTATTAGAGAGGCTAGCAAGGGTGGAAGGGTGAGAGTGCGTATAATCCATGGACTCAACATTAGTCATAAAGAACTCATATACTTATTGCAAAAATTTAGAAGCTATCAAAGCAAAGTACTACGCGCATGCTCCTAGGAGATAGATTGGTAGGAAAAGACCATCGCTCGTCCCCGACCGCCACTCATAAGGAAGACAATCAATAAATAAATCATGCTCCGACTTCATCACATAACGGTTCACCATACGTGCATGCTACGGGAATCAAAAACTTCAACACAAGTATTCTTTAAATTCAAAACTACTCAACTGGCATGACTTTAATATTATCACCTCCATATCTCAAAACAATTATCATGCTTCAATCTTTTCTTAGTATTCAACACACTCAAAAGAAAGTTTCACAAATCTTGAATACCAAGCATATTATTATTAGGCAAATTACCATGCTATTTAAGAGACTCTCAAATTAATTTAAGTGAAGCATGAGAGATCAATACTTCCTTTAAAATGAATCCACCACCGTGCTCTAAAAGATCTAAGTGAAGCACATAGAGCAAAATTATCTAACTCGAAGGATATAAATGAAGCACATAGAGTAAAATTATCTAGCTCAAAAGATATAAGTGAAGCACATAGAGCAAAATTATCTAGCTCAAAAGATATAAGTGAAGCACATAGAGCAAAATTATCTAGCTCAAAAGATATAAGTGAAGCACATAGAATATTCTATCAAATTTTAATTCATGTATGGCTCTCTCAAAAGGTGTATACAGCAAGGATGATTGTGGTATGCTAGAAAACAAAGACACAAATAATACAAGACGCTCCAAGCAAAACACATATCATATTGGTGCATAAAAATATAGCTCCAAGTAAATTATCGATGGAAGTGGACGAAAAGAGGGGATGCCTTCCGGGGCATCCCCAAGCTTAAACTTTTTGGTGTCCTTGGATTATCTTGGGGGTGCCATGGGCATCCCCAAGATTAGGCTCTTGCCACTCCTTGTTCCATGATCCATCAAAAGAATTCACCCAAAACTTGAAAACTTCACAACACAAAACTCAAAATAGAAAACTCGTGAGCTCCGTTAGCGAAAGAAAACAAAAGACCACTTCAAGGTACTGTGATGAACTCATTCTTTGTTTATATTGGTGTTAAACCTACTGTATTACAACTTCTCTATGGATTATAAACTATTTTACTAGCCATAGATTCATCAAAATAAGCAAACAACACACGAAAAACAGAATCTGTCAAAAACAGAACAGTCTGTAGTAATCTGTCGCTAGCGCAAGATCTGGAACCCCAAAAATTCTAAAATAAATTGCTGGACGTGAGGAATTTATCTATTAATCATCTTCAATAATAATTAACTAAATAGCACTCTTAAAATGAAAATGACAGCAGTTCTCGTGAGCGCTAATGTTTCTGTTTTTTACAGCAAGTTCAACAAGACTTTCCCCAAGTCTTCCCAACGGTTCTACTTGGCACAAACACTAATTAAACACAAAAAACACAACCAAAACAGATGCTAAATAATTTATTTATTACTAAACAGGAGCAAATAGCAAGGAATAAAAATAAAATTGGGTTGCCTCCCAACAAGCGCTATCGTTTAACGCCCCTAGCTAGGCATAACAAGCAAGGATAGATCTAGGTATTGCCATCTTTGGTAGGCAATTCTTCAATTAGGAATCTACCATCTTTAGGAATTTATTTATTTTTATTAATTATCAAACTTTTAGGCACAAGATCGAAAAATTCATTTGCAAGAAATGGTTCCTTAATGATAGCAAAATGATTGGGATGAATACTTATAGATTTAAGATCCGCAGTTTCCTTATTAGGTGATTCACCCTTATTTTTAGGGACATACATAAGCTTGGAAATTTTAGTAGGAGGACTAGGAGTATTCTTTACCGAAGAAAAAGCGGTTCCCAAATTTGTAATGATACCCTCAAGTTTATCAATTCTAGTAGAATCTAAGTTCATCTTCTCATTAACTATGGGTTCCTTTTCCTTAATATTTTTCAAAGTCATTCCTACCTTAGATCCATATTGAGTAATTTGATTGTGGATCTTTTTATCTAGATTTTCAATTGATTCAATAGTAGCAACTTTATTTTCAATAATTTCAAGTCTTTGCATAACATGCTCCAAAGTTAACATGGTTCCATTAACCAAAAGAGGTGGTGAGCCAAATAAATCTATCATAGCATTATAAGAATCAAAAGTATGGCTACCCAAGAAGTTCCCTCCGGTAATGGTATCGAGGATATATCTATTCCAAGGATTAATACCTACATAAAAATTGCGGAGAAGAACTAAGGTAGATTGTTTTCTGGTAGATCTATTTTGAGCATTGCAAATTCTGTACCAAGCATCTTTTATATTTTCCCCTCCCTTTGTTTAAAATTTAGAACTTCACTCTCGGGAGACAACGGAGAAGAAATGAGACTAGCCATGACAG